>NC_080675.1:17068528-17371558 GCF_030445035.2 Dasypus novemcinctus
CGTATTTTTTAATCACTGAGAATAGTCCACTTAAAACAGTGCGTTTAGGATGATCGAACACTATGAATGTATTTATCAAATAAAACAAATAAGTTGTCCTGGGATGGTATAGCAGTCAGATCCAGTAGAATATGTGTGTGTGCACATACACATATATGTATGTACGATTTATTTCAAGGACTTTGCTTACACAGTTGTGGCGACTGGCAAGTTCAGAATCTGTCGGGGCAGGCTGGCAGGCTGGCAGCGCCAGGCAGAGGCTACACTGCCACTGCAGTCTGAAGGCAGAATTTCTTCTTCCCCAGGGAAACCTCAGTTTTGCTCTTAAGGCCTTTCACCTAAATGGATTATAGAAGATAATCTCCTCTAGTTCAAGTCAACTGCTTAGAGATGCTAACCACTTCTACAAAATAGCACCCCAGCAGCACCTAGATTAGTGTTTAATTGAACAGCTGAGCCGAGTTGACCCAGAACTAACCATCATAGATGATGACAATGAGAATGACAGGGAAGCGGACTTGGCCCAGTGGTCAGGGCATCCATCTACCACATGGGAGGTCCACGGTTCAAACCCCAGGCCTCCTTGACCCGTGTGGAGCTGGCCATGCACAGTGCTGATGCACGCAAGGAGTGCCCTGCCACGCAGGAGTGTCCCCCGCATAGGGAAGCCCCACGGGCAAGGCGTGCACCCCATAAGGAGAACTGCCCAGCGCGAAAGAAAATTCAGCCTGCCCAGGAATGGCGCCGCCCACATGGAGAGCTGACACAGCAAGATGACGCAACAAAAAGAGACACTGATTCCCGTGCTGCTGACAACAACAGAAGCAGACAAAGAAGAACGCACAGCAAATGGACACAGAGAGCAGACAACGGGGCGGGGGGGGGGGAGGAAGGGGAGAGAAATAAATAAAAAATAAATCAATAAATCTTCAAAAAAAAGAGAGAATGACAAAGATTACAGGATGGAACTTTCTCTGGACGAAGTAAACAGCTCAAGTCTGTGGATTCCAGAGCATTCTTCAGACAAGGTGTCCCCAGGGCCCCTGGATTCTTGGCTGGAAGTGGTAAGGCACCGCCTGAGTCTGCACCACCTGCTGAGCCCTGCACCTCTGTCTAGGAATTCTCCAAAGGCCAGTTGAGCTAAAGGCCTTCCTCCTCGGCCTACCCCTGCCCCAGCCTCTGCCTGCTGACTCAGCCCCAAGGTGCTGACTGGAGCCTTCTTTCTCCGGCGTTCAGTTCCCGCTGGAACTGTGAGGTCACCCCTTTATGAAGATCCGTTCACCTGGCAGAGGTTGGCTTCTCTGGGCCTGGCCTTATGCTGGGCACAGGGTTCCCAAATAGGAGGCAGTGAGGGCAGACAGGCCTGTGCACACATCACCACAGGACTCCTGGGCAGGGTGTGTGTGTGTGTGTGTGTGTATGTGTGTGAAAGGGATTGTGCCCCCAGAGAAGGGAGAGACCAACTCTGCGGCAGCCTCCAGAGACAGGGTCGTTTGTTCAGTCCCAGAGCCCTGAAGGAATGGTCTGTACCCCAGACCTGGTACTACTGTGTCCATTTCAGAGGAGACAAAACTGAGGCTCAGCCAGGTAAAGTGACTTGCCCAGTGTTCACTGGTAGTGAGGGGCAGAGCCATGCGCCCCAGATCCCTGGGAGGTTCACATTCCAGCGCTCTGACACCACCCTCTTCTCCTGGCCCCTTCTTTCTGTTGTTTCGCTTTGGATGGGGGAGGGCAGGAAAACAGGAAGCGACCAAGATGGAGAGAAAGGACTCCTGATTTGCAAACCCAAGAGGGAAACCCCACAGGAGAGCCGGTTCTGGGGCTCCTTGGGCCGTGCCCCCACAGTCATCCTGGCAAAGAGTGGCGAGAGAGCTGAGGGCAAAGCGCTAGGGACTCCTGAGGGACACCGACGTCTGTTGGGAAGGTGTGGGGTGTGCACTGGGACACGAGTGACAGATCACAAAGAGCCTCCTTTAAGAGGAAAACTCGGCCCATGGCCATAGGAACGGGGAGGCCGGAGAGGAGGGGGTGGGGACACAGAGCTACCTTTGCCCCTACTGTGTGACTCAGGAGTTCACAGAACGCTAATGATGCTGAGACAGCTACTGCTCTTGAACGTCTACTACGTGCTAAGTACATTTGGAACGGGACCTCTCTGGTCCTCATAACAGCCCCAGAGGGGGCTACTGTTATGCCCATTTCAGAGATCAGGACACTGAGGCCCAAAGCAGGTAAGTGGCTCGGCCAAGGTCGCAAGGCCAGTAAACTGCAGAGCCAGGGTTAAAACCTGGGTCTGGTCTACTCTGAGGCCCAGCCCTATCCTGCCTCCCTAAGCCTTTGTGGTGTCTCCTCCAGAAGGCAGGTGGAGGGGACCAGCCCCCAGCTGTGGCCAGAGAAAAGAAGCAGGGCCGATTGATCTGGAAGATAATCCTGCATCACCCAGACTTTAAAACATGCTAGTGCCAGGCTACTTGGGGATCACTGGGCTGGGACCGTGGTGGTGGGTCACACCCTGGACGGGTGTCATGGAAGGATTCAGGGGCTGTCACTGCCAGTCAGCTTGGAAAAAGGTCTGTGGATGGGGAGTGTCCCTGGCCAGGGGACGAAAGGTTTCTCCTCTCACTGGGCCCACCCTTGTAGCTCCAGAGGCCTGAAATGGTTCTGGTGGGGGGTGAGCTTTCCTGGGTCTCACAGAGAAGCCTGGGCTGGTGGGAGAGGCAAGTGACATCAGGGACAGTGGCCAAGGAGCCCCCCAGCCTTAGCCCAGGGCATCTAGGGAGGGGACAACAATCTGAGGAAAGCGGTATCCCCAGAGCCCCGGAGGCCGGGGGGATCCCGGCAGTGGCCCCCAGCAGAGAGATCCATGCCCAGTAGAATGACAGTCTCAGCAGAGGAAAGAGCAGAGGTCCCCAGGGGAAGTTTCCAGAAGGCTCATGAGGCAGTGTCCTGGGAAATGCAGAGAAAGAGAGGCTCACTCTAGGGGAAGGAGTGGGGCTAGTGTGAAGAAGTCCCGGAACAGTGAGGAAGGGAAATGAGGATGGCAAACACAACGTAGCATCCATCTGCTCAGAGTTCTTTGAATAAGGAATCTCCTCCCCAACACTTACTGGCTTTAAACCACATCACAATTACTCTTTCTCCAGATCTGGGGGTTGACGGGTTCTCACTCGGAGCTGCTCACGTGGCTGCCATCAGAAGGTGGCTGGCGCTGGAGTCCCCTGAAGGCTTCCTCACACCCGTGCCTGGGCCCTTAGCCAGGTCTGTCCACCGGAGCATCGCACGTGACCTCTCTGTGTCGCTTGGGCTTCCTCTCACCATGGCGGCTGAGTTCCAAGCGTGCGCGTCCCAAGAGAACCTGGCAGAGGCAGTGTCGCCTCTTAGTACCTAGCCTCAGAAGTCAGATGACCGTCACTTTCAATGTAGTCACAGGCCCCCCTAGGCTCAAGGGGAGAGGGCACAGACCCCACGTCTCAGAGGGAGGCACACCAGCACCATGCTGGGCCATGGGAGACACGGTGGCGGCCTTCTTTGGAAAACACGGTCCACGATTTTCATCAGTATTTATTGCTCTGAGCGAGGCACGACACGAAACACAGGCAGTACAGCAGTGAGATCAAAGTCTCCGCCTCGTGGGACTGACATTCTAGTAGGGGAAGGCAGATCATCAAATAAATAAACTCAGTATTAATAGCACGTTAGATGGAGGTCAGGGCTGAGGAGAAATAAACAGTAATGCAGGTTAGGCAGCCAGGGTGTGCCTGGGGCGTGGGGGTGACATTTGAGCAAAGGCTTGCGGGGGTGAGGGAGCTGGCAGAGGGGAGGTCTGGGGGAGAAATTCCGGGAGAGGAGTCAGCCAACACGGAGGCACAGAGGCAGGGCGTGTCCCCAGGGCCAAGAGCTGGAGGTGAGGGAGGAGAGAGGAGCAGGAGGTGAGGGTGGCGGGGAGCGGGACCAGGCACGCAGGGCCCGTCCGCCCCTGCCCCGCGTGAAGCAGGGGCCACGGAGCGTCTGGCACACACGTGGGCTGCGTGGACCTTAGGTTTCAGCGCCGTCAGTCAGGCCGCTGCATTGAAAACAGGCTGTAAAGAGCCAGTGTCTGGGCAGGGAGGACGGCTGGGAAGCTGGGTTCTCCCCAGACGAGCTGCTACCATCCCAAAGGGCACTGCTCTGCACGTCTGCCTCATCCACGGGCAGTACAGTTCCTGGGACGTCACTCTCGTTGATGAAACACGTAGTGCTGTTTGTTTCTGCACATGAACCGCACAACAGAGCCTGTGAGGTGACCTCGAATCCCCCCATTTGGCCTGTGAGGAGAACAGCGGTTGAGAGCAGGGCCGGGAGGCACCCTGAGGTGTAATTCAAGACCACAGATTCTCAACCCGCAAAAATAACACCATTAAAAGCCACAACAGGAACGAGGCCCACAGAGGCCGCGTGCCGGAACCTGGCCAGCAGGGATTGGCCAACCATGTCTGCACCCAGGAGAAGGACGAGGCCCCGCATCCCACCCCACCCCGGCTAGCCAGTCCCCTCAGAAACTCGGACTCTCCCCGGATGTTCCAAAGCAAAGCTTTTTTTTTTCAGTCCCTTTAGTGATGAAGAAAAGAAAGCCCTGAATTATTTTCAAGGAAGAAAGAGGGGGAAAGAAAACACTAAATACTTGCTGTTTCAAAAATGCATGCTGGGAAGCGGATTTGGCTCAATGGCTAGAGGATCTGCCTACCACATGGAGGATCCATGGTTCAAACCCAGGGCCTCCTGACCCATGCGATGAGCTGGCCCACGTGCAGTGCTGATGCGCGCAAGGAGTGTCCCGGCTCGTAGGGGTGTCCCTCGCGTAGGGAGTGTGCCCCTCAAGGAGAGCCACCCCGTGTGAAAAAAAGCACAGCCTGCCCAGGAGTGGTGCCGTACACACGGAGAGCTGACACAGCAAGATGATGCAACAAAAAGAGACACAGATTCCCGGTGCCACTGACAAGAACTCAAGTGGACACAGAAGAACACACAGCAAATGGACACAGAGCAGACAACGGGGGGTGGGGTGAAAGGGAGAGAAATAAAAATAAATAAATAAATAAATCTTTTAAGAAAAATGCGTGCTTTGGGAGTGGATATGACTCAAGTGATTGAGCACCCACTGCCCACATGGGAGGTATCAGGTTTGGTTCCTGGTGCCTCCTGAAAAAAGCTCAAGTGGCGTAAGCACTGTGTCGTATCTATCCATGAATCCAGTCAATCACCCATCCTTCCATCTTTCACCTTTCATATAGCCAACCACCCATCCACCCATCATTTTCTCCTTTCTTACTTCCTTTCATCCTCCTACTTTTCTATCACATCCAGCTATTCTTTCATCCATTCATCCTTTCTCCCTTCCATCATTCCACCTCTCCATACTTCATTCTTTCTCTATATCCATCCATCTAGCCATTCTTCATCCATCCATCCTTCCATTCAATAGCCAGCCTTCTTTCCTTCCATTCAACTATCTTTCCTTCCTTCTCGTTCTTTCCATATACCCACTCAACCATCCATCCCTCTTTCCTTTATCCTAACTTCCATCTATTCATCATTCCATCCTGCCAATCATTCTTTCTCCTATCCTTTCTATTTATAGATGCATTCTTTTTTTATTACATATTTAAAACACCTAACTGAGCTGGGTAGGGTTTACTTTTAAATACTCATATCTATAGTCATGTTCAAAATTTTCAATGTAAATAGACCATGACCTAGTCTAAAGACACTTCATAGGGGAAAGAGGCACCCAAATACTTAAGGTGCATCATGAACAATGCAATGAAAGAGATGCATGTGCAGGGAGTTGTGGGAGCCTGGGGGGAGGAGATCGCTAACTCTGCGGTGGTCAGGATGGGTTTCTCTGGATGGTCTCAAGGGGCTTAAGGAATGGATGTTTATCATGGAGATAAGGGGGCCTTTTCCAGGCAGCAGGAAAGGAATGTGCACCGGCATAGAGGCATGAAAATAGCAGAGAGGCTCCAGACACACAGGAGGAGGGTATGAGTGGAGTGTAGGGGTAGCACAATATGGGAGTTGGCTGGAGCTGGAATGTGCGAGGAGAAGCGGGGGTGGAAGGGGAGGAGATGAGCCTGGGTCCAGTTATGATCTGAGGTCTAGGGGGCCTCCTGAAAGAGGGGTCTGCCGCCAGTAGGGGCACAGATCTGGCAAACAGAACCAAGTTGACCCTCTCTGCCTATTGGCTCCTCTGTTCTTCACTGCTGCCCTCTGGCCAAGGCTGGGCCCTCATTTCATTCAACAGCTATTGTCTGGGCACTTACCATGTCTTTGAGGCCACTGCAGGCCCTGGGAGACTCAGCAAAGAAGCTGACCAAGTCCTTGACGTGCTGGGGCCTGGATTCCAGTGATGACAATTCCCATGGGACTATGAAGGAGACTGAGGCTCAGAGAGGTAAAGTGACTTGCCCAAGGATGTGCTATCAGCTGGTGGCCGGGACAGGAACAGAAGCCGAGGTCCCAAGGAGCTGGCTGGGCAGGGCAGTGGAACTGAGCAGGGGCTGCTGACTTGGCCAGCTGCACAGATGGCCCGAGGCAGCTCAGGGACTGCCCGGCTGCTGGGTGACTCAGCAAATGGCTTTCGCAACCCAGTACCCAGAACCGAGGCAGGAGGGGACAGTGGGGGGGGGCAGTAGAACAGCCAGTGGTCCGTGGCAGAACTTCCCCTGCCCTGCTGGAGGCTGTTTGGTTTCCTCTCCCTCTTCCTGCTGGAACCTGCCTCCTGTCTCCCCACCCAAACCTGCCCTGTCTCCTCTGCTTCCTGCTCCTCACCCTGCACCCCTGCCCTCAGCTCCTACCACATCTGCACTCCGTCCCTCGGCTCCTTCTTCTCTCCTTAGCCTACCCCTGGGCATCTGGCTCAGTGTGTCCTGGACTGTGGGGTCTGAGACAGTTCATTTGGTCACCCCAAGCTTCTTGTTCCCTGCTCTGTAAAATGGGGCCCAGAAGGCCTACCTGAGCTTGGTGAACCCTGCGGCCTATCAGGGTTTGCTGGGAGCAGAGCTGAGGCCAGGACAGACCTGGCCCCTGGGTGCCTGGGAGAGTCAGGCCGCTGCTGTGATAACGGATGCTCACGATGCCCAGGCTCTCTGCAGGCAGGAATCTACAAAGTTATGTCCTTGTCTTCAGATGAGGAAACGGGAACAGAGGGGTTAGGGAACTTGTCCAAGGTCACATAGCTAGAAAGCAATGGAGCCTGGCCTTGAAACCAATCTGGGTCCAGTCTCCAGGTGCTTC
Source organism: Dasypus novemcinctus (assembly GCF_030445035.2). NCBI lineage: Eukaryota > Metazoa > Chordata > Mammalia > Cingulata > Dasypodidae > Dasypus > Dasypus novemcinctus. The sequence continues at coordinate 17,075,801 of NC_080675.1, forward strand.
AACACTGTGTTCCCTGCTCTCCCAGGACTCTGTGCTGGGCACTGCCCTATAAAGAAGGGACAGACAGGACAACACTAGCACATGGGGCAGAGGGTTGGCAGGAGCTGGGTGTGCTGAGTGGGAGGACATGCTCTAGGGACATGAAACTGGTGGGGAATTCTTGGAATTCTTTCCACCACCACCCCCTCATCTGGTTAACTCCTACCCACCCATTAGGACATAACTCAGGGTCCCCTTCCCTGAGCCCTGCTGGAAGCTTCTGCAGTGCATAGAATGTTCTCGGTCACCCTGTTCATTGCACCCGCTGTGTTCTCTGCATTGGGCACTGGGCTAAGCATTTGACCCTTTCTCTCGTTAGTCCTCTGCCAGTACTTAGGTGGCAGAGGCAGAAGCCCACTCGAGCCAGCTCGAGAGAAAGGGACCATTTGTTGGGAAGTACCAGGGTGTCTTGGGGAAACCCGATCTCACAAAGGGCTGCAGGCAGACACTGGGAAGCTGTTAGGAACCTGAGTCTCCCCCCACGACTCACTTTCCTGTACACCCTGAGGCCACAATGTCTCGTATCTGTGTTTGTCTCAGAGGCCCTGGGACTCCGGGGACAGATGTCTGCTCAGTAAAACAACTTCCTCTAGGTCAGAATTGTTTAGCCATACAAAGGGTGGCCTTGTAGATAGTGGAAACCGGGTCCCTGGAGACTTGTAAGCCGTGAAGGTGTCGTCAGCGTCCTCCAGAGAGACAGAACCAGCAGGATGTATGTGTATATAAAGAGATTTATTTTAAGGAAGAGGCTCACGCAACCGTGAGAGCCGGTAAGTCTGAAGTCTGTAGGCAGGCCAGCAGGCTGGAAATTCAAGCAGGAGTTGACGCTACAGCCTTGAATCTGAAATCTGCAGGGCAGCCTGGCCGGCTGGACACTCTGGCAGAATTTTTTCTTCTCCAGCAGCTTCAGTTTTAACTCTGAAGTCCTTCAACAGATTGGATGAAAGCCACCCACATTATTGAGGGTAATTGCTTTTCCTTAAAGTCAACTGATTGTCACCTTCACAGCAAGATCTAGACCAGTGTTTGACCAAACAACTGGGCACCACAGCCCACCCAAGTTGACACATAAAATGCCCCAGCAGAAGCTGGGAAGGTGTGGAGGAAGAAATTCCAGTTCTGATGGGGGCTTGGGCTCAAGCAAACTTTTAAGAGCCCATCCCACTTGAACCACTCCGTGTCTCCCTAAGTGACACTCTTCAGTGTGACCACTGGACTGGCCTGTGGACATCTCACAAAGAACTCATTCTAAACTGAATGTTCAGTCCCCTAAAACTGGCTCCCCCACAGCTTTCCCCATTTCAACTGAGGGCCACGCCAGCCTTCCAGTTGCTCAGGCTAAAACAAAGTCATCCTCGATTCTCTTCCACCCTGCATCTGATCCACCCACAAAGCCTGCTGGTTCTACCTCCAGAATCTGGTCTGTTCCCTCCACTGGTCCAAGCCATCATCACCTCTCATCTGGATCATTGCAATAGCCTCCTCCCCAACCCCCTGCCTCAAGAGTTCATTCTCTAAATATAAGCCCGTTCCTGTCCCTCCTGTGCTCAAAAACCTGCCTTGGCTCCCATCTCAGAGTAAAAGCCAGTCTTTACAATGGCTTCCCACAAGCTGGTCCCCCATTGCCTCTCTCACCTCCTCCCCAACCGATCTCCCCCTTCCTTACTCCTCTCCAGTCTCACTGGCCTCCTTGCTGTTCCTTCAACACACCAGGCATACTAAAAGGCACATGCCCCTTCTCACAGCCTTTGCACTAGCTGTGCCCTCTGCCTGGAGTGCTCTTTCCCAGTGATCTGCATGGCCAACCCCTTGTCCCCCATTCAAGTCTTTGCTCAGATATCACTTTCCCACTGAGGCTCAGCCTGACTTCTATATTTAAAACTGCAACTGCTCCCTCCACCCCATTCTGGGTGCTTCCAACCCCTCTTACCCTGCTGTGCTTTTTCCTTCTACTCCACAACACTTACCACTTTTAGTGTATTAGATAATTTTTAAGTTACATTGTTTATTATTTATTATCTGTCTCCATCCACTAGAATAACACTCTCTGGGGGAATTGACTCTATTTTTTCTGTTCACTGATACAAAGTATGTACTCAAAAAATATGCTCGGGTGGGGCTGCAGGTCAGGACTCAGGGAATCTGAGGATCACCCTAACAGCTGGACAGGGGGCAGGTGTCCCCCATAACTGGCTGGGGGATCCAGGCAGACTCAGCCCAGCTTCTCTCTTTCTCACCCTCATACCAAGTAGTTTATACCCTGGAGGGGGAATGATTTTTAACTATAACTGTGGAGGGCTCAGGGATGCTGAAAACCTCCTGAATTGTTTCAAAACTTTGGATTCACTTGTTTTATATGTTTTTTTTTTTTGGGGGGGTGGTCTTTTATTTTTTTCCATAGGATTTGTCATCTTCTAACACTCTATTTAATTTACTTATTATGTTATGTTTCTAATTTTTAAATTATTCATCAGATTCTTAAAGGGGTTTCTGACTCTAGAGTTGAGAACCTCTTGTCTGCATCTCCTGCTACGTTTCCTTGTGGCCTGCTAGGTTCCTGAGCCCCCAGGCCTGAGAGTCACACACCAGGCTCCCCTTGGGTCTCTGACTGCAGCCTTCACCCAGCTGGAGAGGGGACAGTCATTACCCTGGACGCCAGCCAGCCCCCATAATCTCCTTCATTGCCTCCCAGCCTAGTAGTTGCCCCACCCCCAGGGCCTACCCTTCTTCTCAGACCTTGGCCTGAGCGTGCCTCCTTAGGGTTACCAAGATCAAAATGGTGGCCAATATTTGTGGTGCTCTCCATGGTGCTGAAACACCTCAATGGTCCCTGGTCAGGGTGAGGTTTTTTCTGTGGAAAGCAGAGGAGCAAGGAGAGGAACTGTGTGCCCCAGAGGACTCCACCACTTCCAGGTTAAACTTAGCTCCCCCCACGTCCTGGAACTCTAACTCTGCATCTTTTTCTTATATTAGGCCTTCTTATCCTTGAAGGCTTGGCTGAATTGTTGCCTCCTCTGAGAAGACTCCTCAAGCCCTGCCAAACTCCTTTGTGTTCAGATGATGTCCTTTCTTCCCACATGCCAGTGTTCTGTGATCACCTACTGACCCTGCCAATCAAGCATAAGCCTTTAGTCTGTCTCCCTTACTGCTGTATCCCCAGGACATAGGAGATGCCAATTAATTTTGCTTGAACAAAAACATGAATTCATGAGTTAGATGGATGAGTGGTGGGTGATCTGGGAGAAGGAATGCCCTCATGGTTTGATCCTGCCCTTTGAGCTAGGCCTACTATGCCAGGCTCTGTGGGAGGAACATGGAAGAGAAACAAGAGGTTGGCATGGTCCTTCCCCTAAGGAACACATGATGTGGTGGAAGAGCAAACAATTGTTGATAGTCTAAGTCCCATTTTACAAATGGGGAAACGAATGCTCAGAGAAGCAGTGCAATTGTTCTACAATCGCAAGACTAGGGAGTAACAGAGATAGAAGTTGAGCCATACTCTTTGGCTCTGGACCTTGCTTCTGTCATCACGTCCCCTCTCTACTTCACATTTTATATGCCTGTGCAGTGAAGGCCTTGAACTAAATCTATTTCTGGGGGAATTTTCCAACTCCAAGATTCCATGGAAAATTAGGACCCATGGGCTTAGTCTCTGTTCTCTGGGTAATAGATTCTGGAGCCACTGAGACTGCACAGGGGAAAGCCCTTTGGACCCAGTGAGTGGTACCATTGTCCAAGTTTTATCATCAGAAACAGGGTGGGTAACCCCTTCCTTCCAAGACTGGAACCACAAGGGCCTCTTACACCCAAAAATGCCTCAGGTGCCACCTGTACATTAGTACATTAGCCTGTACATTAGTCAAGTCCCATGGGAGATGGGAGTAGTTGTGATATGGCTACTCTGGTCTAAGTCTGGACAGCCCACCTCCCATCCCTAGTGGGTCTGGGGAAAATCCATTGGTGCCAATCTGGAGACCTTTAGCTCCTGGGTTCTGAGGAGTGGGAACAGCAGGCCCTGAGCTAGCTTCAACTTTCAATTCATGCAACTGGTCCAAGTATCCAGCACACAACCACAGAAGAACGGAAGAGAACTGTGTCTCTGCTTCTGACACGGTCAATGCTTGGACTGGCAATTCCACTAGATTTTGATGATAGAAGTGGGCCATCATGTGCAGAGTTATTCAATAAAGGCTGTTCGCTCAAAAGAGAAAGGTTTAGAAAACATGGGGCCCTCAGAGGAAAAAAATACGGAAAGGGTTGGGTGGGTGGAAAGTTGGGTAGTTCCTGGTTAAGGCAGGACATATCAATCCCTGAGAGGAGGCAGGTAGGTGGCCACAAGAGCAAGAATGAGACCAAGGCTCAGTCTTCTAGGAGGAAGGGGAAGAGAGAAGGGAGGAGGGAAGAGAGGGCAGGTTGGCTTTGTGACCTTCCTATTTTGGCTGAAAATTGGGGCTGCTGAGAAGAGAGCAAGCACAGCACCCCAACAATCCCCATCCAACACTGTGCCTGGGGAGAAGTGGATGGCAAGGGTGCCTGCCCAAGGTCCCACGATTTTCTTGCATCCGCCTTGCCCTCAGCAGCTGACCTTTTCTCTGGGGCTGGCCTGCCATGGTAGCTTGTCTCCTGTCTGGGATGCCCCCAGGGACACCGTGCTGGTGAGAATCACAGCTGTGCCCTTGTGACCTTGGACAAATGACCTGCCCCTCTGACCCAAAGTCCCACCTGTAAGGTAGGACAGGCTACACAACCTCTGAGGTCCTGGGCGCCTGCAGCACCAGGGTTCCCATCCCACATGGTAGGGAGGGAGGGCTGGGTCTCACAGAACGGCTCTGCCCAGCCTGACATCTTGGCAGCAGGCAGAGCTGGCCGCCCACGCACAGGCAGGCAGGGGGAGGCAGGGTGCTGCAGCCGCGTTGCCAAGTGCATAGAGAACTTTCCATTGGGTCCGGGTTTCCATCACCATAGCAACGGCTGGGGGATGGAAACAGAATTTCTCAGAATTCTGGGGAGATTAGACGGGAGAAGGGCAAGAAAGCAGGCCCTGAGCAGCCCTGAGTAGGCAAGACCAGCACTACGGGGGCCCCCTCCTACCATCCTTTCCGTCCCCTTCTTCCCCCACTCCTCTCTTCCCCCCTCCTTTGCTCTCTCTGCCCTTGGTCTGCATCGCTCTTCCTCCCACTGCCCTGAGCCTGGCTTCTAGGAGCAGCGGCTACAGCTCCCTGAGCACGTGACACCACGCGCCAGGCCATCAATCCTCCCAGCCCCAGCCACTAAACACGACCAGCCCCATTGCACAGACGAAGCTCGGGCTCAGGAAGTCTGAGTGACTTGCCCAGTTCGCATGGGAAATGGCAGCTTTAGGAGTTTGTGTGGACTCCAGTAACTGCACAGTCAGCCACTGTGGTCTTTGGATGGTCTTTGCCTGAGAAACTTCAGGGTTCAATAATGAGATGGGGGAGGGATGGAGGGGCAGAGAGACACAGAGCAGGGCCAGCACCCCATACTCCCCATTCCCTCTGCCTGCACCCCACACCGACCTTCCTGGTTTGGGCCAGGACAGAGGGCAATGCCAGTTGTGCTGACTTCACTGGCCTTGGCTGGCCAGAGCACGAATGCACACCTCCCTCCACCCAACTCACCCCCTTGCTTGCTCTCTCTCAGGCCCAGGGAAGGCTCCTGGCTTAGGAAAGGCATGGGGAGGAATGGAGGCCAGAGACCTGAGTGCCATTTCCAGCCCTCTCACATTTCTCTAGGGGTCCCCTCGGGAGAAAGACCCTGACCCAGAAAATGTAGCTTTGGCCACACCATGGATCCTATGAGAATTCCTCCAAATTCTGGAGGCTCATGTCTCTCTTCAAAGCTTCTGAGGTGATGGTGAGACTAGTGGGAGGTCATCTATAAGGACATTGTGGGAGCAGCAAAGCTGGCAAGTCATGCCTGCCAGTTGCATGGTATGACATCCAAGGTCAGCCACTCAGACAGAGTTTAAAAAGAGGGGAACAAACTGACGAGGAAAACTCTGCTTCAGATCTAGGACAGAGGACTCCCTGGTCACAACTTTAAAAATGGCTGCCCCTCTCCAGGCCAGCTTTAAAGATGGCCGCCCCTGTCCAGGCTGGCTGTTCTGCTCCTCCTCCCACCTGGTTTCTACCTCCTTATGGCTCACACTTCCTCTTACTCCTCTGTTCACTGCCTTTTCCCTCTACAGATTGCCCTGTGCTCGCTCCAAATCTCTAGCTCAAATCCCCAAGACAAAGATCCAGATTGCTGAGCCCATGATTGAGCAGACTTCCCCATCCAGGCCATCCCATTCTGCTGGTCCAATGAACTGTGGCTAGAAGAGACTGGAACCCACGTTACTGAATATTGTTGCTGAGATCACAGATCTCGTTCCTGTTGTTTAAACTATTTGGAGTTAGAGGATCTTTTACCTGAGAAGCCACCTCACTGACTTGGAGCTGGCCTCAAGCCCCGGGTGGTGGGTCAGCTGTCTCTCTGCTTCGGTGTGGCCACTGGAGCTGGGTTTCTGTTACTTGCAACCAAACCCTCCTCACTGGCATCCATTTAGGAAGTTTCCTGCAAGATTGAACTAGCCAGAACTTGTTTCAAAGGCAGCACATGGTCTTACAAAGCTGGGGTGAGGGGATAGATGGTGTTGCCCACAAGAAACCTAGAGATCCCACCTCTCTTAGCAAGCCTCCGTCCTGTGGCCTACAAAAAGTGACGTGGGAGGCTTGTGTTTCCATCTGCAGCCGGTGGTGGCTGCTTCCTAGCCCCGAAATGCTGAGGCTGAAAAAGATCAGAAACAAAGTCACCCACCTCCTCCCACCACTGTGGTCAGAATGAACCCAAGGCATACGCAAGGCTCCTAATTCCCAGAGCTAGGCCAGACACCGCACCCCCATCCTTCAAGGAGCCAGCCTTCCAGCACCCATGGAAGCGGGGTGGGCTCCGGCAGGAGGCCTCCTGAGCCCCCGTAGGGTTCACCGCAAGTCTCTAGTCAAACTAGCCCTACAAATGTCTCCTCCGTTTCCTAGAGCTCATGATCAAAGGGACTGCGGCTGCATGCCCAATGTATTATTCATGCCTCGCTGTGTGGGCAGATGTACCAGCCCAGCTCTGGGTACAGGGAAGGATAAGACAAGACTGTCACAGCAGGGAGAGAGCCTCTTACTCCACGAGCAGCCCTGGGTGTTAGAGCACCCCCAACCCTGTCCCACCCCGCAGCCTCTGCTTGCACCCCTCTAATGTCACAGAATCAACCCTCTGTTGTTTTAGGGACTCTTCTCCGGCACAAATGAAAGCAACTCCTCCTTATAACTCCTCCCCCTTATGGCCTGCCCTCTGGACAACTGGGTGGGCCCTTCCCCGATCCCCAAGACTTCTCCATGCTGATCCTCACCCATTTTTTTTACCAATCCCGTTTGTGCCTCGGCCTCCAGAACCCTCTCCAGTCTGGTCATTTTGGCTGTCCTTTTTCTAAAACAGGGGTTGGCCAAATCTGCTGCCTGTTTTGTAATGCAATTTTATTAAAACACAGCCACACCCATACCGTGGCAGGACTGAGTACTTCCGACAGAGGCCTTGTGGCTTCCAAAGCTTAAAATATGCATTGCCTCTCCCTTTACAGAAGGGTTTTTGACTCCTAAGGCATCAGTGAGTCTTTAAGTAACAAAGTGGTATAGGAAACCCCAGGAATAGCCTGTCCTTCAGGCTGGACCCCCCTTTCTTCTCCCTGGACCTGCATGTGATGGGTTGGTGCAGCCTCAGATGCTTTGGGGTTTTCCGTAACCACAGCCCAGTGTTGGCTCCAAGAGAAACTGTGCCAACAAAAATGGCCAGGTCACTTTTGCACGGCCTGTTTTCGAGGCCTGTTACCAAGGCAAGCTCCCCAGCCCTGGCCTGAGGCAAGTGAATTTTGCAGGACTTTTATTTATCTTGGTTCATTTCCCTTTGTGCCTTTGACCCAACCTCTTGCCTTATATGGATCATTTTGAATCATAAATCTCTCATCCTTCTGTGAGCCGGACCTCCCAGTTTTATGTTTTCTGTATATTGTTCAACTTTTCTTCTATGTCTTCATCCAAGTGATCAACTTTAAAAGAGCTCTGTGACATGCCACTAGAGACCTCCATGCCAGGTTGTCATTGATCTACTAATAAATGCTCCATAGTGGCATTAATTAATTTGTTGTGACCCATCTCCACCTACAACATGCAAGGTTTCATTTTACTCTTGTAGCTGCAAGGATCTGTTTTGTCTGCTGTGATACGTTTTGTCAAATATTTGGCTGGGTTTCTGTTCTCAAGGATTGTTGCCCACATTTTAGAAAACAGAATCACGGCGTAGAAGGCAAACCACATAACTGATCCTTTTTTCTCCCTGATGGAAAAATTGAGGCCCAGGAAACTGGCTCAAGATAACAGAGTGAATTAGTGGTAGAGCCAGAAGTAGGGAGCTCTTCCGCATGGCACTTTGATCCACACTTTATATCAGCTAGGGTGGGCTAACTGCAGTAATAGGCCCAAACAAACAAGAGCTTACATCAAAGGTTATTTCTTGCACACATTCTAGTCCTGGGTGGGTGTACGGATTGGTGAGTCGGTTGTCCTTCACACTGTCCTTCAGAGACCCGGGCCCCTTCCATCTCGTGGCTCAGCCTTCCTGTCGGGCCTTGTCATCGTCTGCCTCCAGCTGAAGGAAGCAGACAGAGTCCAGCCTCCTGTTTTGCTGAAACCCCCAAATGACTCTTTTGTGGCTTCCACAACCCCCACTACCCCCAAATGCCCTCGAGCCACTCCTCCAGACCTCGGCTTTTGCTCAGCCCCCTGTGTGGCAGGCTCAGCCTCTGCCTACCTGCGGGGCAGGGGGACAGGGCTGCTGCAGGGCTAGGGCTGGCCAGGTGGGCGAGGCTGCAGTCCAAGGCACCAAGCGGAGAGATGCTGAATTAACTGAGCAGCTGGTGTGCGTTCAACAATCATCCACTCCAAAAGGAGGAAAGGGGGGGAGCCTGTTCCCACTCACCCCTCATCCTGTGGCAGGAGAGAACAGGAAACAGCAGCTGGAGGGCTCACAATGGAGCCTGCCCACGCAGAATCACAGATCCCTCTCTTTGAATTTACATGCGCCTGGTGCCACAGAGAAGGAAGCCGCTCCTGCTCTGATGAGACTCAGAGGAAGAGGTCTGCCAGTCAGGCCCTCTGAGGTGTGGCCTTCTTTGTGACCGCTGCTGCTGGGAAAGCTTGTGAATGCCTGGCCCCTCTTCACAGCATCCCACAATCACCAGGCCCCTCTCCTGAGGGTCGTTTTCTGGGACTCTGTGCAGGTGAAGTGTAGGCTTTTGAAGCTGGTATTCAAAACCTTCCCTTTCTGGGGAGCAGATGTAGTGGTTGAGTACCTACTTCCTGTGTATAAGGTCCCAGGTTCAATCCCTGGTACCTCATGAAATGAAATAATGAAATGAAATAATGAAATGAAATGAAATGAAATGAAATGAAATGAAATGAAATGAAATAATGAAATGAAATGAAATGAAATGAAATGAAATGAAATGAAATGAAATGAAATGAAATGAAATGAAATGAAATAAAATACCTTCCCGTCTGGCTGTACCTCCTCTTCATCTCCCACTAACATCTCCTCAAGCCATGCTCTTTCCTGAGGCAGCATGGCGTTGGGGGCTTTGGAGTCACGCTAGCCTGGCTTCATTTCCTGGTTCTGCCACTTACCAGTGTTGTGACCCCTCTGGGACTCAGTCTTCTTCTTTGTAAAACTGAGCTAATAATTAGTTAGCAAAGGTATTGTGGGGAGTGAGTGGTATAGAGGTAGGGGAAAGAGCTGCTGGGGATTCAGTCATGTTCAAGTCCTAACCTCCAGTCCCGTGGGTGTGAACTTATCTGTAACAGGATCTTTGGAGAGGCCAAATTGATTCATAAATATGTTCCCAAAACCATGACACAGCCAATTCCTGTTGCTTGTCAGAGAAGCCCTGGAACACTAAGACAAGGTCTTAGTGTAGTGCTCCGTAACTATTCTCTTTCTCTTTGCCTTCTCCCTCTGTCACCTGGATTCACATTCCTCTCTCTGCCTCCGTCTCAAGCTCTTGCTCTGTCTCTTGGAGGTAGCTCTTCCCTGACCAATCCATTCCCCAGCGGCCTCTTTGCTGTGGCACCAAATGATGGGGAATAGTTATATACTTGTAGCCTGCCTAAAATGCAGGGCTCCACGTGAGTCAGTGTTTGCATGAAAATGCACTCAAAGACTCACCGCCCAGCAGCCACGAGTAATTTAAAAAGACATCTCAATCCTTATTTTTGATCCTTGAAAACCAACCATATTCATAACCCTTAGCAGATTTTTCAGAAGCTCCTTTGGTCCCAGGTTCTCTCACACCCTGCAGTTCTAGCTCTCACAAGCCTACCCCACAAACTCTCCCCAACCCCACCCTCTGCAACTTTTCTTCCATTCTCTCACCTCTGGTTCTTATACACTGCTATTAGGGGTGAGGCCGGGGAACATGGACTCACAGATGAATACATCTTGTCCTTTTCATCATCACGTATATTTCGGTTTCTTCTGGGTATCTCCCTCATCTAATTGCAAGCTCCAAGAGAAAGAGACTGTAGATTTTGAGGGTGTGACTTTAAATTTTATGTAATTTCAAAAGGACAGAAGATTTGAAAGAATAGTACAAGGAGCACCCCCCTATCCTTATACATTTTTTCTTACTGAATTTATTTATGAGTATTGAAGATATTATGCCCCTTTAATCCTAAATACCTCTGCGTGAATTACCTAAATAAAGGACATTCTCTCATGTAACTACTGTATAGTTATCAAAACCAGGAAATTAAGCATTCTATCAATGTAGTACTATTTATGCACAGTCTGTGTTAGAAGTCATCAACTTCCTCAATAATGTCCATGATAACTTTCATTTTCCTAGTCCAGAATCCAGCCAAGGGTCTTGACTTGTATTTAGTTACCATTCCTCTTTAGAGGGAAATATGTTTTATATCTTCTCTGAATCCTTACCCCCACCCAGCAGTGCTTAGCACAATGTCATGAACTTAACAGGAATCCATTAATCACTTTGAATTAATTTGGAAGTGAAAGACATAAAAATAATAATTGCAGCTTCTCACACCCTACACAAACACGTGGTTATGTACCCAACAGTCATTCCCCCTTGATGGATGGATGTACTGGTGGTTGGATTGATAGATGGTGTTGGGGTTGAATTGTGTGTCATTACCCATGGATGCATGGGATGAGGTAGATGGATGGGTAAATGGAGGAACTTGTGGATTTGTCTATGGATGATGGATGATTTTGGGGGAATGAGTGTTTAAATGAAGGAAAGGGATGGATTTTGTTTGGGCCCAATATTCACAATGATATACTGGGTGAAGTACTTGGGTGGGTGTCAGAAGTCTTTGGTTCAGACTCCAAATCTGCCTCCTACTAGCTGGGACTCTCGGGGAGTTTCTTCTCCACTCAGAACCTCAGCATCATTCTGTAAAATGAGGTTGCTGGACTAATTGTTCTTTTGGATGCCTTCCAGTTTGGGCAACTCTTGGCTCAAAAATGTTAAGGGACTTCCCCCAAGATCATGAAACTAGTGAACATTGGAACCCAGAATTGAATCTGGGCAATCTGGTTCGAAAGTGCATGCTTTTAAACTACTCTGCTTTACTGCCACTCTTATACGATCAGAGGAGAGGCTCTGAGGCCAGCCAGGGGCTCCTTGAACTCCAGTGCCAAGCCCACCACTTCCCATCCCACCATGCTGCAGCCCCAGCCAACGCACCAGGAAGTAGCTGTGCTTTTCCCCATTTTTCTGCCTTGCCCAGAGCCCAAGGTTTGGCGTAGGTGGCATTTCCCACAGGCCCTTCCCAGCTTGCTTTCCTCCCATCTCAGCTTCTCTGTTCCTGCCTGTCCCCGGTCCTAGCGCCCTTTGTCATACCCTCACCCCCACACATTGCAGCTTGCAAGATTTCCTGCCTCCTCCATATGCCACTGGAACCCAGGGAAGGTGCTGCGGCTCGAGACCTGGCTCCCTTCCAGCCAGGTGTGAGTGGAAGTATTAGCACCGGCCCACGCGGATAGGAATCAGGCTCTGTTCCCACAGATACCTGGGATGCAAAATTGTCAAGGTGTCTCAAGATGAGTAGCACTTGCCTCTTGGATCCCACAACAGGAGGCCCAGCAGGTGCTGGATGACAGCAAAGCAGGGGCACCAAAAATAAAAGAGGAAAAATGAAATATTTTAGGGAGATTTTGATATTTAATGTTGCAAAAAGCAGCATCAAAGGAAAAAATCAGATGTCAGACTATGTTATGTGCATTTCATTATAGTATTTGAGTTGCATATGGGACGGTGGCAGGCCCCACAACTGGGCCAGGGAAAGTCTTAACATGACCCTGCCTTTGAGGAGTTTGGGGCAGTGAGGCTGGAGATGGTCTGCTGGGGGCAGGAAGGGCCGAGGCCTGGGCCACATCTGTAGCCCCCTCTATCAAAGAGAGTGAAGGAGGCTTACCCCTAGACCCACTAGTCTTATCCTAAATGAAGTTTGGCAGGCCAAGCCCTTCACTGCTCCTATAGCCCATAATTCTGGCATTTCAGGTGTTTGCCTGAGGAAAACACCAGGCAGATCTCAGAAAGATCCCAGCCCCACTTCCCCACAGCTCAGCTGTCTAAGCCCACCCTCAGGTCAGGAGTGGCCTCCGCCCCTCGCAGGTCACAGTTCTCTGAGCCACAGGGAGAGGTGACATGCCCAAGACCACAGAGCCAGTTCCACACAGAGCCAAGAGTTAAACTTTATGTGGTAGGAGATGAAGGGCCTGTGAGACGCACAGCCTACGTCATTTGTACTAACCAAAAACGGGATCCTTCACTGAGAGCTGTCCCTGGCAGTGGCCCAAAGTTGAAACTAGGCCAACAATTGGCTTTGAGAGTTGAAGTTGGAATCGAAGGTAAATGTGTTTGTCACATCCCTTTTCAGACATCAGCCAGCCTTCAGTCTTTCCCTAAAATGTGTTTTTGGTACATCTGCATACTATGTCCTCTTTCCTCAGTCATTCCACTAATTTGAAGAACCTCTCCTCTGGGCCAGGCACCTTGCTGATGGCTGAGAACATGGGGAAACAAAGAGTTCACAACCCAGTTTGTGACTGAGAAAAGGCTTGTACAATATACCCTGGGAGCACAGAAGATAGTCCCCCTTCTTTTCAAATAAGGGCCAGGATGGCAGCAGCAACAAGTAGCTGAGGCCCAAGAGGCAGTAAGCAATGAGGGAAGCAGGGCTGAAGAGGGAGGTGAGTATGACGGGGATATAAATGTACAATTTGGGGGGCGGTATCTGGCCGTTGCAAACAAGGGTGGCCAATGTCCAATTCTCGTTGATCTCGGCGGCTATAAGGTCCATCTGCTGTTAAAAGTCTAGGATGACAGCGCGTTACAGGTAGCTGATCTCTTCTTGGCAGGGAAGAGCAGCAGAGGCAGACTGTGTGATGGTCTGGAGGATCGCAGCTGTGAGGACAAGTCGCGTCAGGGCACCAGCAGCGGTGGTGGCGGCAGCGTCAGGAGTGGTGGAGACGTAGGCGAGGACAACAAGAAGGCCAAAGTCTCCACGGGCACGAGAGAGGCCGATGTTAATGGGGCGGGCTGACATGGGGCGGCCTAATTTGCAACGCAATGGGGGTTCAAACAAAAAAGGAGGGGGGCGGGGAACGAGAAAGGACGCTTTGGATGGCTGAGAAGAGGAGTGAGGTCGAGACAGGAGGAAGCTCTGCAGAAGTATGGGGAGGCAAAAGCAGAAACGTTATTAGATGCTAGAAAGCAGGCCGCGGGCCAGGGAAAGCGGGTTGCGGGCCGTTTAGCGGGGCTGGAGCTGCTTGAGAGCGATGGCGGCATGAGGGGCCGCGGTTACAGAAGACTTGGGGCTGTTTCAAAGAGATCTTACACCGGTGAGTGTCTAGGAGACCGGCGAGGGCCCGAACTTGTGGGGCTTGCTTAGCAGATAGGATGTTACCCATTGCTAATGGCCTTCTGGAGCCGATAAGAAAAGGGCCCCTTACCTTGAGAGCGCGGTGATGGGAGCCGAGGTGCGCGGTGAGACGAGGGGTCGGAGCCGATGGGACTCCGACGGTGGTCGCGGGCCAAAGGAAGGCCCCGACGAGGGGAGGGCGGAACGACGAGCAGTGGAGCAAGGCAAAGGGGAGCAAGCGCAGAGGGGAAGAGGCAGAGGTGAAGGCAGGGGTGGAGGTGCTCAGGCACGCGCTCCTGAGAGTTTTATTGGCGCCTCTTAATCATAGCGGGTCGGTATAAGCCCCCGACATGGAAGGAGAAAGCCATCCAGCGATTCTCCCAGACCGCCGTGGATCATATGAGGTCACCAAGGTTCAGGAGCAGCAATGCAGAGCGAAAAGATAGGGGTGAGAAGAGAGGAGGGTGTAGGGCTGTGGTAGGGTTACTTCAGACGTGCAAGCGCGCGCTTCCGAGAAATCCAAGGCTCCTCTTAATCATAGCGGGTCGGTATAAGCCCCCGACATGGAAGGAGAAAGCCATCCAGCGATTCTCCCAGACCGCCGTGGATCATATGAGGTAGCCAAGGCTCAGGTAGCAGCAATGTTGCACGAGAGAAGCCCCACGGTGAGAAGAGAGGACGGGGGGGGCAGCCAGGTTATGGAGTGAGGCTGTGGTGGAGTTGCCTTGCCCCACGTTGTGCTGTGGTGGGGTTGCCTTGCCCCACATTGGGCGCCAACTGCGGCGGTTTGCTCGGTCGGTAGAGGTGGGGTCTGGCTGCGGACGAGGGGTCAGTTCAGCTCTGGACGAGGGGTCGGTCCCGCTTGGGACGAGGGGTCGGTCCCACTTGGGACGAGGGGTCGGTCCGGCAGCAGGCGAGGGATCGGTCTCACAAGGAGTTGCGTGGTTCGGCTGACGGGGTCGCCCGGCGAAGGCGGCGACGAGGGGGTCGCCCGGAGAAGCAGGCGACGAACTGGGGACAAGGGAGGCCAGGCCCTTGTCGGGGGCTCTCAGGACTGGAGGGCGCACGGCAGAAGAACTACCGCGGAGACAAGGTAAACACGCAAGTCCACTTTATTGAGGGAGAGGCAACAGTTTTATAGGGGCTGGGGAAGGCTGATTGGTCGAAGCCATGCCCTGTTCTAATTGGTTGCCGGAGAAAGGTCAGTGGGTGGTACTGGACGGGGGAGGGGTGGTGATTAGGGATTGGCTGTCGCTGTTGCTGGGGGAAGGGGCAGGGTTTAGGGACTGGTGGCTGCTGTTGCTGGGGTGGAGGGCAGACTTGAGTTTCCCGCCCACGCCTGGCTGTTGCTGCTGTCGGGGGAGGGGAAAAGGGCAGACTGGAATTTTCCACCCTGCGCCTGCGCAGGGAGAAAGAAGAAGGGTGCCGCCCCACAGGCATCGTGTGGCGCCATCCGGGAGGAGGGGCGGCCACGGAAGCATGGCTGCCGAGAAGGGGAGACCCGAGGGCACTCTGCTCCCATGCCGAGCTCCCTTCAGGGGTGGCGGTGAGTCCGACCAGCCACCCTATTATGGGGGCAGTGGCTTGGCCTGCCGCGGCTGCTCCCCCGCCAGGCCAGCAAACCACACTTCAGCCCGAGGGGTGACCGCAGATAGAATGACTCATTAGCTTGTCTGAAGAGGTTGGAAAAAATCTCACTAGGGAGCTGGCACTTTGAGCAGGGCCAGGAGAGATGAGAAGAGAAAGTGAGAGGACGGAGAAATCATGTTTGTTAAGAGTATTGATTAGGAATATGCTAGTTGCTGTAACAAGCAAACTCTGAAATGGGTAATGGCCCAAACATGATAGAAGTTTATTATTTATTCTTGTGAAGTCCAAACCCATGTTCCTGATTAGCAGGTGACACTCCTCCAAGTGGCAATTCAGGGACCCAGCCTCCTTCCATCTTGCAGCTTCACCATCTTTACCTTCCTTGTCTGCATCAAGCCGGCAGAAGGAAAAAGAGCATGGAGAGTTACACATGGGAAGTTTTTCATGGACCTTACCTGGAAGAGGTGCACATCATTCCAATCACATTCCACTGGCTGGCATGCAGGCACAGAGTGACACCTAACTGCAAGGAAGACTGGAAAAGGCAACCTAGGTATATGCCCAGTAAAGAGAAATGGGTTGATGAGCAACTTGTTAATTGTGTTATCACTTCAATTGTTTTACTCTTTTCAACAATCCTGGAAAGAAAGGCATATTAGGGTTCTCCAGAGAAACAGAACTGACGGGATATATATATTATAAATTATATTCTATATAATTTATTTATTATAAGGGATTGGCTCACAAGACTGTGGGGGTTAGCAAGTCCAGTTCCTCAGGGCAGGCTGAAGTTGAGTCTGAATTTCCCAGGGAAAGCTGGCAGACAGAAGTTGAGGTAGAAATTCTTCTTTCTGATCTTGGGAATCTGCAGTTCTGACTTTTAAGACCTCCAACTGATTGGATAAGGAAACTGCAGAGAACAACCTCTTCTGTTGGTTGTAGATACAATTACCTATAGATGCAATTAACTGATTATAGATGGAAATAAATCTACAAAACACCCTCACAGCAACAATCAGGTCAGTTCTTGCTTGACCAAACAACTGGACACCATAACCGAGTCGAGTTGAACACACGAAAATTTTTTTTTAAGATTTAATTTATTATTTTTTTAAATTTCTCTCCCCTTCCCCCAATCCCCCCACCCCCCAGTTGTCTGCTCTCTGTGTCCATTTGCTGTGTGTTCTTCGGTGACCGCTTCTATCCTTATCAGCGGCACCAGGAATCTGTGTTTCTTTTGGTTGCGTCATCTTGTTGTGTCAGCTCTCTGTGTGTGCGGCATCATTCCTGGGCAGGCTGCACTTTCTTTTGCGCTGCGCGGCTCTCCTTATGGGGTACATTCCTTGCGCATGGGGTTCCCCTACGCGGGGGACACCCCTGTGTAGCACGGCACTCCTTGCGCGCATCAGCACTGCGCATGGGCCAGCTGCACACGGGTCAAGGAGGCCCGGGGTTTGAACCGCGGACCTCCCATGTGGTAGACGGACGCCCTAACCACTGGGCCAAGTCCATTTCCCTGAACACATGAAATTAACCATCATGGTTTACCCCTTTTCAACTTGGCACCCATGCACATCTCCTTAAACCATACTTAATCCCCAAATAAAGACTAGAACATAGTAACACTTTCACCTAGCATGGTACAACTGTCCTGGGTACAACTGAAAATGCACTAACCCTTTTCCCAGAAAAGGAAGCAAGACCTTGGATAATATTCACTCTTGTCCTTGATATTGTTTAACTTAAATACTGTAATATAAAGTAAATACAACCTAGGTTAGATGACGGGGGAAAAGAGGGAAAAAACAAAGACATACACACAGAGAAACATCCACAACAAAACTAGGAAGAAATACTCATAACAGAGTCCTCACTTCTGCAACTGGTCTTCCACTACCCATTCAATAGTCCCTTTACCCTCAGACAGCATCTCAGCTGGTCTCAGTTCCTTACCTGGTAGAGTAACAAAAGCCTTCATTCCCCAAAGGGTCTGGGCCAGCAGCAGTCCTGCTTGGATTGGGTTGTAGTTTTCCAATGATAGGGCCTGGTAGTATTGAGATGCCCTAAGGAATCTTCTAAATTCTTCATCTCTGTTATGCAGTAGTGGTCCAATTTCCCCTTGGAATCAGAATCAATCACCTCAGCCAGTACAAGTGACCCCCCTCTTTGTCTGTTGGTTCAGAGGCATGAAGAACCCAAAGTTAGGCTGATTTAGAGCATATGAAGCTTTCTGGGGAACACTGCCCCAGCACTGCAAGTTATTGCCAAGCAGTTGGCACCGTAATTGAGACTTCAAAAGGCCATTCTATCATTCTATCAATCCAGCTGCTCCAGGATTCTGGGAAGCATGGTAAGACCGGTGAATTCCATGAGCACCAGCTTATTGCCAAACTTCATTTGCTGGGAAATGGGTACCTTGATCAGAAGCAAATCTGTAAGTCCACAATGTTAGTTTGGTAGAAGCATTGTACGCAGGGAAGGCAAATTCATATCCGGAGTAAGGGTCTATTGCAGTAAGAACAAAGTGCTGCCCCTTTCATGCTGGAAGTATTCTCATGTCATCAACCTGCTACCAAGTGGCTGGCTGATCGCATAGGGAATGGTACCATACTGGGGACTGAGCTCCTGGCAGACTGAGCACTCCACGGTGGCTGTAGCCAGCTTGGGCTTGGTGACCGACGCACAGCCTCTATCCCTACCACCACGGTCACTTGGTTCATGAGCCCGTTTGGGCAATGACAAGAGTGGCTGGAGAAAGACCAGGGCTGCTATGACATGAGGGATCACTGCAGAGATGAGAAGGCTGAGTCTTGAAAAGGTTCTGCGATCTGCCCGCAGCTATAGCCCTGGCGAGTGGCTGCGTTGCTGTTTAATTCCAGGTTGTTCTGTGTGAGTCCAAAGCACATTCGCTTTCCCTATACCATCCAGTTTCATCGATTACCAGAAAGGAGAAAGAGTAGGAAACAAACATGAGGGTGAACAGAGGAGACTAGAAGACCAATGGGGAATGAGGAAAAGAAAGTAAAAAGAGGGGAGATTTTGAAGGTCATGTCACCAGCTAGAGTGGAGGAAAAAGGGAGAGAAGAAGGTGCAAAGTGCTATTCATGAGAATCTTTGCAGTTCATGCTGTCACCCATGCACAGGACATAGATACTGCAGAAAGGCTTAAAAATGGGTCCCCTGAATCTCATTTATGAATACAGATACATACATCTTGACATAGTAGCAAATAAAGACTAGTGCATTAAAAATAACAAATCATGACTGTGGAACATTGTGTTGGAGGTATTAGCCAATGCAGTTATACAAGAGAAAGCAAGTAGAGGCATGAGAATTGGAAAGGAAGAAGTAAAAACTAACTCTATTTACAGGTGACATGAATACAGATTTGGAAAAACCAAAAGAATCTGGAAAAAACTGCTATAAGCAATGAGAATTTAGTAGAGCAGAAAGATATAAAATTAACATGCAGAAATAAAATAGTCTTCATAAGTATAAAAATTACCAGTTAGAAAAATAATGCCAGTGGACTATACTCCATTTACAATAGCAAAAATTTAAATGAAATATTTAGAAATAAACTTAATTAGAAATGAGTGAAATCTGTATGAGGAAAACTAAAAACAATCTTGAAAGACACAAATGTTAGATCTGAACAAATTGAAGTATGTAATGTGTTTTTAGATGGAATAATTAAACATCATAAAAATGTCAATTCTACCTAAGTTAATTTATAAATTTAAAGAGATCCTCTCCCCTCCCCCCCCCCCCCCCCCATATACCCTCTTTTTGTTCCTGGAGCATCACAGGTTGATTATAAAATTCCTAAGGAATAAAATCTAGTGAGAATAGCCAGAAAAGAAAACTTAAAAAAGAAGAGCAATGAGTGTTCCTAACTTTTCAAGATATTTAACATATTTTAAAACCTTTATCATTATAATAGTTTAGTACTGCTACATGAATAAACAGGTAAACAGATGGAAAGAATTGAAAATCCAGAAAATCCAGAATCAAGTGCATAAGGAAATTTAATATATAATGAAAACAACATTTCAAGTCAGTTCAAGAAGAAAATTTTAATAAGTAGATTGGGGGAAGCGGATGTGGCTGAACTGATAGAGCGTCCGTCTGCCATATAGGAGGTCCAGGGTTTGATACTCAGGGCCTCCTGGCCCTTGTGTTGAGCTGGCCCACATGCAGTGCTGCCATGCGCAAGGAGTGCTGTGCCACGCTGGGGTGCCCCTGTGTAAGGGCTCCCCGTGCGCAAGGAGTGCATCCTGCAAGGAGAACCGCTCCACTTGAAAAAAAAGTGCAGCCTGCCCAGAAGTGGTGCCGCACACACAGAGAGCTGATGCAGCAAGATGACACAACAAAAAGAGACACAGATTCCTAGTGCCGCCTGACAAGAATGCAAGTAGACACAGAAGAACACACAGTGAATGGACACAGAGCAGACAATGGAGCGGGGAGAGAAATAAAATAAATCTTTAAAAAAAAAGTAGTCTTGGGATAATAGGATACAGAAAAAGATAAAATTGTATTTAGTCTTCATACTATATGCCAGGATAAATTCCATATGAATTCAGAGATCTAATGGTAAAAAGTAAAACAATGCAAATACTTTAAACAGCACTGGATTATGACTTAGGGTTAGAAAACCAATTTCCTAACTATGATAACAAATTTAGAAGTAATAAGAGGTGGGGGAAAGATAAACCTGCTATATAAAAATTAAAAGTTGGAAAAGTTTGTGTATTTTTAAAAGCATAAGCACAGTGAAAAAATGACAAACTGGGAAAATCTTTTTAACTTATAGTAAAAGGGTTGATTTAATTAACAACAACTCAGTAGAAAAATGGAGAAAAGATGTGAACAGACAGTTCACAGGAAGAAATGCAAATTGCCCCTAAATCTATGAAAATAGAGAAATGCAAATTAAAACTAAACCAGGATACTTATCATATTGGCAAAACTCCAAAATTTGACAACACAGTCTACTGGGGAAGTCTTAGGGGAACAGGCACAGTCATTTAATGATGGTAGGAAGACAAAAATATGGAAGCCCCATTGAGAATTTGGCAATATCTAGCAAAAGTCTTAACAAACAGGCACCTACATTTAGACCCAGTAATTCCATTGCTATGAATCCACCCCAAAAGCAGTCTGAAAAATGTACAAAATGACATGGCACAAGGTCATTCACTGAAGCACAATTTGGATATTAAAAGACTGGAAATAACCCAAATATTCATTGGTAAGTAATTGGTTGAATAGACTATGTACATCCATGAAGTACTACACAGTTGTATAAAAGAATTAGGAACATCTCTAAATAAGCTATAGCAATTTCTAAGACATATTGTTAAGAGAAAAGGGCAGGGCACGGAACAAAGTGCATAGTCTGTAATCTCGTGTAGAACAGAGGGAAATATAAATAATAAATACATTTATTTGTATTTTCAAAAAGAAACAATGGATGGATAAGCCAAAAACTAATAGAAATAAAGGAGGTAGACAATGGCTGAAAGCAGGCCTCTCTGAATGTATGTTGTTTAATAGATTTGGCTTTGAATTAAGTAAATCAAAAAGAAAAGAGGAAAGTGGACTTGGCCCAGTGGTTAGGGCATCCGTCTACCACATGGGAGGTCCGCGGTTCAAACCCCGGGCCTCCTTGACCCGTGTGGAGCTGGCCCGTGCGCAGTGCTGATGCGCGCAAGGAGTGCCCTGCCACGCAGGGGTGTCCCCGCGTAGAGGAGCCCATGCGCAAGGAGTGCGCCCCATAAGGAGAGCCGCCCAGCATGAAAGAAAGTGCAGCCTGCCCAGAAATGGCGCCACACAAACGGAGAGCTGACGCAGCAAGATGACACAACAACAAAAAGAAAATTTTAATTTTTTAATTGCCTAAATGAAATAAATGAAACTAATTCTACACCAAGCTGGTGGTATAACCATATGAAGAAAAGCTATTTTAAGTGACTTTAAAACACATTATTTTGACTATATATAACAGGAGAAATAAAAACATACACAAAGCAAACTGCATTTTGTTGGTCATTGTTAGTGATCATGTTGGCATGGTTACTTTGAAACTGTTATTACGTGTGTGTAGAGATAGATTAAATAGATGATTAGATAGATAAATAGAAGATAGGTAATAGAGCAAGTAAGTATTCATGGAGTTTGGGGAAAGAGGTACAAATATGAAATTAAAATGTTAAATAAAAACATTTATTCTTTAATTATATTGGAAATGTCAGTATAACTCAGGATTTGTTTTTCTCTTTCTAAATATATATATATATATATATATATATATATATATTTCCCCCCCAGCTTTATCCACTGAAAAGGCTTGGAAGCAATGACAGCCTAGTAGCAATGAATACACTTTGTATCTAGGTCTGTTCTCCAAGTACCATTTCCCCCTAAAAGAAGCCACAATCCTTAGAAATGGCTGCTTCTAAGGCTGGAGCAGGAAAGATACAAGAAAAGCCTGGATCATCTTGCTCTGCTGGAAGCCAGGGGAGCTATCACACATTACTGGAGTCATGTCTAAGAGACACAGAAGCCAATTTAAATGGACTCCCACTGGTCAAAGATGGGAACATTTATTTGTCAAGTAAAATATTGACTGCAATGGATCAAAACACTCCCAATATATTAGAATGTTAGTCATAATGATATATATTTTATTTTAATCTTTATTGGCCACCTTTGGAGATCACTAAGGCACAATCTCATCTTTAAAATCGATAACTAAAGAGAAAGAATCAGGCCCTTCTTTTGCCTTTGCTGTACCAACTGTATATAAGGATAACCAAATGGTTGATGTGAGAACATTCCTTTTGATACAAGAATCAGAGCTAACAAATGCAGGAAAAATAATAGAATTTGATTATCACCATTACAACTCCTAATGGAATAATGGAACTATCTATTCTACAGCCACAAAAACCATTAGGTAAAAGACTTATGGGGAACTCATAAGTCAGGCTGACACCACCTACCTATGGATCAAACTGAATGTCACCAAAAGTGAAACAACCTTACAGAACATTCTCCTGAGGTAATGTCTTGGGAACTGTACAGCACCACCTGTGGAGCTAGTCTTCTCAAAAATGCTAACCCTGAGTCTAATTAAACCTCTAAATCAAACTCCAGTTTACAGAAAAATGGAGGAGAGAGGAACATGCTAAATGACACAAGATTATAATCAACCAAATCCAGAATATGGGAAATAATACAGGGCAAATGACCCAGTTCCTTCAACAAGTAAATAGCATTTTAAAAGGGAAGGTCAAGTGTTATAGATTGAAAAGATCTTAGGAGGGGAGCAGACGTAGCTCAAGAGTTTGAGCGCCTGTGTCCCATGTACGAGGTCCCAGGTTTGATCCCAGGACCTCCCAAAAACAAATAAACTGACTCTCGTTGGGAAGGAGAATGTGGCTCAAGTGGTTGCATGCCAGTTCCCCATGTATGAGGTCCTGGGATCAATCCCCAGTACTGCCTTTAAAAAAAAAGTCTCAGAAGACATGCCAACTAAGTGAAACGTGCAGCCCTTGTTTGAATCCAAAATCAAACAAGCAACTGTAAAACAAAAATAGCTTTTTAGAGACAATTGGGGCAAAAATCAAATGTACCAGATGATATTAAGCAATTAAATGTTGATACTGTTTGGGGTGATCATATGTATTAGTTCTCCAGAGAAACAGAATGGAAACATTATACATACACGTGAGTATTATGAAATTTAGTGTGGGAATTGGCCCATGCGACCGTGGGGAGGGATTACCAGGAAATGGTGTGAAGAGAAGTCCCCATTTGCCTGTGTCATTGCAGGTCTGTAGGGGTGATTAGGCTGCTTCTCAGTTTTCCAGCTGCGCCTCTGCCATTCCATTCCTCTGTCAGCTCAGCCTACTAGAGGTGCCCTGGCAGGACCCATGGAAAGAGCCGGGGCCTTCTCGGAACTTCTCAGGGAGCCCCTTCAGGGCTTCAGAACAGGAGCCCTGTCCCTGCACTGGTTTCCCCCGACTCATGATCCAGGAACTGAATAATTCCCCTGTAGGGTGTCAAGGAGTCAGAGGAAATCACCCCACTTATTTAAGAACCTCAAGCCAAAATGGAGTGAGAAGACCAGCCTTTACTTCAAGCCTTCATCAAAAAGCCTCCAGCAGCTACGAGGCCAAGGCAGTAGTGGTGTTTTTAGAACGTGGGGGCCTGTGCGGCATGGCTCCCTTTTCAACCAGGGGTGTGGCTTGAGTTATGGGTCTCGATTTGTCTCTCCCCTGCAATGGAATGATAATTTCACATTCTTGCCGTGGCCTCTTGAGGGCTGGAGGGTACTGCCCTGCCCATTCACGTTGGGCTTACCCACGTGACTAACTCTACCTTTGGAATTTTAGTGGCCATGATGGGAACAGGGATTTGAAATGTACTTGCCCAACTGGGCTTGTCCTGTTGCACTCTGTGATGACCATGGAAGTACATGCCCTTTCAATGTGAGCGCCGTGATGAGACAAGTGAAGCAGACCCGCATGCCCGCAGAAAGAGCCAGGGTCAAGGAGGGTTAGCAATACACAGAGCAGACCTGAGCTCAGCCAACAGCCTGGAGCCCAGAGCCCAGAGCTGGAATCTGGAAACTAACCCACTCTAGCTGAGGTGCCCTTGACCTGCAGAACCTGTGAACACGAGCATAAATGATTATTTTTAAAAAGCTACTGAATTTTGATGTGTTTGTTACTCACCACTATTGTGGCAATATCTGACTAATACATCCAAGAATAAAGAACTTGCTCAATGGCCCACAACAGCTATCAAAGCCTGCATTTGAGATTTGGAGTTCCACCATAAACTATCTGTGTGAACTTTAACCTCTCTGAGTCTCAGGTGCTTCATCTATTAAGTCTCCCTGCTTAAAATGTTTATTTGGAAGATACAAGTTCAGCTGGGTCTGGTAGTCACATGATCACTCCAGTTAATGATCATTCAAGTGTCCATGGTGCACCTAGAACCCAGGCCAGCTACCCTGTAAATGTTGGCCCCATGCATGATAGGAAAGGTAGAGACTGGTCAAAAGAATTGTGAGACCTTCAGAGCATTTGTTTATTAATCTTTTAAAATTAAGCTTAGAATTTTAACAATGTGTAATATTAAGCACAGATCCCCTGTTTTGAACTCAATACCATGTCTAAAAGTGTTTTTGAGAACTGTTTGTGTTTCTGAGCATGTATTTATTTAGTCAAATAATTTTCAATGGGCATTTTAAATGTTGATTTGGTTAATCAAAGGTTTAATAAGGTGGGGGAAAAAAAAGAGCTAAATCAGGTATAAGAACTTGGGAAAACCATAGAAGATAGGCTAATAAAACATTACATGGGGGAAGCAGATGTGGCTCAAGTGATTGAGCTCCCACCTACCACATGGGAGGTCCCTGACTCAGTTCCTGGTGCCTCCTAAAGAAGACAGTGAGTGGGCATGACGGGCAGGTGCAGTGAGCTGACACAATAAGATGACACAGCAAGAGACACCAGGAGGAAAACATAATAAGAGACAGAATACAGCAAGAAGCAGAGGTGGCTCAAGCAATTAGGTGCCTCCCTCCCACATCGGAGGTCCCAGGTTCGGCTCCCTGTGCCTCCTAAAGAAACAAGGAAGACGAACAGACACAGCAAGTGCAAATGATGGGGGGGCGGGGCGGGAATAAATAAATAAAAATAATGGAAAAAAAACAAAATTATAGGGGCAAGGAAATAGACCCAAATCAGGGGAATGTACACCCCAAGAGGTGGGAAAACCGATTCATTTGAGTACAGAAAGACAATATGAGAGTTCTTATTGGTACTTTTATGGCAAAAATTAGGAAAGACATTACTTTATGGACATTTAGTTCACAGATTGACCTCTAAGTTTTTCCCAAGTCAGGTGGCCATGGCGTGGAGGGGTTGCCCTGTCTCACTACCACTATAACAGGTGGCAGTTCATGTTTGCCCAGACAAGGGGATTTGCATAGTATGTCGTTTTAATTAAGTCAACTCTCACAAATTGGACAGATGGCTTCAAAAGACTCCTGCAAAGAATCCATGAACTGAAGGTAGTACTAATAATGTAAGGAGAAAAACAAGCACATGACAAAGCTGACCCTCCCTCTTCTTCCAGCTAAATTCTGAGCTGAAACCAATGGCATACCTGGCAAGCAATTGCTTGCCCCTAAGTCTGAAAATCTCAAGAAGGCTATGTGAAATATGGGTTTTTCTCTGTCGTTGTAAGTGATTGTCCCGGCGCTAAGTACATGTTGGGCTTTGGGATGTGTATTAGTGAGCCCAAGTTGTGCTGATGCAAAATAACAGGAACCTGTTGGCTTTTACAAAGGGTATTTATTTGGGGTAGGAGCTTACAGATACCAGGCCATAAAGCTCAAGTTACTTCCCTCGCCACAGTCTATTTCCATGTGTTGGAGCAAGATGGCTGCTGATGTCTGCCAGGGTTCAGGTTTCCTGGGTTCCTCCCTTCCTGGGGCTTGCTTCTCTTTCCTCTGTGTGTTTACTTCCAGGGGCTCCAGCCTAAGACTTCAGCATCATACTCCAACACCAAAACTTCAGCATTAAAAACCCTTCAACTCTCTCCTCAGCCATGTTGTTTATCTGTGAGTCCCCACCCACCAAGGAGTGGGGACTCAATGCCCTATTGGCACAAAATTAATTTACTTGATTAATTAATCAAGTAAACCTCTGAATCCAATATAATCTCATATGCCCAGAGGGAAAGAGCAGTTTACAAATATAATCCAATATTTCTTTTTGGAATTCATCAATGATATCAAACTGCTATAGAATTTTTTTAAAAGATTTTTATTTATTTATTTATCTCCCCTTCCACGCCCTCCCCACCCCCCCCACCCCCCAGTTGTCTGCTCTCTGTGTCCATTCGCTGTGCGTTCTTCTGTGACCGCTTCCATCCTTATCAGCGGCACTGGGAATCTGTGTTTCTTTTTGTTGCATCATCTTGTTGTGTCAGCTCTCCATGTGTGTGGCACCATTCTTGGGCAGGCTCTCCATGTGTGCAGCACCATTTCTTTCGCGCTGGGCGGCTCTCCTTATGGGGCACACTCCTTGCATGTGGGACTTCCCTACGCAGGGGACAACCCTACATGGCAGGGCACTCCTACTGTGCTTGTATATAATTTATAGGTACCTAAATATACACATAGTAGGGGAATTCATGTTTGAATAATTTTACTTGTGAGGCACATGATCAAAAAGCTTGGAGATGACTTTATGGTGATCAAGCAGGCATAGGACATTGAAGAAGGAGAAAACGATTAGAAATGAGATGAGACTAGTCATGGCCCAGACGCCAGGGCCAGACTGCCTGGGTTTGAGTCCCAGTTCTGCACTTACAGCAGGCTTACTTTACCTCTCTGTGTTTCAGGTTTCCCATCTGTAAAAAGCAGATAATGATCATACCTGCTATATAGGGCTGTTATGAGGATTAAATGAGCTAATAACACTTAGAGCAGTGCCTGGCACACAGTAAATGCCACCAACGGATTTGTTATATAAATTGCAAAGTCTCATAGGATCCCGCCAAGTGGAAATCCGCTATGAATAAACAATATGCCGCAATATGACCTGCCATAGAAAGCAGACCTCACAGATGTGCGCTATTGGGAAGGAGAGTTAAACACATCCCAAAGATGGCAGAGACCAGGCTGGGCACGGTTGGGGGAATTATAATCCTTGAGTTCTCTCCTCCTGACAGATATTCATGACGTCCCTCCTTTGTCAGTCCTGTGCTGGCTCCTGGGGTGACAGAGATGAATAAAATATGGATGATGCTGCAGTTGCCAGACTGATGGCGCAGGCATGATACAAACAGACCGGATTCGGGCAGCGGACTTGGCCTAGTGGTTAGGGCGTCCGTCTACCACACGGGAGGTCTGCGGGTCAAACCCCAGGCCTCCTTGACCCGTATGGAGCTGGCCCATGCGCAGCGCTGGTGCACGCAAGAAGTGCAGCCCCACGCAGGGGTGTCCCCCGCCTAGGGGAGCCCCACGTGCAAGGAGTGCGCCCCATAAGGAGAGCCCACCCAGCGTGAAAGAAAGTGCAGCCTGCCCAGGAATGGCGCTGCACACACGGAAAGCTGACACAGCAAGATGACACGACAAAAAGAGACACAGATTCCCATGCTGCTGACAACAACAGAAGCAGACAAAGAAGACGCAGCAAATAGACACAGAGAACAGACAACTGGGGTGGGGGGAGGGGAGATAATTAATTAATTAATTAATTAATTAATTAATTAAAAACGGACCAGACTATCCAGTGAGACAGGGGCTGGGACAGGGTGGGGCAAGGCCTCGGGGCTTGCCCTTGGTTCTGGGTGCTTCCCTCTGGCCTGGAGAACCCACAACATGGCCCAGTCTTTCCCTCCAGTCCCCCACTGGAGCCCAGGGGCTCCTGCCCCAGGAATGGAGGGGAGTTCTGGCACCACAGGTCACTGGATGGGGCAGACAGTTGTGAGAGCCCACCTGAAGGAAGGGGAGGTCGGCCCCAGGAGCCAGGGACACAGGAGACAATGGCGCCCCAGTATGCTTCCTGGGCTTTCCAGCTCGAGGATCTATTGTTCATCTCAGTGGCATGGGCTGGAGTCAATTTGTTTTACAGGACCCCAGAGAGGGCTGGTGCCCTGCTCCATCCATCAAAATAATAAATAAGCAATTCGCCAATAACAGAGTGAAACTGATTTTGTGGGAGGCAAGTAGTTATGTGGCCCATGGTTTGCGACAATGAGAGTCAAAGGTTGGGGGTGGTCACTGGGGTCTGACCAGGACGGAAATCCTAAGCCTCTGGGACGGGGTGGCAAGGGGGGAGGATATGAGTGGAAAGGGGACTGCAGGCTGCTCCCCCTGCCTCCTGCCCAGCGCCGCCCCCCTCAGCCAGGCCGGCCATCTTTGGGGGTGGGAGCCAGATGCGAGGAGCTGCTCATCCAAGAGGATCTCTCTGGAGCAGCTGGGGTTCCCCATGGGGTGGCCAGACAAGCCCCTGAGATCCCAACAATAAAGGCCTCCAGGTTCACCCTCAACGTCTGCTCCTGGGCAGTAAGTCAGGACCCCGGGGCATTCCCAGGGCCCCACCCCGAGGCTGGCCCAGGGCAGGGCTCAGCAAACATTCAGTGAGATGCACAAGTAAACCAACACGCTAGACCCAGGAACTAGAGAGCGAGGAGGGGGAAGGAGTCAATCTGGAGCCAGACCACCTGGGCTGGTCTTCCGGCTCTGCCATTTACTGGATGTGATGGAGGAAGGATGACCGAATACCTGAAAGTAACTTGTTTCTCTCTCTGTTGCTAGGATACAAAGAAAAGAATTGTATGTAAATCAGAAGGTAATGAAATGCAATCTTCTCTTTGGGCCAAATTCCGCTTTTGGTGGTCAAGAATATTCTGTTGAAGCAATGAAGTATGAAAACCAGCTTCAACCAGTTGTCTGGACCTGCGCAGAAGCAGCCCCTTGCTGTCCTCACTTAAACTTGCTTAATTTACATAATAAAATTCCCACCCAGGGGTGGAGTTATCCGCCCCTTTCTTGATCATGCAATATATGTGCACGCGTGATTTCCTGAACATGCTAATCATACAATTGTATAACCAGCTATGTGTGTTCATCCATATGTATAAAAATGAATGCATAATCAAAGCAAATGCTAAGTAGTAACTTGGATATTTAAGTAAGAGTGAAACTGCAGCACGGGGAGTCAGGTCTGAGTCACTTTGGACTGGCCTTGGCTCCTTACCTCTGCAGACGTAATAAATATGAGTTTGCCTAACTCTCGTGTTGAAGTTTTCTTCATGCCATCTCTGGTTATCCATAAAGGCCCTGCTCTGAGGCCTAACAGATGCATGACCTCGGGCGAGAAATCGCTAGGTGCCTCTGACTCCTCATCTGTAAAATGGGGCACCCAATTAAATGGGTTACAGGAAGAAAAGTCTAGAATGGCGTCCGATACAAGGCAAGCCCTGGCTATTACGATAAGCAGGACAACAGAACTCTGGAGCCACCACCTGCTAGGTCCTTTCCCTGCCTGCCTCCCTCACCCAGTGTGCAGTGTCACCACATCCTGCCAGGGTGTCCTCCACAACTCTCAGGTATGACCCCTCTCCTAGCCTCCCGACCTCCACTTACCCTGTCACACCTCCTTTCTGACCTCCAGGCCTCCAGGGTCCTTCTCCCATCTCAGCGGCATTGAACCCCAGGCCACTTACTGCCTCGGCGCAGAGCTTCTAACCTAGTAGGTCGCCATTATAAAAGTCAACACATTTCTGGCGTATTGCTTGGATGGCATTTAGCAAACTAAGGCAGCAACCTAGGAAGACTGGTGAAGGTCAAGGGCAGGACCGCACTTGGCTTTTAAGGTCACTGGCAGCAGAGGGGAGAGAGTGGATGTCAGGAGACAAGAGAGGAGGGTGGGCGAGACATGAGACAGGCGGAGGAATGGAGGGGGCACCAGTGGAGGAGAGAGCCACGAGCGGGGCAAACTTCAGGGTCCAGAGCAAGGCTGTTCGTTTTTTGTTGTTTTATTTTTAAATGACATGTAATCTCTTTATTTATTTTTATTTCTTAGATTTATTTATTTATTTATTTTCTCCCTCCCCCACTTGTCTGTTCTCTGTGTTCATTTGCTGCGTGTTCTCCTTTCTCCACTTCTGTTGTTGTCAGTGGCATAGGAATCTGTGTTTCTTTTTGTTGCATCATCTTGTGTCAGCTCTCTCTGTGGGCAGCGCCATTCCTGGGCAGGCTGAAATTTCTTTTGCACTGGGCGGCTCTCCTTATGGGGCACACTCCTTGGGCGTGGGGCTCCCCTACACGGGGGACACCCCTGCGTGGCACGGCACTCCTTGTGCGCATCAGCACTGCACATGCACCAGCTGCACACGGGTCCAGGAGGCCCGGGGTTTGAACCGCGGACCTCCCATGTGGTAGACAGATGCCCTAACCACTGGGCCAAGTCGGCTTCCCAAGGCTGTTCGTTTAAACCCCAGTTACCTAACTCCTCTCTGAGCCTCCGTTTCCTCAAATGTAAAATGGGACCCACTGCAACGCCTCCACTCAGGGTTAAATGTGGAACTCCGAGAATGCTGCCTGGCAAAGAGTGAGTGCTCAGTACGTGTTGGCTTGTGGCAGAGATGATGAGATGAACACCGAGCCCTCCTGCTCCCTCCTCGTGCACGTGGTTGCTAGAAAGCCCCAGGCGGGTTGGGGACTAAATTTCCTGGCCACCCTGGCCGTTAGGAGTCATTTGATTGAGTTCTGGCCAATAGAACGTGGGCAGGTAGGAGGTAGGTGCCCTCCAGAGCCGGCCCGTAAATCCTCCCTTGAGACGCTCCACACCGGCCCTCCTCCTGCCAGGGATCCCGGAGTGACCTTGGGAGACACTCAAAGGCAGTAGGGACCTCCCAGTGTGGGAGTCCAAATAATAAAAGATCGTTTCTGGGAAGCAGATGTGCTCAGTTCCCAGTGCCTCCTAAAAAGAAGAGCAGACACAGCAAATGCGAACAACGAGGGGGTGGGGAGAAATAAAGAAATACAATAAATCTTTTTTTAAAAAACCATTTCTTCTTCCTCTGAATGACGTTAACCTGAATCCTTTCACCTGTCATTCTCTGGCATCACGGAAGAATCTGCTATTCCACAGAAGTTATTTATCCAATAAAGAAAGTAAAACATGTCAGAAATACTAGACTTAAGCCCCATCTCTGATTTCTAATTGTGCAGCCTTAAGCAAGCCACTTAACCTTTCTTTTTTTATTAATTTTATTCACAGTCCATATCCACTACACATCTCACCCTCTCTGAGCCTCAGTTTCTTTATCAAGAAAAGAGGGTTCGAACAGTTTTTACTGTCATAAAAACTAAATTAAAAGATATGTGTAAAAGTTCTTTGTATTCTTATATAAATGTATATAAGGGTGATTGCTTTTCCTATATGGTATAAAACTTTCTTTGACATGTGATCACTTGGGGTGCTTCATTTAAAAAATGAATCTAAGAGATCATTTAAAAATTTGATGGCCCCCAATCATTATTCATTATTGCCCTAAAAATGATTGGATGATTCCCTCTGGGCTTGTTGAGATTTGGGGGGCTGCTTGTCCCTTCACTGAAGGGCCCTGGAGTATTGTTTAATTGGTTTCCAGTGTGTTCCTGACCTGCTGAGGCTCGTCTTTAGTGCTACAACAGGAGGCAGAAACCACGTGTCTATGATTTACCTTTGGATACCCAGACCAGCACCCAGCCATGGTGAGAAGATCCAGCCTCCGGAAGCTGCCAGGGCTGGCTGGATAGGTCCTGGAGTTCCTGGGGCATTTATACTCCTTCAAAACTCAGCTCCAGAGTGACTTCCTTGAGCCCAGGCACTCCCAGGACCCCAGAGCACTTTCCGCATTCCTCCATTAGAGCACTTAGCACATCACAGTTCACATTTGTTGTCATCTCCCCTGCTAGATTTAAGCGTCTTGCAGGTAGGAGCCGAGTCATCTTCATTTTCAGTCTGGATCCAGCACAGTGCTGGGCCCCTAGGAGGAGCTCAGGAAATTTTGCTAAATGAATGACTCACACAGCCGATAATTTTGGATAGTGATGGGGACTGTATCACCTCCCACTGAAAAATCCATTTCTCTTCATTTTTGAGTCATACTTAAAGAGTCTGAACTATTCCCTTCATTTCAATTACATTAGTTAATTAGTTCATTGCTAAAGCGTTTTCTTGGATGTTTTCCACCAAAGATACAGTTGGTTTCCATAAATAATTTAAGTGCACACTGCGTATCCCATTTAGAAGACAGTGAGAGCCTCATAAAATTTGAACAGGTTAAAACTGCTAAGAATGAGAAGACAGCCACCCTCAGGGGCTTGCTAACAAGGCCAGTGCCAAGAGGTAGTTTTCGAAGATGGCGGCAACCATATCCCCATCACACATTCTTTTCTACAATGCGGTTTTGACACTCTTCCCATTGAGAGGTGGCTTCCTCCTTGCTTGCTTTGTGACTTCCAAGGCTTGGTCCTAAATTGTGATGCAGCTTCTTCCTTGTTTGCTAGAACATTCACGCTGGCGCTCTGGATCACCATGAAAGTAATTCAGCTACTACACTACTGCCTTTCTGTGGGGAAGCTCAAGCCTCATGAGAAGCCCTATATAGGTGGCCCAGTGCACACTCTCAGCTGAACTCCCAGTGGACACGCTGCTCAACCAGCCACATGAGTGAGTCAGCTCGGATGCCCAGCTCAGCTGAGCCTTCAGATGATGACAACTGTGTGAAAGTCTACAACCAGGCCCTACCCAAATTCCTGACCAGTAGCATGGGCAAGCAGAGCAAAATGGTTGTTTCATGTGAATAAACGAGGTGATGACTTGTTACATTGCAATAGCAGCCAAATCACCACCTAGCACTCCCAAGCTTGCCTCATTTCCAATGGTCATCTGGCCCCTCACTCACTCAAAAGCCTGCAAATGCTTTTCATTGCCTCAAATTCAAGTACATACCAAAAAATAAAATTAAATAAATAAATAAAACGATTAAATAAAAAAAAAGAAGACAGTGTAAAAAAAAAAAATTCAAGTACATTTCTGAATCTGCCTTTGACAGGATTCAGTGACATGACTTTCTGGTCTCTTTGTTGTTATTTGCAATGACCTTCCGGTGCCTTCTATCCCCTACACTCATACACACACACTCACACCCTCTCACATACACATGCAAGAACATTCCCATCAAGTCAGGCTGACCTGGAGTTCTCACTCTTCTTTAACGCACTCTACTTCACTCACTCTTTGAACCTTTACTCAGGCTGTGTCCATGACCTGAAAGGCCTTCTCCTTGACTCTGACTGTCCCTAAATATTATTCATTATAGCAGGTAAGAAATGGCAGGGCTGGTATCCGGCTGGCTTTCAGCTTTCAGGCATTGGTGTGGCTGGACTGGCTCCTACGAATATTAGAAGACAGCCGTACTGGTTGGTGAATAGCTCGTGCCCTGCAACCCCGCTGCTGTTCCAGTCCCTTCCGCTGCTGCTCTGGCACCATGGTCAGGGCCTGCTCTGACTGCTCAATGCCCATGTCATTCTGGTTGTTAAATATGTGTGTGTTTAATTTTTTTAAAGTTTTCCAACATATGCAAACACCCTGGACCCAACAGCAACCACTCTCCCGAGCTCCTCCTCCCACTCCTTAGTAACCACTCATCTACTTTCTGTCGCTACAGATTTGCTTTTTCTAGATATTTCATATAAGTGAAATCATTCAATATTTGTCCTTACAAGCCTTGCTTATTTCACTCAGCTTAATGTTGCAGCACATCTCAGAACTTCATTCTTTTTTCTTTTTTTTTTTTGCAGTACTGGGACCAGGGATTGAACCTGGGACCTTATATGTGAGAAGCCGGCACTCAGCCACTGAGCCACATTGGCTCCCTTGAGTTGGTTTTTCATTTGTTTGCTTGTTGTTTTTAGGAGGCACTGGAGACTAAACCCAGGACCTCTCATTTGGTAAGCAGGCACTCAGCTGCTTGAGCTACATCTGCTCCCCCCTCATTTCTTCTTACACCAAATAATATTCCATTGTGTGTGTGTGTACCACATTTTGTTTTTCCATTCTTCCATTGATGGGCCTTTGGCTATTTTAAATAATGCTGCTATGTGGTTGTTAAATTTTTTTTTTTTTAAGATTTATTTATTTATTTATTTATTTCTCTCCCATTCCTCCCTCCCCACCCTGGTTGTCTGTTCTCTGTATCTATTTGCTGTGTCGTCTTCTTTGTCCACTTCTGTTGTTGTCAGCGGCACAGGAATCTGTTTCTTTTTGTTGCGTCATCTTGTTATGTCAGCTCTCCGTGTGTGTGGCACCATTCCTGGGCAGACTGCACTTTCTTTCACACTGGCGGCTCTCCTTACGGGTTGCACTCCTTGTACGTGGGGCTCCCCTACACGGGGACACCCCTGCGTGGCAGGGCACTCCTTGCGCGCATCAGCACTGCGCATGGGCCAGCTCCTCACGGGTCAAGGAGGCCCAGGGTTTGAACCACGGACCTCCCATGTGGTAGACGGACGCCCTAACCACTGGGCCAAGTCTGCTTCCCATTAAATATTTTTTAATATCACCCCTGGAATTAGGTATAGCTGCAGGTAACAGGGGAAAAAAAAAAGGATGTAAAAAAGATAGAAGTTTACTTCTCTACACACAAACGAAATAAAGAAATAGGCAATCTAGGGACATTATAGTGGCTTTGCAGTACCATCAGGGACCCACCATCCTCATCCACATTTCTCATCTGCAAGGTCATCTCCAGTATGAATGCTGGAGCTCCAACCATCACACCAGCCTTCCAGACCAACAGCAGAAAGCGGTGGGGGAGGACAAGGGGATTTTCCTCCCAGCTGAGTTAACTCCTTTTGAGCAGTCTTTCTAGAAGTCTCACATAACCCTGTGTTTCCATCTCATTGGTTATAACTGAGTCATATAGTCATCTCTAGCCCCAAGAGAGGCTGGGAATTGTAGTCTTAGTTTTGTTACTAAGGAAGGAGAGAAAGGATAATGGAGGGCATCTAGTAGCTTCTGAATTTCTTACCCTTCAAGGTTCATGAGATTTCTCTTTGGCATCAGTCCCCGAGGATAACTTACATCACACATCATCAGAACCAGAGTTTATTTTCATTGTTTAACACTCAATTTCATGTATTAATAATGATAGAAATAATAATTACTTTTTGTTGAGTTCTATAATGTGCCAGGCACTAAGTAGTTAATTTGTATTATTTTATTTAATCCTCACAAAATCCCAGAGAGGTCGGTATTCCATTAACTGTCACGATCCCCCAATTTACAGGCAAGAAAACTGAGGCCTAAATAGAGGCTAAATACTTGCCTAAAGCCACAAAGCTATTAAGAGATAGAACCAGGGTTTGATTCATTGTTGAGCATTATTCAACATGAACTTAAGACCAGAAACTTGTTAGTTAAGCACCTAGCAGAGTGCTCAGCGAAGGGAAGACATTAAAAACAAACAAATAAAGCATTGTTGTCAAAAAAGATTAACTCAGTGTTGAGATAGATATAGGAGCTAGACAAGAAACTTAATGGAATGAGCTGGACTTTCTCCAGGGACAGGAAACCACAACTCTGAGAAATAGGCAGGGAGTGAATCTCATGCCTCCAAAAATGAGATTTACGGAGGCCTTGGAATGGGGCCGAGCCATAGTCCAAGTCTTCTGACTTCCAAGATTTGGGTCCAGGCCCTGCCCGTGCCTCCACTGCAGG
Organism: Dasypus novemcinctus; assembly: GCF_030445035.2. Classification (NCBI taxonomy): domain Eukaryota; kingdom Metazoa; phylum Chordata; class Mammalia; order Cingulata; family Dasypodidae; genus Dasypus; species Dasypus novemcinctus. The sequence continues at coordinate 17,111,724 of NC_080675.1, forward strand.
GTGCCTTCCTCCACAAGCAAGAACTCCCATTTGACGCATGGTCTATTGCTCATTTGGATTCCCTTGATTTTCTTATTGTCACTTATTGAGCAGTTAAAATGTCAATGAAGCTGTCATCTGCACACCAAACACACCCAGGCAAGGCTCTGGGGGTTTCCTATATCAGTAACCAGCAAATTATTTATTATTATTATTATTATCATTATTATTATTTCACCAGATATCATTCATTCAGATGAGGGGCTGCCTCTGAGAGTTGTTTCCAGCTTTTTTCATGACAGTCCTACAGATTTTTAGTGCAGGCTACGGGTACATCTTTCCGAGCGCAGATTCCTGGAAAAGCAGGCTTTACCTCCCCCTTTTGTTTTAAATTTTTTTAAATTTTATTATGAAAAATTTCAAACATATACCAAAGGATTAGTTCATGCCATACAAAATTGCTATTTTGAGGGTCAACAATGGCCAACTATCAGCAATTTCATGTGACTCAAATTAATAGCCTAGTTTAATGACCCCACATACCCAGCCCCACTCACCTACGCTAATTAAGACTCGGGGCCAGTCTCGTTCATCTAAACCTCCACTCTGCCTCTCCCCACCACAGATTATTTTGAAGCACATCCCAGACGTCTTACTGTTCCATCCATAAAGATGCCAGTACTTTTCTCTCAACAATCAGGAATTCTTTCAAGCATAATCGCAATACCATTTTCCCATCCCTCAAAAATCAAAAATAATTCCTTCATATCATTAACTACCTCATCAGTGTTTTCCCAGTTGTCTTGTAACTGTTTTTGCTTTTCATGTCGTTGAGGTTTTTGTTTGCTTGAAAGAATCAGGAGCCAAATAAGGTCCCTACATAGTAACTGGTTGATATTTCTCTTAAGCCTCTGTTAATCTATAAAGTCACCCTTTTCTTTTTCTTGTATTCTTTTCCCTGCAGTGTATTTAACGACAGCACTTTTCCTACAGACAAAATCCGGCTGCTTCCCTGCAGTGCAGGTTAAACACGTTGACATGTTAGCAGGTCCCTTCGTCCTCTGTAGTGCCTACAAATTGGGAGTTAGCTCTAGAAGCTTGATCAGGTTCCGGTTTGATTTTTTGGCAGGAAGACTTCAGAGATGAGGGTGTTATCTTCCATCAGAAGGACCAAAACGTCCAGCTGTCTGTCTTTTCCTGATGCCAGCTGCCATTGAGGATCACTGCCCAGGTTCATTGTATTCTAAGTGGTGGGAACTTGGCCTTGAGGAGGTTAAGGGAATCCCACCTCCCCACCCCCACCCCGCCAATGCCTGGATAACTGCACTTCCTGGCCCCCTTTCCCGGGCCCATCCCCTGCTCTGTCCCCACATCCCTGGGGGGACACGCACCACCAGCTGAAGGCTGGGGAATTGGGAAGAGCCCTGAGTCTGGGCCTCGTCTTGTGGGTACCAGCTCAGCGGTTGCTAGGATACGCAATTCCCAGAACCTCCTCGGAGCTGCATCCTTCTGGAGCGGTTCTCTGCCACGGATGGGCTGGCTGTGCAGTGAGGAGGAGAAGGGAGGTGCAGCAGCCCACAGGCCCGTCTACCAAGAGGCAGAGGCCCAGGCCCCTCCGGAGCGTCTCTACCTAGGAATTAATTCTGACCTCCTGTGGTGAAGGCCACTGGAGAATTATACAAGTTCCCCAGAACGATCCCTCTCTGATCCTTGCACATCTTCTGTGACAGGCCCTTCTGGGTATAAATCAGAAAACAGAACAGGAACGAATGAATGAATGCCAGCCTTCTCCCCCGCCCCTGTCTCTCGGGCCTACTTCTGGTCTACCTTTGGGGTCAGCCAGGGTACCTCCTTATCGTCTCTTGCAAACTTCCAGTCTCCCAGGCAGACTTCACCCTCCCTCCCTGTGCTCCCAGGATGCCCCTTACCGACCTGCTCGTATTCACAGGCAGCGCTGCAGTGAGCCGTTAAAGCGCCTCTTTGCCCTCCGGAGCTCATTCTCCTCCGCACCTCCAGCCCTCGGTACAGCGCCTTGCACAGGTCAGTTTGAGTGTGTGAGTGAATTCACTTACATGCCTCTGGAGACAGGGAGTTCATTACTTCCAAGGCAGCTCCTTCCGGGCAGCTCCAAAGCTCTTCTTTACACACAACTCACATAAGCCCTTCAGAAACATCCACGTGGGATGGGACCCTGGATGAGCCGGCCAGTGCCCCCCCCCCAAATGAGTCAGTTGCCTCTTCCACAAGACTGCCCTTCAGAGAGCTGAGTCGTCTCTCTCCATTCCCTCCCCAGTACCCAGCACGTGGTAGTGAAGAGATGGGTCAGACTTGCTCTGTGTCAACCCAATTTGACCCCCTGGGTGCCTCCCTAAGGTCAGAGGGGCTGGTCCTGTTAAGCACCCAGATACCTGCAGCCCCTGCCTGGTTCCACTGAGACAGCACCCCCCAGAGCCCCAACTCTAGGGCACAGGTCTCAATGCCAGAGAAGGCACAGGTGGAGGGCACGGGTTGGACCCTGCAGGTGTCCCTGGGGGTGAGAGTCCCCATTCCCACCCTTTCCTGGGCTGGCTGGGGGACGCAGAGGCCCGAGGTCAGCCAGAGAGTCCGTGCAGAGCTCAAACCCCAGGCGAGCGAGAGAAGAGGAGGGGCGAGGAGGAGACGGGGGCTCGCCACCTCGATGCCACAGTTGGCCTGACATGAGCCAGGTCCCTGTGGTTTATGCGCCACCATTCCTGGAGCTGGGGGCGGGGGGAGAGGGGACTGAAGAGGGGACTCGTTCAATCACAGCAGCAGCTTTTCCCCACCTCCACTCAGGCTGGCGGGCGGCTGCTCAGTCCAGCAGCCCGCTCTGTCAAGTTCAGGCGCCTCCGGCCAAAGACTGCCCATCGGGCTGGGGGGCTTAAACCAGGCACAGGGTGGGGGTGGCAGCCTCATTATTCATGCCTGTGTCATCGAGGGCATGGGCTCCAGAGCTGGCCCACCTGGGTTCAAATTCTGACTTTCCACTCGCCATTTCTGGGAACTTGGGTAAGTCCCTTGTTCTCACCCAGCATCAATGTCAGTGTGTGTCTCTGACAATCAGGGCTGGGTGGGGAGGATCAAACGAGTTATCCTTATAAGATGAAGAAAATAGCATACTTAGCCCAGCGCCTGGCCTCTAGGACGCTCAGCCTTAACCCGTACTGTGCCAGCCCTGGGGATGAAGCAGAGGGCAAGGCAGACCCGGCCCTGTGCTCCCAGCAACCTCAGGGGATGGGTATGTGATGGGGAAAGACCTGGGGCAGAGTCCAAGCGGGGCCTTGACCTCATCCTGGGGAGTTTCCATAAAATATGGGGCTCGGAGAGGGTGTCAGAGCTAGGACCCCCCCCCCCCCCATCTTGCACAGGAGGAAGCTGGGGCCTGGAGCGGTGAAGCCTCAGGGTAATTAGTGGCCGAGCCTGGACCAGAAGCCAGACCTCTGGCCCCCGTCTGGCCCCCGTCTGCCCAGGGCTCTGCTGCCCACGGGCTTTCTCTGTACACCTGGCACCAGAGCTTCACAAGCCTGGGGTGCAGAGAGGCCTCTTGGCAAAGCTGGGGTGCAGTGCCCGGGAGGATGGTCGTCAGCCAATGAGAAGCCGTGGTGACGATGTAATGCTCTGCCTCTGCCATCATTGGCTCCCTTTCCTGCCACTCCAGATCCCGCTTTATGCTGGCAGGTTTTGCTGCAGAGGGGGGTCATTGGTCTGGGGGGGGACAGAGGGAGGGCATTCGGGGCATGGAGAGGGCTGAGCCAGGAACCCCAGTCCCTCCCTGAGCAGACCAGGGGACTGGCAGCTGCTGCTGCTGCTGCTCCTTGGGGACCCCAGGAACTGGTTCTAAACACCCCACTCCCCTCACCTCCTGGGCCCTGCGAGCTTCTTTGTCTGCTGGGATGTGGGTCCTGGAGGCAAGGCGGCAGCGGCGCAGCCTGCTCGGGAGCCCGCGGTGCCCGGCAGGGAGGAGGGCGGCTGAGAGCCCCGGCCTGGGTTCAGCAGACTGAAGCATGGAATTCGGGGCCTCGAGCTGCTCCTGGCAGATGAATTCGAGGTCTGGGTCCTCCGTGTGGGACTTGGGTTTGCCTGGGAAACCAGGGTGCTGTTTTTAAAGTCTCAAATGGGTTGAGGGCCAGGCTCTTTGGGGTGAGCGCTTACTTCTTCCGGGGGTGGGGCCCGATGGGGGTGAAGCACCAGCAGGGCCTGCGGGAAGACCCCAGAGGGCCCCTGCACCCTATGCCCAGCACCAAATGAACCCAAACCACACACTCTGTCACACAAGGGCCCTGCACCACCCGCTCCCCTGTGCAGTCGTTCCTCTGGTTATCCCCATTTCACAGAAGAGGAAACTGAGGCACGGATCAGTGAAGGGGCAGAAAGCCAGGACCCAGCGCCGCTCTGCCTGCCTCCTGAGTCCAAGGCCAGTGCTCCTTGGCTCACACAGGTGGTCGCCCAGGAGGGACCCAAGGTTTGAGGGGAGGGTGCAGACCTGGGCCTGGGGTGGGGGGCCCGTCTAGGAGGGGGCGCTTGGGGAGGGGAAGGTCTGCCTTCCGAAGCCGCTTCAGCTGGAGCCCCAGAGCCGAGGGGGGCAGGCCCGTGTGTTGCCGGGGGGCAGCCCCCCAGGGGCACAGGGAGATTTCCTCACCCTCCTCACAACAGGGGGCCCAGGGGCCCCCCAATTCCTCCCTCAGGTGCCAGGAGGTGGTCGGCTTCCCTTTCCAGCCCCTCCCGGAACCCTGGCCCTGGCTGCTCCCCACCCGGCTCCCACGTGGGCCTTCGCCAGGGGAGGGCGTGCAGACGAGCCGCGACCTCACAGTGCCTGGAAAGGCACCTCTGGAAGGATGGCTCTGTCCCGGCCTTGGCCACTGGCCAGCTGTGAAGTTGGGTGCCTTCCCAGAGCCTCTGGGGGCCTCCCTCAAATTCCTGGGAATCACACCCTTGTGGCAGGCCAGGACCCCGCAGTAAGCAGCAACTTCCCTTTTAAGACACAAATCCTCTCCAGGGGGTGACTCTGCAACTGCCCACCCACCTCCCCCCACCTCCCCCCACTTCCCACAGGTGAAGAAGAGACAGCCCGAGCGCTGCCCCAGGTCCAGAGGAGTTTGGCCAGTGCCAGGCTTGAGGCCGCTTCCCGGCTCTGGGTCCTTCCACGCCTTAGGGTCTCCCCAGCACTAGATCCTGGGAGGGTTCCTAACAGTCAGGGAGGGGTCAAGGTGGGCTGGGAAGGAAGACAGGGTGGAGGCGGAGAGCAGGGAGAGGAGAAGCCTGGCTCCAGGAGTGGACGGGAGACCTAGGCGGCCGGCAAGGCAATGCTGGGCCGTGTGATGGGGCCCCTGGCCTGGGTTCCAGTCTCAGCACCAGGTGCCAGGCGGGGTTCTAAGAACGTTACATGAGCTCAGTGAGTCCGTAAAAGCATTTTGTTTTAATTCTCTTCATCCTCACAACAGCCCTCTGAGGTGGGTATTGTTATTATTCCCATTTTACACTTGAAGCACAGAGAGGTTGAGTGACTTGCTCAAGGTCACACCGGCCTCAGAGTCTGAGGGCCCCCATGCTTAGAGGTGGGGCAGGTCCCAGAGGACCCCACAGACACTGAGCCTGCAGAAAGGGTGGGCAGCAGACCATCACCTCTGCCAGCCTGAGTCCCTCCTTCCAATCATAATGCCAAGCGCCGGTGCCACGAGGCCCGGGAGGAGAGCGGGGAGGGCGGCACCCGGGGCTCAGCTCCCGCGTCCTCCCTCGGGCGGCCTCCCACTGCCTCTGGGCCCTGGAGACAGCCTGGCGGGGCCCTTCTGCAGGGGCGTCAGCTGGCGAGAAGGAAGGAGTGGGGGTGGGGGGTCAGGATCAGAGAGGACCCGGAACAGCACGGCCAGGACGAGGGCAGACCGGAGACAGGGGCCGCCGCGGGCCTCCCCGTTACCTGGGCCACAAGCTCTGGTGCAGACGCATCTTCATGAGCAGGCACAGAGTGTGGGGAGCCCGCAGGAGAGCAGCGCCAGGCCCAGGGAATCACTGCCGGGCCCGCATCCCCCTGTGGGAACGTTAAGGCGTCTGGGCTGGGCCCCGGAGCTGCCACGTGTTGTGCCCCTGACACCCCTGTCAGCCACCCCTCTTCCAGCAGCCCTGGGAAGCAGGGGTCTTGGCGGCTCAGAGAAAGCGAATGCTTTACCCAAGGCCACACAGGCACCAAGGGGAGGGGGCGGTGCCGCCTAAACCCAGGCCTGCCCGATTCCAAAGTAGGCCTTGGCCACCACCCCCGACCCCAGGCCCCTTTGTCTTGAGCAGGGGAGTGGGGGTGGCGGTGAGGCTGCCCCATGGGGCTCAGTGATGGGGTCTGGGGGTGGCTGTCACCCCACCGGGCCTCCCAGGAGCAGGTGAAAAGCACGTGCACCCGAGGCAGCGGGCTCTGTGGTAGAGGTCGGGGCTGGCACTCCAGGACATGCTCCCCGATGGCACAAAATGCACCACCGGCTCACGTGTACTGACGGCGCCCTCTGCTTCTCGCCGACTCGGGGCCCTGTGTGCGGATCCACCTTTAATCCTCTTGCAGAGCAATGAGCAGGCGCCGTTACCCCGTCTCCGTTTTACAGATGAGGAAACAGAAGCGAAGAGAGATTAAATCGAAATGCAAGGTGGAATCCTGGATTGGATTCTGCGACCGAAAAGGGATATTAGTGGGAAAACCGGGGAGTTGGCCTACTAGGATTGTGCCCTGTTAACGGCTCAGTGTTGATGACTGTGCCATGGAGAGGTAAGTTGTTAACAAAAGGGGAAGCTGGGGGAAGGGTAGATGGGAACTCTCTTTGCAACTCTTTGGTAAACCTAAAATTCTCTCAAAATAAAAAGCTTAAAAATAAAAGTGGCTAAGTAGGGAAGCAGATGTGGCTCAAATGATAAGGCCTCCACCTACCATATGGGAAGACCCAGGTTCGATCCCTGGGGCCTCCTGGTGAAAAAGAAGAAGAGAAAGCGTGCCTGTGCAGCAAGCCAGTGCCCACGCGGTGAGCTGAGTGCCCACGCAGGGAGCTGAGCGCCCATGTGGGTTTCCATGCAGCAAGCTATATGCCCACATGATGAGTCAGGTGCCCAAGCGAGTGCCCACATGGCAAGCCAAGTGCCTGCCTCGCGAGCCGAGTGCCCACACTAGTGCCTGTGTGGTGAGCCAGTGCCTGCATGAGTGCCCAAGTGGCGAGCCCAAGTGGTGAGCCAAGTGCCCATCCAGAGGGCCGAGTGCCTGCACAAGTGCCCACGGGGTGAGACAGTGCCTGCATGGCGAGCCAGTGCCTGTGCGGTGACCAAGTGCCCACATGGCGAGTCAAGCACCCGCATGAGTGCCTACATGGTGAGCCAGTGCCCACGCGAGGGTCCAAGTGGTAAGCCGAGTGCCCACGCAGTGAGCCAGGAGCCCGTGCAGGTGCCCGCGTGGTGAGCCAAGTGCCTACATGAATGCCTGTGTGGTGAGCCAGTGCCTGCACAGCAAGCCGAGCACCCGCACAGTGATCCAGTACCCACACACGTGAGTCACACAGCAAGATGAGGACACAACAAAAGAGAGATGAAGGGGAGAGTCAAGGAGAAGCTCAGCAGAGACCAGGAACTGAGGTGTTGCAATTGACAGGGAACCTCTCTCCACCTCAGAGGTCCCCAGGACTGAATTCCCGTGAATCCTAGAGGAGAAAGACGAGAAGAGAAGACAAAAAGAGAAAAAGATACAGAAGATCACACAGCGAATGGACACAGACAGCAAAAAGCAGCGGGGTGGGGGAGGGGAAGGGGAAGGAAAAAAAGAGGCTAAGTGACTTGCCAGAGGTCACGTGGCTAGGGGGTGGCAGAGTGAGGACTCAGTCCAAGGCCACTGACTACAGAGCTAGTCCCACATGTGGCCACTGATTCTCCAACCCGGAGAGGGCCCCTGTCACCTCCCCCTCCCCAGCGCTCTGCCGCAGTGTCAGAGGATGGGCAAGCCTGCGCTGGAGGTGTTGGCAAGAGGTGCCAGAGTAGGGTCCCCAGGCTCATGGGGTCCTGGGAAGCACACATACCTGGACCAGGGCTCAGGACCGGCTCCAGACCCTCGGACGAGCCATCCTTCCCTCGAAATTCTTCTCTAATTATCCAAATCCCGCCCATCTTCTGATGCCTAATCCAAGCCCCATTTTCTCCCTGGTAATTTTTTCCTTCTCTTTGGGCCTCTTACATCTCAGCCTTCTCTTTATGTATCCCCCATCTGTGCCCCTAACCAGTCAACTGTGTCCCTCAGTGTCCCGGACATGGTTCACCTGTCACAGGTAAGTGCTGCCCTCGCAGAGGCACCAGCACCTGCCAGGGAAGTCTGAGTCCCAGGTGTGTGGATGCCATCCTCCCCACTTGAGGTAACTCCACCTCTTCCCTCTGGTCCCTGACATAGGGGGTAGCTGCTTCCTGCAGTTTCAACTTTTATGATTATAGACACACACACACACAATTTCTTATATTAAACCCTGTTGGAAAACAAAACCAGCCAATATTGCATGACCCATACAGAAGCCTGAAGAACGGGGCCACCTCTTCCCAGGGTCTGAAATCCCATTAACTGCAGCACTTGTGCCATGCAATCCAGGCAGAAGTACAGCATAGCTTTAGGAGTTTGCCTGGACTGGGATTGAATCCAAACTACCACTTGTTAGCTGCATGACCCTAGACCTGGTTTCTTAACCTCTCTGAGCCTCAGGTTTTTTTTCATCTATAAAATGGGAATGATCAGACCCATTCAGGGTGTTGTAAGAATTCAATGAGATAATACATGTCTGGAACTTATCAAAGGGTCTGGCAATAAGAATTCAATAGTGGGAGCATTTGTTTTTGTTAATAATTGTTAATGTTGGAGAGTTTCTTACAAGAAGAGGGGTTAATTTGGTCTTAATGTAGGGCTAGCAGCCTCACATAGAGAAAAGTTCCACTTTGTGGGTCTATCAGTTAGTTACTGCTGCATTTTAAAAAAATCACTGGGAGTAGACGTGGCTCAAGTGAGTGAGTGCCTGCTTCCCACATGGGAGGTCCCAGGTTTTGTTCCCAGTGCCTCCTATAAACAAAAAACAACAAGCAAACAAATGAAAAAACCAACTCAGGGGAGCCGATGTGGCTCAGTGGCTGAGCACCAGCTTCCCATATACATGGTCCCAGGTTCAATCCCCAGCCCTGGTACCTCAAAAAAAAAAAAAAAAAAATCACTGCAGGGAAGCAGATGTGGCTCAACCAATTGGGCACCCGTCTGCCATATGGGAGGCCCTGGGTTCGCTTCCCAGGGCCTCCTTGTGAAGGCAGGCTGCCCTGCGCCTGCGGAGAGCTGACGGCCCATACCCACAGAGAGCTGGTGCAGCAAGATGACGCAACAAAGAGAGACAAGCAGAAACAGAACGCACAGCAAATGGACACAGAGAGCAGACAGCAAGCAAGTGGCAAGGGGGGCAATAAATAAATAAAATAAATCTTTTTTTTTTTTAAATCACTGCAAAATTCCATGGCTTAAAACAGCAACAATTTATCTTTTTTCACAAGTCTAAGGATTATGCGGGGGTCGGCTGATTTAGCCGAGTGTGGCTGGGTGGTTCTGTTGGCCTCATACTGACTCACACAGAGTCTGCGGCTGGCTGGCTTGGGGGTAGCTCTGTTCCACATGTCTTTCCTCCTCCTCCTTGGAACATGTCCTTCCTGTGGTGATGCCAGAGGTGCAAGAGGGCAAGCTCTATCATACAAGCGCTTGTCAAGACTCTGCTTGTGTCATATCTGTTAACATCCCAGTGGCCAAAAAAAGTCACATGGCTGAACCCAGGGAAGTACCCCCTGTTCTCAGTAGCACAGTAGGAGGGCACTACAAAGTTATATGACAAAGAACAGGGATATAGGGAGGGGCAACAAATGAGGCCATTAATGCCATCAATCTACTACACTCCACCCTCCTGACTCCAATCATTCAGGTCCCACATGCAAAATGCACTCCTTCCCTTTGAGAGACCCCCTCGCCAAAAAAATCATATTCAGTTATGGCATCAGGCTCAAAGTCCAGTTTCTCATCTTTACATCAGATCCAAATGCAGCCCCTCTCGATCCAGAGACCTATGAACTAAAAGGGCAAGTTATTCATCGCCAAGACATCCAACACACAGTGGTGAGCTGGGGTTGGACATCTGCAATAAACACTGCTGTTCAGAGGAAGAATGGAAGATCCATAGCAGTTACTGGTCCATAGCAATTCTGAAATCCTTCAGACCAAGTATTTCCAGTTACTCCTACCCTGGCGGTGGATAATGTTCCTTGATTAGGCTCAGATTCTGCATCCTGGAAGAGGGTCTCCTCTCCATTGTTCTTGCTATGTCCCATGTCACCCCATTCGTTTTCTATCATCCTTCTTAGCCACCTCTGAAGAAACTACTGTAAAATATGTCCTAAGGCAATCTTCTCAATCTATTCCTAGGCCTCTTTATATTATAACAGTTTCAATCTTTTTAAATTCAGACTAGGAGTGCTTTTGCCAATATAGATTTCTGAAAACTTGATGAGTTCTCTGCACCAAATCCATATCTACAAAATAGGTTTCATATTCTCTACAGCCCTCCTAATTCCATTTGCTAACTGGGCAGTTGTTTTCTAAACTCATCTCTTTTTCGAGTTAAAACCCAACCATAAAAGCCAACTGACGATTTCAACATTCTGCCTGGAAATCTCTTTGCCCAAGTCTAAGAGTTCATTAGAAACATTTTATATTTTCCAAGTTACTGCAGACATTTAACCAAATTATTCACCACCATGTAATATGGCTTGACAGTTTTTCAACCTCCAATAACAGTTTCTGTGCATTTTCCCATTGTCCCCTGATAGTTTACTCAGACCTACAACCCAGTCTCCAAAACCAAAGTTAAATATTTTAAGCTTTGTAATAGCACCACCCCACTTTTGGTTCTAGTTTATGATCAATTAGCTATCATCGAATAACGAAATATTCCAAATCTCAGTGGCCTGAAACAATACTTATTATTTCTCACATATCTGTAGGTCAGCCTGGAGTTTACTACTCCAGGCTGAGCTTGACTGGTTCCACTGGTCTCAGCTAGACTCATCCATGAGTCTGCAGTTTGCTGGAGGTCAGCTGATGGAAGCTGGGCTCAGCTGGGGATGGCTGTGTTCCAATTGGCTCTTATCCTCCTCCTGGGACAAGTGGGTTAGCTTGGGCATTTCTTTCTGAAGGCAATGATAGTGGCACAAGAGAGTAAACTCTGTCTTACAAGCTCTTTCCAAGTCTCTGCTTGAGTTATATCTGTTAACATCCATTGACCAAATCACATGGCTGAGTCCAGAGTGAAGAGGTGGGGAGGTACTTCCCATACACAATGAGGAGGGCATTGCAAATTTCCATGGCAAAGGACATGGATATAGGGCAGCGGTAAAGATCCGGGGCTATGAATGCAATCTACCTCAGTGGTCAAAGGCAAAATTAGCTCGCTTCCAGTCTTTAGCACCTGCTCTTCCTGGAACATCACCCTAATAATTGCATGAAAAGTTTTAGTGTCATCTTTCAGAAGGGGAACCTGAGGCTAGAAAGGTAAGGTGACTCCCTCAGGTTCACAACTGCTAGTAAGCGGCAGAGCCCACATTTGAAGCCAGGCCTGTTTGGGCGTATGTCTGGTGTCTACTAAATGCGTATGGGGTGAAAAGCAAATCATCTCTGTCGGGGTTGTATCCATAGGAGTCTTGAACCACAGAACCTATTTCTGGCTAATGAGTGGGGGAAGGGGAGCCATTTATTGGAAGGAAACTAGGTAGCTCACAGAGGTGAAGGAAAAGCCAAAGGAACAAAGGCAGTTCTGGAGAACTGGATCAGAAGTGGACTCTTTGAAGGTACCACTGTGAGGATGACTTGGGGCCCCTTTGCCACTCACCCTGAGAGTCCAGTGACCAGAGAGTCTGATTGGTCCAGCCTGGGCATTGTGCCTGCCCACTGGGTGGGGCGTGGTAATTGACAGGCTCACACAACCCACACTGGGTGGAGGAGAGGATGGTTTCTTAAAGAAAGGCCAAGTACAATGGCCGCAGAGAGGAGCTGGGAGGCTCTAGTAGCCTGGCTCAGCAGGAAGTTCATTTGCTTCCAAGAGGCAGAAGGGTTCGATGGTTGGGTGCATGGACTCAGGAGCCAGGCTGTCTGCCATCCTTCTTTTACCACTCACTAGGTGTGTGTCCTCCAGCATGGAACTTAACCTTTCTATGCCTCAGTTTCCTCATTGGTAATATGGGGGTGATGGTGGCAGTAATAGGATCAACCTCACAGAGTTATTGTGAAGTGTGAATGAACTCACATATGAACTGCATTGACTCCATGTATCATTGGGTCCAGTACACTGGGCAAGAGAGAGTGACGAGCACAGGATAAGTTCTTTCTCCTGAGAGACAGCACAGGCTGCCAAGGTGGGGCCCTGAGAGCTGAGGCAGCTGAAGGCCATGGCAGGTTGTGTCCCTCTCAGACCAGTCCTGTCCTGGCTCCGAGTCCTCAGAGAATGCAGCTGCTGGTGAGTCACCATCGCAGCAGGTACCCTAGAGCATGGGGCAAGCTCATTTTCATGTTCAAAGTCTCATCCTTATTACCATCACAGTTGGGGGTCTTCTGGATGCCAAGTCTGTATTACCAGAGCCTCTCTGAGCTGGCTCCAGATAAGAAAGGGAGTGAAGGTAAGTGCACTGGGCACTGGACTTGGCATCAAGAGATGCAGTTTGAATCTCAGCTTCACCACCCCACACTCTGTGAACTGGGGCAAGTTAATCCAAGCAAGTTTCCTTATCCACCCAAGAAGTAGGTTGGCAAGAAGGCACCATGTGCTGTTCCAAATCCCTGATTCTACCACTCAGAGCTTAATTCCAGTGTTGGAGCCAACTTTCCCCTCTCTGACCCCAGGGTCTTGTTTTTTCCCAACAGTGACCAGGCAGCCCTTCAGTGCCACCCTCTGCGGCTTAGCTCTGCTTTTCTGCTCCCACAGGCATCAAGGTTAAGTCAGGCTAAGGAAAGCTTTGGGTATCAACTCTGTGTGAAGGGCCCTCGCTTTGTGACAGCTCAGTGTTACCCAACGGGGAAAGGATGAGCGAGGTCCATCTTCAGCCCCATCCCCTGCCGTTTCTCACTGCCGGGCAGCAATGGCCTGTACGACCTGGACACGGTGTGGGGTAGCGGGTCTCAGGCCAGCTCACCCAGCATGAGGTCTTCGAGGCAGAGCGTGGTTGGGTCAGAGAGGCACAAAAGGTAGGGAAGCATCAAGGGCCCGCCTCACAGCCGCTCTCTGCAGACCGTGGCGCAGGAAACGCCCTGGCCTGGCTCTTCTCTCATAATCTTATGAGCTCAAGGACGGAAACTGGGTTAGCCTGACAGGCCCATCCTTTACAAGGCTGCTTGTTTTTCACAAGGTCTATTCTGCTGCCCTGTGTGGCCCCTGGCTGCAGGAAAGGTAGTGCAGAAGCCAGTCAACCATTCCGGTGGGGAATGGATAAGGACCTCAGGGGCCACCCAGTTCTACACCTCCATTTTTTAACATTTTGGGTTTTTTTTTCCTTTAAAATATTGAGTTAGATAGTGCAGTAGGTTGAATCATGTAACCCAGGGAAAAAAACATGTTCTTAATCTTAACCCCATACCCGGGCTGTGAACGCACTCTAAATAGGACCTTTTTGAAGATGTTATTTTTAGTTAAGGTGTGGCCAACTGAATCAGGATGGGCCTTAATCCTATCACTGGAAACCTTTATAGAAAAAAAGTCACGGGAAGGAGCCAGAAGTCAGAAGCCAATGTTACCGAAAGAGAAAGAAGAAGGCATTGCCATGTGACAGGAAAGTCAAGGAACCCAAGGATTGGGGCCCATCAGAATGTTCTGCACCCCAGGAGGAAGTAAGCCTTCCAGACCCCAAAACTGTTACATGGTAAATTCCTGTTGTTTTAGCCAACTGCTTGTGTGGTACTCATCATAGCAGCTTGACAAAACTAAGATTTCCAGGGTACAAATCTCAGTTCCACCACTGGGTAGCTTCAAGCATATTATTTCCCCTCACTGTGTCTCAGTCCCTTCATCTTTCAAAAGGGAATAATAACGTTTCCTTTTATGATACAGTAATGATGTTAATTTTAAAAACCACATTAAGGTCCTTGTGAGGATCCATTGCGTTAACACGTGGGTGGTACTTAGAGCTGAGCCTCGCACATCATGTGTGCTGGGACCCTGTGCCAAGGACGGGGGCTCCTGGGAGATGTCTGGGCTTCCTGGAAGGGGCCACAGGAGTGACTCCATGAGCACCATGGAGGACGTTCCCCAGGCCAGCAGCCATACTAGCCCCTTGTCCTCTGCACCCTGCACTCGTTCCCAAGCACTGCATTCCATACTCCATAATTTCTGAGCTACTCTGTGCACAGGCCTTGGCTCTGCCAGTCCAGACTTTTCAGCTATCCATTTCTCCTCCTGCATGGTCTTCCCTCTCCAGCCAAAAATGCCCTCCCTCCCCGGAATCTCACCCCAGCTGCTAATTTTTGAAAACCCAGAACCTCTTCAGGCTACGAAAATGGAACTGACTTGCCATGGGGCTCCACTTAAGACAATGTGAGGAAACCACTTGACGACACTCTTCAGAAATGTTTGTTTGTCTGCTATTTGGAGATGGTTTTCAAGGTGCCTGGAGACTTTAGGGGTCTCTGGCATGACGTTGCAGGGGCCAAGCAGAAGCAAGGGGTAAAATCAAAGAACAATTCTTCAGTCAGAAGCTAGGAAAGTTAGTCTTCCAGGCATCCAGCTGTCGAAAAATACCTCTATTTTATGTTATTTTTTTGTGTCAACAAGCAGGAGCCTAGGAGAAGAAAATTCTCAAAGTGGAAAAGTCATTGTTGCCATCAGCTTAGTTAGCTAACTGTTGAATTGAGAGCTGGAGATACACCACTTCTTCTTAGAGATTTATTTTGACACCTTGTTCTGACTTGTATATTAAGAAATGAAGTATTAGAAATTTAAAATGATTGACCTGGGAAGCGGATGTAGTTCAAACGGTTTAGCACCTGCTTCCCATGTATGAGGTCATGGGTTCGATCCCTGGTACCTCCCAAAAATAAACAAACAAATGACAGAAACAAAACACAGTGCGGAGTGGATGTAACTCAGTGGTGGAGCACCTGCTTTCCATGTACGAGGTCATGGGTTCAATCCCCAATACCTCTTAAAAAAAAATTTGACCTATATTCAGGAGAGGATAAATAAGATGACGTGTGCTGTTAGCAGCTGCCCAGCTCATTTCCCAATAGCACCCCCATTTCCTTTGGGGGAATTACCTCTTCCCCACAGTCTCTGGGAAGATGGTCCTGGGCACCAACCCCACCACCGAAAGCACAGGGACAGACGCTCCCTCCCTGGGGCCCATGACCTTGACTCTCCGGTCTCAGGTTGCCTAGTCTGCCATTTTGCTGGAGGTGGAAGTCACCACCAGACACAGCTGATGGCTGCGGGTCGGGGGAGCAGCAGGAGGCAGGGCTTCATGCCCAGCATTGCTGCAACAATTTTTACGACTGTCACCTCTCTGAGGCTCCATTTCTTCCCCTGGAGAATGGACAAATCTCACAATCATGCTTTTGAGTAAAAGAAGCTGGACACAAATAATACATACAGCATGAGTCCATTTATAATCAGTTCAAAAACAGGCAAGACTAAATTTTATTTTTCAGGGATGCGTACACAGCAGCAAAACTTCTTTTTTTTAAAGGAAATGATCGTCAGAAAAGCAAAGCAATGAGCACCTGTAAGAGCTGGGAGGCCCCTCATTCTGTCTACACCTGGATTGTGGGTTACACAAGTGTTTGCTTTACAATTATGCATTGTACTATAACTTTTTTATGCCCTTTTCTGTATGTCTGCTGTATTAGTCTATCCAAGAGGTGCTGATGCAAAGTACCAGAAATCTGCTGGCATTCATAAAGGTTATTTATTCGGGGTAAAAGCTTACAGTTACAAGGCCCTAAAGAGTCCAATTCAAGGCTGCTTTCTCACCAAAGTCAGTTGCCACAAGTTGAAGCTGATCTCTGCCTGGTCTCTTGGGCCTTCTCAGCTGCTCAGCTGCTCTGTTCTCTTGGGCTACAAACTACTGATCAGGCAAATGGCTCATCTCTCTTCCTGGGGCTTTAGCTGTTTGAACCTTCTCCTTTTTCTCACATGGCAGGACCAAAATGGCCAAGTTTTCTCCTCTTCTATGTCTTCTTGAGTGAGTATCCATTTTTATCAGCCCACCAAAGGGACGGGCACTCAACCTGAGTCACGCCCTACTGACATAGTTGAATCAAAGCCCTAATCTTAACAGGTCATTTAATCAAGAAGTGGCAGCCTGAATCTAATGCATTCAAAGGGGGTCACACCCAGAGGAACAGATAAGTTTACGAACATAATCTCTCTTTCGGTGATTGAAAAATAACCTCAAACTGCCACTTCTGCTATGATGATGATGATGAAGGAGAAATGGACACTGGATTTTTATTTTTTTAAGATTTATTTATTTATTTCTCTCCCCCCCCACCCACCCTGGTTGTCTGTTCTCTGTGTCTATGTGCTGCATCTTCTTCTTTGTCTGCTTCTGTTGTTATCAACGGCACGGGAATCTGTGTTTCTCTTTGTTGCGTCATCTTGTTGCATCAGTTCTCCGTGTGTGCAGCACCATTCCTGGGCAGGCTGCACTTTCTTTTGCGCTGGGCAGCTCTCCTTATGGGGCACACTCCTTGCTCATGGGGCTCCCCTACGCAGGGGACACCCCTGCATGGCAGGGCACTCCTTGCGCACATCAGCACTGCGCATGGGCCAGCTCCGGGATTTGAACCGCGGACCTCCCATGTGGTAGACGGACGCCCTATCCACTGCGCCAAGTCCACCGCCATGGACACTGGATTTAAAGAGCCTTGCAAACCTCCTCTTCCTGCCTATCGCTTTCCTCTAGGTTCATAGGTTCATAATCTAGAACATCAGAGCTAGAAGGGACCATTCTATTCCAGCCACCAGGGTCCCATTTTACAGAGGGGGCAAATTGAGGCCCAAGTTAGCAAAAACATGTGCTCCTTTTCCCTCTCTCCTCCTACCCTCACAGGGCTTCCAGCCCTGAGATGCACACTCACCTAGAGATCAGTTGTCCCCTCCTCACTTTGGGCCGCTGAAGCATTTGTGAATCCAGTCACTGGGGAAATGAGAGCCAACGGCATCTCCTCTCCTTTGGAACCTGTTTCAACACCCTCCATCCCAGACTGAGAAAACCATGTGCAATTGCCTGCCACCCACAAGCCCGGGGCTGCGCTCAGCCTTGGGGTAGTGGAAGGCTTTATTATTTTTTAAGGAATGCACACACACACACTCCCAAACTCACATAACCTTTCCTGAGCATCCTTCCACAAACCGTCCAAAGGAGTGCACTCTGGGAAAGGGAGGGCTGCGGGCCGCCTGCAGGTGCTGCTGAGATTGGCTCAGGCCCAGTGAGCTTGTCAGAGGCTCCCTCCTCTCCCATCACCTTCGCAGATGTGGCCCTCATCTCTCTCTGAATAAATCGCCTCCAGCTTGGAGCAAGCCGGGAACTTTACAAGCAGTCCTGCCCGAGGCTGTAATTTGCCAGAAATTAGCAGTGACTAAAATACGCCAGGATCCCTTTGTTCTAGGCGGTGGGGTGCAGCTTGCCCACATTTTTAATTTTCAGTTGGTCAGAGCTGTGAACACTCAGCCACCCAGAAGCCCCAGGCCTGGCCTGGGTGCAGGGTGTATGTTTGGGGGGGGGGGCACCTGTTCTTTGACCTTGGCCTGAGTCCTCCTCAGCCCACCCGGGAGGTTTGGGAGGCGTCGAGGCAGGTACCGCTGACTTTCCATGGCATTGGTCCACCTTCTTTGTGTCTTCCCCGTTTCTCTCTCGCGCTCAACTTCCAGAACAAGAAAGAAACAGTGGGCGGACGGACGGCTGTTTCCACCGCTCTGTCGAAAACTGCAAGTTTTTCCCAAGGCTGGCGAGATCCTCCAAGTCCCCTGCCCTCCAAGAGCTGGAGGGAACTGCCCTCAAGAGTATGGCCCTGTCACTAAGACCTGTGGGGCCACAGCAGATGGGACCACCACCCCAGTGAAATGGTCTCCATTTAAGGGAGGCCATGCCAGGGCCCTGCTCTGCAATATACAGGCCGGGTCACTTTGGGCAAGTCGCGTCTCCTCTCCAAGCCTCGGTTTCTGCATCTGTAGAACAGGCGTGACAATGTCTATCCCACAGGGCTGGACCAAGGGGCAGGGCAGGATATATAATTTGCAAGGCCCCCTAAAAGTTATGAAGAATTACAAGACGGTGGTAGCGGAACATCAACTCAAGTGGGGTTCCTTCTAAGCACGGGCCCTGGGCCACTGCCCACGAGGCCGGCCCTGTGAAGAGGAATTTATTTATTCATTCAGCAAATACCAAATAGCGGGGAGCGACTTCGCGCCAGGTACAAGTCTCATGAGCCAACCAAGGTCAAGTGCTGGGCGCCCTGGTGCACGCGGTACTCAATGCGTGGTACCTTTTACTTCACGTACACCTCACAATATAATGGAGCATGTCTTATAATCTCCACTTCACGAATAAGAAAAGTGATTTTGTGTGATTCACGTATCTTAAAAAAAAAAAAAGATAATAAAAAAATTTAAAAATTAAAAAAAGAAATGAAAACTGAGCCCGCAAGAACTTCGCCGAAGGTCCACAGCTATCAGGCCAGAGGAATAAGAAGTGAACCCCCGGCCGGAGGCAAATCCCAGGTCCTTTTCCCTCGGCAGGCAACTCCACCAGACGGGCAAGAGCGGGGACGGTGGTCCCTAAAAGAGTTGGGGTGGGATGGGGCCTGTTTCTCTCACGGCATATCAAGCTGCAGAGGCTCCAGCTCCGGCCCCTGCCTCCCGGAGGCGCCGGCCCTTCCCGGGCTGGCTCAGAACCAAGTGCCCAGGACTCCTTTGAATGGGTTCTTGGAAGCAAGTGGGTCACCGGGGTAAGTGGGGACATCAGCAGGGCCCCAGAGAGGGTCTTAGGCACCTTCCCAGATGTCCCGACCATTCTCTCTTTTGTTTTTAAGGTTTATTTATTTATTTCTCTCCCCCGCCCCCACCTTGGTTGTCTGTTCTCTGTGTCTATTTGCTGCATCTTCTTTGTCCACTTCTGTTGTTGTCAGCAGCACGGGAATCTGTGTTTCTTTTTGTTGCATCATCTTGCTGTGTCAGCTCTCCGTGTGTGCGGCGCCATTCCTGGGCAGGCTGCACTTTCTTTCGTGCTGGGCGGCTCTCCTTATGGGGCACACTCCCTACGTGGGGACACCCCTGCATGGCAGGGCACTCCTTGCGCGCATCAGCACTGCGCATGGGCCAGCTCCACACGGGTCAAGGAGGCCCGGGGTTTGAACCTCGGAGATCCCATGTGGTAGACGGACGCCCTAACTACTGGGCCAAGTTCGTTTCCCCCAACCATTCTCAAAGGCATGGAGCTGGGCTACGTTGCAAACCAGACCTGACTGCAAAGCTGAATTTTGAAAATGAGTTATTCTGCCATATATGTGGTCATTTATGGATAAAACAAGTAAATTTCTTTCCAACTCAAAAAGTAGCAGAGATTGGGAGATGGAGTGCTTTAACTGAGAAAATTACCTCTGGAAGCTTGGCGCCCAAGAGGAGCTCAGTATGTGCTAAGTTTATTCCAAAACTGAGTTGCTCGTTGAAGCTGAACAAGACTAGCATTTTGGTTCAAAGAGCAGAGACCTGTTGGGTGTCAGGATGTTTTCGCCATGAAATCAGATACCTCTCCTTCCCAGAGCAGGCTGTCAGGTATAGGAGTGCAGGTTGTGCACTGCACAACGGGGATGGGGGTCCCCAGAGCTGTGCAGCACTCAGGCTACAAGAGAGACCATATGAGGCAGACTCTGGTAGGCACCCAGAGTGGATAGCATGAAATCGTGCCTCTGCCCCATCTCTTAACCCACAGTGCCCACCAGCTCCAGCTCCTGGATCCTTTAGCCCAACATTGACCCCTTGGGGTGCTCTCACTAATTCCCATGCTGCCACCCTTTGCCCACCTGAGATCAGCTTGAAACTTTTTTAAAATTTACCACCCTCCCCCCCAATGGTTCTCTCATCTGTCTGCTCATTGTCTGCTTGCCTTCTCCAGGAGGCACCAGAAACCGAACCCAGGTCCTCCCACATGGAAGGCAAATGCCCAACAGCCTGAGCCATATCTGCTTCCCGCAGGCTGCGGCGTCTGCTAGTTTGTGGCATCTGCTCATTTAGGCGTCTGCTCATCTTCTTTAGAAGGCACTGGAACCTAAACCAGGACCTCCCATGTAGGCAGGTGCCCAACTGGTCGAGCCACATCTGCTTCCCAGCTTGAAGCTTTTAGTGAAGACTTCATTAGAAGCCCTGGATGACAAGGGGAAATAAGCTCTATGGGCTGGGAGAGCAGGCTTGCTGTTCGGCTCCCTCCAGAGCCCACAGGGCCCCTCCCAGCCCTTCGGGGTTCCTGAACACTGCAAGGACTCTCTGCTTTTTAACCACCCACCAACTGCTCCCCTTCCTCTCCTGCCTCGGGTCCCCTTCATCCGACAGGAGGAACAGCCCCCAGGGAGCAATCCAATTTCTTTCATGAGGAAATTTCCTCACTTCAACACAGGGAAATGGGGGCAGTTGGTAGAGGGAAAATCAGAGGGGGTCAAAAATCTAAGCAATTTGCATTCGCTCCTTTTGTTCTGTCTTCACCCCTGTGTTTCTCCTCCTGAAGCTTCCGTGTTGTGGAAGACAGCGCCCGGATTCAAGGCGTGACTCTGCTGTGAACCTGCCGTGCAGCCACTGGTGAATTGCCTCCCTGACCACTCTGGCCTCAGTTTCCCCACCCATAAAACGGGGACAATGCTGGCCTCCCTCACAGCACCGCTGGAGGAGGCCGTGGATGCTGAAGTCTTGGCGTGAGGGTCCCTGTGATACCCTGCCCTGACCTGTGCAGGTATTTTAGGCCTCTCTGGAGTTGGGTGGTGTCCCAGGGTGGGCGACGGAGGCTCAAAAGGCCACCAGGGGATGCCAGGACCCTGTCAAATCTTCCTATGGAGAAAACAGCTCCCGGCAGCTGCCCGCCTGTTCCCACAGAGGCGGGGGGGGGGGGGGGGGCTGCTGGGCCTATTCCTGTGTCATCTCAGGTCACGGCCGTGCGTCTAGCAAGGGGCAGCAACCAGGGGTTCGGAACACGGGGTTCTGTTCCTGTTAAGAAAAATGCAGGGAGGGAGCGGGCGTGGCTCCGTGGTTGAGCGCCTGCTTCCCATGTACAGGGTCTGGGTTCAATCCTTGGTACCTCCTAAAGCAAAAACAAAAAAAAAAAAATGGAGGGAAGAGCATCAGAGAGGCAGAGAGAGACAGACAGATGGAAGTTCACAGAGGAAATCTGGCACATACAGAAAGGCACACCACGAGACAAACGACACAGAGACTCAAACAGCTGTAAAGACCCTGACAGACAGGACAGAAAGAGTTGCAGGGACTGTGAGTAGAAAACGAATACTAAGAAGAAAAACAAAACTCAAAATTTGCTTTCTGGCAGGTCTCTCCTTCCACTTCGGTGTGCCAGGCAGAATTAGTTGTGAGATGTCTGACAAGTAACTTGTGCGTGGCAAGGGCGCAAATTGTTCTTGATATAAGTTCAACAAGGTTTGAGGCTGTCCCTCTATGGGTTGCCCTCGCTCGCTTGCCTTCCCTGGCATTTCTGGAACAGGACGGAGAGGGCAGGGGTGCAGCAGGTGGGTACCTGCCACCCCCCGGCTCCAGCCAGGGAATGCCACCCCTCCTGGCGCCGCAGAAGCACGGCTGAGAGCTGCCCTCCCCCGTGGACCCCTGCCCCTTCCTCTGAGCTCCTCCACCCACTCACTGTCTGCGCCCCGCGGGTGACAAAAGGTTGGGGAAAGCACTGTCTGTGACAGTTAGTTTTGTGTGCCAACTTGGCGAGGTTATGAGTCCATAGTTTAGTCAAACACTGACCTAGTGGTTACTGCAGAGGTCTCTCCTCCAGGGGACTGGCACCAATAGGCAGGTGACCCTAAGTGAAGAGCCACCCCTCCATGATGTGTGTGGGCCTCGTCAGGTCTGCGCAGCTAGAATGGAGTAGCCCAGGGATGAGAGAAATTCTCAAGACTGCACCCTCTGCTCCTTCCTAAGTTTCCAGCCTAAGGAATTAGGTCTCAAGAATTCAACATTCCAGTGGTTAGGGCGTCCATCTACCACATGGGAGGTCCGTGGTTCAAACCCCGGGCCTCCTTGACCCGTGTGGAGCTGGCCCATGCGCAGTGCTGATGCACGTAAGGAGTGCCCTGCCACGCAGGGGAGTCCCCTGCGTAGGGGAGCCCCACGCGCAAGGAATGCACCCCGTAAGGAGAGCCGCCCAGCGCGAAAGAAAGTACAACCTGCCCAGGAATGGCACCACCCACAAGGAGACCTGACACAACAAGATGACGCAACAAAAAGAAACACAGATTCCCATGCTGCTGACAACAACAGAAGCGGACAAAGAACACGCAGCAAATAGACACAGAGAACAGACAACTGGGGTCGGGGGGAGAGGAGATAAATAAATAAATAAATCTTAAAAAAAAAAAAGAATTCAACATCACACTCACTAAAATTATTTTCAGCTTCCAGCTCGCCCTATGGAATTCAGACTTCCTGGCTTGTACAACCACATGAGCCAAATTCCTTATAACAAATAGAGAGAGAGAGAGAGATTAAATATAGATGAGAGGGAAACGGACTTTGGCCCAGTGGTTAGGGCGTCCGTCTACCATATGGGAGGTCCGCGGTTCAAACCCCGGGCCTCCTTGACCCGTGTGGAGCTGGCCATGCACAGCGCTGATGTGCGCAAGGAGTGCCGTGCCACGCAAGGGTGTCCCCCGCGTGCGGGAGCCCCACGCGCAAGGAGTGCGCCCGTGAGGAAAGCCGCCCAGCGTGAAAAGAAAGAGCAGCCTGCCCAGGAATGGCGCCGCCCACACTTCCCGTGCCGCTGACGACAACAGAAGCAGACAAAGAAACAAGACGCAGCAAATAGACACCAAGAACAGACAACCAGGGGAGGGGGGAAATTAAATAAATAAATAAATCTTTAAAATATATATATATAGATGAAAGGAGAACGGATGCGGCTCAAGTGGTTGAGCACCTGCTTTCCACACGGGAGGTCCCAGGTTCAGTTCCCAGTTCCTCCTAAAAAGAAAAAACAACAACAACAACAAGCAAACAAATGAAATACCAACTCAGGGGAGCTGATGTGGCTCAGTGGTTGAGTGCTGGCTTCCCACATACGAAGTCTTGGGTTTAATCTCCAGCCCCAGTACCTCAAAAAATATAGATAGATAAATAGATAGGCAGATAGATAGACAGATGATAGATAGACAGATGGACAGACTAGCTATAGATTACACACACACATCCCGTGGGTTCTGTCCCCTGCCCGTCCTAGCTCATCCAAGTGCAGGGTCCATTTCCCCAGCTCTGGCCTCTCCTTACCAGCTCTCCTCCCTCCCAGGCAGCACCCCGGGTGATGCCCAGGCCGGGGAGCCCCATGCCCGGGCCTGACTCAGGCTCTGCCCCCACCTGCCTGTGTGCCCGGGCGGCTGCCCCTCTCTGGGCCCAGCCTCCTCCCCTGTAAGTGAGGGTAACGACAGCATAGCTGTCACCCGGGCGCGGTGGGCAGGAAAGCGCTCCTCCACTGAAATTTCTGCGCGCCCCCGTCCATTGCTGTGACTGCGTGGGCCGAGAGCCAGGGCCCGTGCCCTCGGCGGGCGCTGCCTGACTCGAGCTGCTGTTTTCCCATCGTGAAATGAGGGGATCGGAGCAAAAGGCACTGGCTTTCCAACGTCCTTGGTGGCGGCCACCGTGAGAAGTGGACTGTTACTTTTTTTTATGCAACAGAAACGAAGCTTGGGCAAAGTAACTCGCATGTTTTGTATTCTGTTCTAAGTGGTGACCTCTAAATTGATTTCACTTAGACCAAGAGAGCATGACAGCAACTTGAAGAACACTGGACACGTGTGCTAAGGGCACGAGGGGAGCCCACACGGGGAAGGGGGGCCGCCCTTGTGTACCCATCCCTCCCGCCTCAAGCAGAGCAGAAGCTGCTCGTCTGTTTTACTCATCGGACTGTCCCATAAGGTTCAGGTAAGAAAAAGTGTTCTGCTGAGAGACTCCAAAAAAACGAAACAAAAGAAAGCGTAAAATTGACTGGTCTGGCACACAAACCATGGGTGGTTTTGAGGTTTGATGTTCTATGATTCTATGATTTGAATAATTGAGCAAAAGGGGTATTTGTGAGAGTAGAATAAAAATTTCTGGGCAAAGGAGTCAGAACCATCTCATCAGGAGGGGAGGACTTAGTGACTGATTTCAAGTAACTACGTGATAATTATGCATTAACTAAAATGAGCACCTTCTACGTCCCAGATCCTTACGTTACTTAATGTGATCCTCAGCACAACCTGTAAGGAAGCACTTGTCATCCCCATTGTACAGATGAGGAAACTGAGGCTCAGTGACGTTCAGAACATCTTACTCTCCCAAGAAGAGATGATCCGGAGCAAAAGCAAGCACCATGGTTGGACCCTGATGGGGCCTCGGTTTCCTCATCTGTAAAATGGAGCAATTCCAGTCCCCCCCTTTCAGGATGATTCTGATGATTAATTGAAATAATGCCTTTAAGGTGCCTGGGTTCAGAATGGTTCCTTAATAAATGGCAGCTGGTGGGATGGTTGCGAACATCTCATTGAGTGAAATGCTCCATCCAAGCCACAGAGACTCAACACGCGAAGCATATTCCAGCTCTAAAATCTCATGCCATCGCCTCTGTTGCCAGCTCAGTGTTCAGGGGACAGGGCCACAGTGAGCATGGTCTCCCATCAAATGAAACCAACATCACAGTACAAGTCCGTTGTACTGTTTCTAGTGCATGCTATCACTAAAAGGACACAGCCACCCCTCCCACACCCGCCAGGCTCCCCCTCTTGCAGACGACAAGGACAAAGAAAAAGGGAGATGCTTTCCTCCCAAAGCAGGAATCCTGGACTCCCTGCAGCTCAGAAACAGAAGCCACCACAGGGGTCAACCAAACTCAGTCCTCCAGTCCATTTTACAGGTGAGCAGACAGAGGCCCGAAGAGGACACGGTCACCCAGCATGCATGTGGAAAATCTGGACCCAGAATCACAGAAATTCAGTTCCGAACGTTTCAAACTCCCAAGGCAGGACTTTTCTAAGCCTTGGTGTGGTTTCCTGGCACGTGTGCCTTCATGCCATCTGTGCCAGGCTGTCGTCTCTCCATCCCTGTTTCCTAACAGCCTTTGGCTTAAAGAGCCCCGCCCACAGATAGAGGCAAGGCGGACATTTAAACGTGGGTTTTCCTACCAAAGCTGCCCACGTGCATTTCGCTGCTTCCTAACAGAATCCATACATAATAACAAAGGTTATCAGACAAGCACTAGTGATTGCCATTAACTTGTCCTTCTTTGTTAGACTATGAGCTTCCTGAGGGCAGAGACTGGGCCATCTCGGTCATACGATAAGGGACAGGTCACTTCAACTATTAAAGCTTCAATTTCCTCTTAATTCTTTATAGGAGTATTGAGTAAATTAAATGAGCCAATGATAATGAAGAGCTAAGCACGGTGCCTAGAACAAAGGAAGTGTTTAATAAATGTTAATTCTTTTTTATTGAATATTGTTCTGATCTGTATCCTCGGCACATAACATATCACAGCACCTAAGATACAGTGGATGCTCAATAAATTTGAAAGAAATACATATGTCAGGGCCATTGCCATTTATCAATCCCCTGCTGTCTACAGAGCTTCTACTAGGTATCTGTATCAGTCAACTATTGCCACAAAAATGCTGTGTAACAAACCACCCCCAAATTCAGAGACTTAAAACAGCCAGCATTTATTCTCACTCAGACATCTGCAGCTCAACAGGGGCAACTCTGTACCCCACGTGTTCACGCTGGAGCCCAAGCTAAAGGGGTGGTAACTACCAGGAAAACCCCTCAGGAGGTGGCAGGAGTGAAGGAGGGACGTGGACACACGGGCCGTCTCTTAAGGACCAGGCTGAGAACTGGCACCCTGGCACCTCTGCCCACTTGCCATCAGTCAAAGCAAGTCACACGGTCCACCTTGCCACCAATGGGGAGGGATAATCTGCTCGGCCTCCGCAAGACCATGGCAGGGGATGGAGGAGTAACGTGAGTGGAAAGAGTGAAAAAGCCGCAGCCAGTAACCCCGTCTGCCTCGGTACTGACCCATCCAGTCCACCTCCAGTTTGTAGGGTGGTCAACGGCAGGTCACTCTGCCACTTTTCCCCCTATCTAAACCCAAGAATCAGCTGAAGGATGTGTCTCCACCAGGATCCTGGGGAGAAAAAAAAACCTGAAACGCAAAACAAATTATCTTTTGAGGCATTTTGCAAGCATAAAACGTGAAGCGTAAATAAACAGGCAGTAATTCCCCGCATTTTGCCCTCTCCTGTTAGAGAGGTTCGTACAAAGCCTTCGTTGCAGGGTGTTTAAATTTCGAGAAGCTGAGAATTGAGCAGACAATGTGTTGTTTACCAGCAAACTCTGGGGTCTGGAAATAAGAAGAAAGCATGGTTCAAACCCATGGATTCTTCTTCCCGTTAGGCTGGAGCCCCCATTTTCTCGTAGCAACACCCACCCTTCGCTTGCAGCAACGCCCCCAACCCCTTGGCTTCTGAGAAGCGTCGGCCCAGTCTGATGGGAGTGGGGAGTCTGATGGCAGAGGCCAAGTACACTGACTGATGGGGACCCAGAGGCAGCTGGAGCCCCAAGTGTCCCCACCTTTGTCTCGGGGTGGCGCCCTGTACCCTTGGTGCTCGGCGGTCCCAGGCCCTCGGGGGGCCTGGGATGGTGCTGAAAGGAAGAGCAGAGGAAGCAGAATTGTCGGGGCGGGGGCTGCGGGCGGAAGTCTGTGTTTGCTCCCCTCGCAGCAGCAAAGGCTGTTTACCTCCAAGTCTGTGTTTTTCAAGGAAATGGAGACCGGCAGGGGAAAACGCCCTTGTGAAAACATTTCCATGAATTTATGTCGTTCATCTGGGGAGGCGCAAGGCCTCAGGGAGGCCTCTGGGATTTGACACAGTCAGGAGGAGGCCACCCGGGCTGCTCAGGACCCGCAGCCACCTGCTCCCCGGCCCGCTGGGCCCCCACGGAGGAGCAGCGGCCAGGCTGCGCGGCTCCAGGGCCCCCACGTCCCCGGGTGCTCCTCGCTCAGCTCCAGCCCCACCTCTCATGAGAGGACCGAGCAGGAAGACCTGGTAGGGGGGTCAGCAGACCTGCGTCCCCGGTCCCCGGGCTGCCACTGCAGGGCTGTGTGCCCCTGGACGCTAACCTGCTCCGAGCCCCAAGCCCTGGAAAGTGGCTGTCGTGGGGCCCAAGGAGGAACCGAGAATGAAATGATCGTGTCATCTTTTCAGACAGGGCAAGGGGCCGGAGGCCTGGGGACAAGCGTTCTCAGGCACGCAGCCTGCCGAGGGGTTCTGTGAAACAGAAGCAGGTTCCAGAAAGCTCCTGCACTAAGCCCAGCCGTGACGCCCGGGGAGCATGACCCACCTGGGTTGCCGGGCGTGGGGGGCGAATTGAGGCTGGGCAATGGGGGCAGCGCGAGGGGCGGTTCCCGGGAAGTCCTCCTGGAGGAGGGGGCGGGTGTAGACCAGCAGAGCAGGCCCTCCTGGGGGCAGGGTGCTGGGAGCAAAGGCCTGGAGACTGGGTTGCCTGGTGCGTGCTGGGGAAAGGCCCCCTGGAACAGTGTGCGGAGTGAAGGAACGGTGCAGAGGAGCAGCGAGGGTGAAGAACGAAGGGGCGGCTAGAAACAGATGGCGGGCGGCCTTGAACGCCAGGCCCAGGGGTCGAGGTTCTGTACCAACTAGTCTTTATTTAGGAGCAGATGATGGAAAGACAAACTCGAACTAACTTAAGCTCCTGTAACTGAACACCTGGGGGGGACTGCACCTCAGGTGAAGCTTCAGCCAGTCTCACCTCAGCGCCGCTTTCGCGGGCAGGCGCCTCTCCGTTCTCAGGCAGGCTCCCCTCCATGGCT
This sequence comes from Dasypus novemcinctus, assembly GCF_030445035.2. Lineage (NCBI taxonomy): Eukaryota > Metazoa > Chordata > Mammalia > Cingulata > Dasypodidae > Dasypus > Dasypus novemcinctus. The sequence continues at coordinate 17,139,849 of NC_080675.1, forward strand.
CGAGAGGGCGGCCAGCGCCACTGTGGAGGACAGTTCGGTGGTTCCTGGCAAGTTCAACATCGGCTTACCACGTGACCTGGCCAGTCCACTCCTGGGTACATACCCAAAAAACCGGGAAACAGGGCCTCGAACAGGTACCTGGACACCAACGTTCACAGCAGCTTTATTCACAGTAGCCAAAAGGTGGGAGCAATCTAAATGTCCATCAGCAGACGGAGGGATAAACAAAATGTGGTCTATTTGTACGATGGAAAGGAGAGTTTTTGCTCAGTGGGTGCAGAGTCTATGTTTAGGGTCGTGAAAAAGGTTTGGTAATGGAGGGTGGTGACAGTAGCACAATACTGTGAAGGTGATTAATGCCACTGAATTGTACACACCAAAGTGTTTAAAACGGGGAGTTTCAGGTCGTATACATACTACCACGAAAAAAAAAAAGTTTTAAAGTAGAGGGCGACTGCCAGCAAGCTCACGCAGCTGGGGTTCAAGTCCAGAGGGGAAGAAAAGAAAGCTCTTTTGCCGAACTCAAAGCCCGTCTCTCAATGCGTCGTTTGCTAAGCAGTCCTGTGACCAGGGCTGGGGTACAGGTGGAACTGGGGGTGGGGGTCATCCTGTGCAAACCCCATGGCTGAGACGAGAGGAGGATGGTTTCCCCTGGAAATTCGGGGAACCCTTCCCGGAGGAGGGCAGCAAGCGAGCCCCACACTCACTCTGGGAGCAGAGAGGGCTACAACCAGGGGCTTAGCCTGACCCAGCAGGAGGCAGGGCCTGCGCCCACAGGGGTGGCTCCTGCGTGGAGGCTGTGGCGCAACGGCCTCACTAAGGAGACCTGTTCAGTCCTCGCCAGCCCACCCCAGCCCCACGCGACACTGCGGATGCCTCCTTTCTGGTCCTCTCCTCCCCCAGGCCCTGCAGTGGGGGCGTGGGACAGGACAGGGTGGGAAGGCAGAGGTCCCCAGCCTTCCCCTAGGCCCCAGCGCCCAGCCGACGTCACCAACCTCCCTCCCCCATCCTCCTATCTTCTCTCCCTTTTAATCCAACAAAAAAGCTTTTACCTTTTTTTTTTTTTTTTTCATCTGCAATGGGAACCGGAGGATTTAGATCTTTTGCATTTCAAATGTTGATTCAGGTTTTCATTTAAATCCCTGAAAATAAGTCTGGGGACGGCAGGCACCACATGGCCTCGTGAGACCCCGGATCCTTTCCCACCCTAGGCCGGCATCTCATCAGACTAATGCGGTGCAAGGGGATTTGAACGCAAGCGTGCATTTTTCAGAGACGGGAAAAAACCAACAACAACATGGTTCTGAGATATTAAACTGTTGGTTTAGACTTTTAAATTTGGGTGGTTTCCATGGCGACTGGTAAGTTTGCTTCTTTGTTCTCTCCAATTTTCTGGAGAAGCCGAGGCAGCTCTCGGTGGCTACTCAAGTAGCTTTATTAGATCGAAGTTCCAAAACCCTGGGGTGGGAAAGGGTCCAACCCCGGCCCAGTGGTAAGGAGCAGCCGCCCGGGGATCCCACCACCAACCGGTAGGAGCCGGAACAAGCCGCCGTGTTGACCCCGCTCCCCTCTCCCAAGCCTCCCTCCGCCTCAGGACTATTCCATCAAGGTCCAAGAAGTCCACCTGCAGCTCAAAGCCCGGGTCAGTTCCCTGCAGGCTGTGGGAAGGCAAAACGGGGAGCAGGGGGGACCAGCCTGGCTGCTCAGACACCCACCACTGCCTGGCGTGAGGAGGGGGGTTTAGGCCGTTCCTCCTGGGAGCCCCGTCTGCATTCCCTTCACAGAGTTTCAGGGCTCAGCTGGTTGTCGGCCTCGGTCCCAAGGGCCCCCCATGGAGCCAGAGAGACAGGCTGTGCCTGTGCTCACAAGTCTTTCCCCAGAGAAGCCTCTTCTGGAATGAGCCTCTGTTTCCCGGCCTTGTCCCCGAGTCCCCATTTCTGTAATTCCTGCCGTAGGCCCTTTCCCCCAGCTGCTGCCCATGTGGGCATGAAGGCACAAGCGCCTTGCTAATCAGAACCGCTTCTCAGCAAGCGTCTGAGCCTGTGGATTCTCACAGGGCGCAGGAGAGGACATTCACCGACGGGCATGGTCTGTTGTCTGCTGGCCAGTCAGGCGGAGCCACTCGGCACCTGGACCTGGGAGCCCCGGGGGAGGTGAGCGCCGATGACAGGGGCCGAAGGGGCGCAGGTCCCCACGACAGCCAAGGGACAGGGGCTGAAGGAAAGTTCGGCTAGCTAGGCAAACCTGCCCCTGGGCACTTCGCCCAGGAGGTCGTGGCAAGGCCGGAGGAGGAAGTCGGGTCACCTGAGGCTGGCCTGGACCCTGCCCGGCCCTCCCAACCCTCAACGCGCGCCTTTGATTGGCTCTCCTTCTCCACCGGGCACCAGATTCTTCACCTGCCAAGGTCATCTCCAAATACAGGGCTAACCTCCGCGTCCCACCCACACACCTCTTCCCAGGGCGGACTGTAGAGCCGCCCCAGGCTGGCGCAGAAGCGGCCTTTTCTCCCTGCCGGCACGGACCTGCCGCTGCCACCTGGGCCAGCTCCAAGCGGGCGGCAGTTCAGGCTGTGAGTGGGTTTTTCCCCGAAGCTCCCCAGGCCCGCGCCGAGGGAAACACCACCGAGCTGGCCGCGTGCCGCCTGAGTCAGCCCCGCTCCGGCCTCATGGGAGGCAGACGAGCTGCAGGCGGCTGGCAGCCTAGAGGGGGGCGGGATGTGTGTGCATGTGAGTTCACGTGCGTGTGGACACGTGGGAAGCTGCAGGTGCCTGTGCAGGCTTATACGTGCGCAAGGGTTCTGACGTGTGCCGTTGACATTCACCTGGCATGGGCCGGCATGCCCTGAATAGTCTGAAAATAGTTGTTTTTTAAAAAGAAGATTTATTTATTTGTTTGTTTATTTATTTTCTTTCTCTCCCCTTCCCCCCGTTGTCTGCTCTCTATGTCCATTCGCTGTGTGTTCTTCTGTGTCCGGTTGCATTATCCTGCGGCACTGGTGGGAAACTGCGTCTCTTTTTTGTTGAATCCTCTTGCTGCGTCAGCTCTCCTGGGCAGGCTGCACTTTTCTCATGTGGGGCAGCTCTCCTTACGGGGCGCACTCCTTGCCTTGGGGCTCCCCTACGCGGGGGCACCCCTGCATGGCACAGCACTCCTTGTGTGCAGCAGCGCCACATGTGGGCCAGCTCACCACTTGGGTCGGAAGGCCCTGGGTTTGAACAGTGGACCTCCCATGTGGTGGGCGGAAGACCTATCAGCTGAGCCACGTCCGCTTCCCTGAAAATAGTTTTTAAATTTCCTCACCTGCTGGAGAAAAGCCACTCACCCTACCACCCCCAGAGACCTGCTGCTGTCCCAGCCGCTCCCTGGGGTGCTCAGCCTCCAGCTGAAGAGTTAACTCTTGGCTCACGTAGGTCTGGGCCCTACCCATTGTGGAGGTAGGTACCTGCCAGCTCACATAGGCCGACTTCGCCAGAGATCCTGTCCCCCACCTTTCCATGGCAGTTTGATGAAAGGCATCCCCTTTTCCATGATTTCAGAGCAAGGATTGTGAGGTCTGGAGACAGGAGAAGAGAGTTGCTGGCCTAGCCCAGCTCAGAGGCCCAGGAGGGGAAACTAGGCTCAGGGAGGCTAGCGAGCCTGCATCACCCACCAGAAAGTAGAGGAGCAGGTGCTGTGACGTGACCCAAGGCCTGACGCCGCCCGGACTCTGTGGAGCCGCAGCATCAGCCTCACGTCGGCTCAGCTGCTGGCTGGCAAGGACTTCTCCCTCCCCAGGAGCACCCCGACATTGCCGTGAAGGGAAGCGCACGGAAGGGGAGCCGGCAGGTGAAGAAACCAAGGTCCACGGAGCCCAAGAGGCAGCACCAGGATGCAAGCTCAGGTGTCCCAAGGCCAAAGACGGCTCTCTTTGCGGGATGGGCCTGGGGCCCCCGGGCACAGGCTGGTGATTTCCTCTCCAGCGTGACATGTGACTGCATGCACATGGGGGGAGCATTTTCTTAAGCTGCTGAAAGGCTCACTTAGACACACGGGTCACTGCTGAACCAAGGAGAAAGAAGCCAGGCAGTGTCGGGGATTGAGTCACACACACACCCCCCAACCCCGACAAAAGACACATTCAAGGCCTAACCCCCAGTCCTGTGCATGTGAACCCATTTGGAAGTGGGCTCTTTGAAGGTGTAATGAGGTAAGGTGTGTCCAGACGGAACGAGGGTGAGCCGTGAGCCAATATGGCTGAAGTCCTTGTAAGCAAAGGCAATTGGGCATGGAAGTGGAAGTCAGAGAAGGAAAGAGAGAATGCCATGTGACGGAGGCAGAGATGTCTCTACAAGCCAAGGAAACCTAAGGGCTGTGGGCAGGCCAGCAGCAGAACCTGGGAAAGCAGGGCCTGGTGTGACCTGGATGTAGACTTCTCCAAAACTTCTAAACAATACGTTCCTGTTGTTTAAGCCAGTCAGGCTGTGGTATTTGTCATAGCAGCCCTGGCAAACTAAGACAGGCAGTCTCAGTGTAATACGAAAATAAACAGTGATCACGAAGGAAATCCTACTCTGTGCTGGGCCCTGTGTAAACACAGCCAGTGCAATGTCATATTCAAGCAGCCTGGGCCCTCCCCCAGGGAGACCATCTTGACTCCCTAGCCAGGACCGGGCCTGGGCCCTGCGTGCAGTGGGTTTGCTGACCTCCCCACTCCCCATTCCCCGCCCCACCCCTGTCACAGAGGAGTCTTGTCTGCTGAGCACCAGGCCTGGTGCCACCTGCCTCTGCTGGACCATTTGCCACTTCTATCCTATGTGACCTTCCCATGCTCCTCTGCTCTAGTGGCACATCGTCCCCTCACACAAGACATGTTTATCTGTTGAGTACCTCTGACATGCAGGCCCGGAGCTAGACACAGGGCAGGTGATGGCAGGCAAGAGCTCCGGGACTCGGCAGCCTTGTATGGGAGACACGACACCAAACGAGGGGTGATCCAGAAGGTGCCAATGGGAAGCCACCAAGCCAGGGCACTGTGGCAGCGACCGACCTGGGACTGCCTTGTAGAAGTGGCTAATGCGGGGCTCCCTAAGGAGGAGACAGAGAAGCCGACACCAAAGGTGAGGAAGGATCCAGCCACCCCAGAGTGGAGGGAAAAGCATTTTGTACAGAGGGAACAGCCAAGCCAGGAGGCCAGAGAGAGCTCTGTGTTTGTGGGAAAATAAACATGGGGCTAGAAAGGTAGCAAGAGGGGAGGCTGAGAAGAATCACGTAGAGCCCCGAAGGCCATGGTGGGACTTTTAAGTGTTATCCTAAATGAAGTGGGGAGGGCTCCATTTCCCGAATTTGGGGAACCCTGACACCATACTACTAAATGTGCAGAATAAAATCTTGTCTACCGTGTAAAGTTGGCCTAGACTTGGAAATTCAGAAGAGAGGCGACCACATCTAGTATGTGCATGTGTGCGTGAGGAGTGGGCAGTCAGGAAGGGCTTCCCGGTGGAGGAGGCATCTGAGCTGAGCCTTGAATAACGAGGAAGACTTTGACATGAGGAAAAGAGGGGGTGGGGGTTGCACTGCATTTCCAGGTGGTCTTTCAATCTGCACAGGAGTATTAAGCCCCATTTTGTCTCCAGCTGTCCACTGGTCCATTGGGGATGCTATGAAATGGGACACACTCCTCATCTTCAAAGAAAGCAGAATCCAAGAAGGGGGAAAAGGCCATCGGAGAGGCCACACCAGGATGTGGAAATAGCATCAGATTTCGAATCCGGGGCTCAACGCTGACGCTTCCCCAGTTGGGGTCATTCCCTGAATCTCTAAAAGCCTCCGAGCTGCCCTCATCCTGTCCCCATCCCCTTCTGGAACCTCAGTGTGAGAGGTTACATCAATGTTACCTTCCCGGGGCCCGCTGTGCCGGCCTGAACTCTCCACATCCCAGTACTGTCGTGCAGGATGTTGTTAGGGCTTCACCAGAGCCCAGCGTGGAAAACAGGACAGAGCCTGGTGGCGGTCCACCGGGGACCCTGCTCACCTCGTGTTGACCCCTAATGCGTGTTTTTGGAGGACGGTCATTTCTACGTGCCAGGCCCTGCGGATTCAGACGTGAGGAAGAAAGTCTGTGCCGTCAAGAAGTTCTAATGGTGGGAAGCAGACTTGGCCCAGTGGTTAGGGCGTCCGTCTACCACATGGGAGGTCCGCGGTTCAAACTCCGGGCCTCCTTGACCCGTGTGCAGCTGGCCCATGCGCAGTGCTGATGCGCACAAGGAGTGCCGTGCCACACGGGTGTCCCCCACGTAGGGGAGCCCCACGTGCAAGGAGTGCGCCCCGTACGGAGAGCCACCCAGTGCGAAAGAAAGTGCAGCCTGCCCAGGAATGGTGCCACACACGCGGAGAGCTGACACAACAAGATGACGCAACAAAAAGAAACACAGATTCCCGTCACGCTGACAACAACAGAAGTGGACAAAGAAGAACACGCAACAAATGGACACAGAGAACAGACAACTGGGGTGGGGAAGGGGAGAGAAATAAAATAAATCTTTAAAAGAAAAAAAAAAGAAGTTCTAATGATGGGAAGCAAATCTGGCTCAACGGATAGGGCGTCCGTCTACCACATGGGAGGTCCAGGGTCCAAACCCAGGGCCTCCTTGACCCCTGTGGAGCTGGCCCACGCGCAGTGCTGATGCGCGCAAGGAGTGCCCTGCCACACAGGGGTGTCCCCTGCATAGGGGAGCCCCACGTGCAAGGAGTGCACCCCATAAGGAGAGCCACGGAGCGTGAAAGAAAGTGCAGGGGTGGCACCGCACACACGGAGAGCTGACGCAGCAAGATGTCGCGACAAAAAGAGACACAGATTCCCGGTGCCACTGACAAGAATATAAGCAGACACAGAAGACACACAGCGGATGTACACAGAGAGCAGACAACTGGCGGGGGGGAAGGAGAGAGAAATAAATAAATCTTAAAAAAAAAAAGTTCTAATGGGATGAGGGGGTACGCGAGGGCACCCATGAGCACATTGGCCTTGCCTGAGCAAAAAGTGGCAGGAAGGTGGCGGGCAGGGGCTGCTCAGGGAAGGCTTGGAGAGCACGTTAATGAGGCCGGGCTCTCCCCTGGACAGTAGGAGCCACCGCAGGGTTTTAAGCAGAGGAGCGACGCAAGCAGGTTTGCATTTTACGTGGCTGACTGCCGCAGGAGTGTGATGGGTGGATTTAAGGGGGACAAGGCAGGTGCAGGCAATTCAGCTGGAAGGCTGTGACTGTCATCCAAGAGGGGATGAGAGGTCAAAGGTAGGGATCAGGGAGGCAGGTCACCTGTCTGAGAGGTAAAATTCTCTGGACTGCAGAAAGTAGATTAAAGGTTCCCAGGGGATGGGGGCAGAGGAGGAAGAGGAAGTTTTTGCTCGGTAACTAGAAAGTGTTTGTAAATTAAAATTATTTTTTAAAATTGTCTGGACCACCTTCAGTCATGCAGCTATCTCCAGGAATTAGGGAGATGGCATTGGGAAGCCTGGCAGTTAGTGAATGCCCAGTAATTGGCAAGTTAAGGGAAATGACGGAGGCAGCAGAGCGGAGTGGTGAAGAGCACAGACTTTGGAGCCCGCCTCCCAGGGTTCAAAGCCCGTCTCTGCAACTTGCAACTTACCTGCTGTGGGCCCCTGGGAAGTGATTAAGCCTCTCTGTGCCTTGGGTTCCCCATCTGGAAAATGGAGCTGGTAATAGTAAGTACTCCATGGGGCTGTTAGGAGAATTACAGGCGTTACTATGGGTCGACAGCTTAGAACGATACCTGGCCTCAAATAAATGCTATTTAAGTATTAGTGAAAAATAATATAATTTTATATGGGGGGAGCAAGGAAGGAATTACGAATGACCCACAAGTTTCTAACATGGGTGATACCACTTATGGCAGTTTGATATTATTTATGAATTCCAAAAAGATAGATTATTTTTGTAAACTGTTCTGCTCCTCTGGATATGAAAACCCTTTGATTGCATTAGATTCAGCTGAGATGCCTGATTAAATTATGTTAAGTCATTAGAGTGTGACTCAGTGTTGAGTCCCAGCCTCCTCAGTGGGCTGATAAAACAGACTCTCACAGGGAAAGACACACGCAAAGAAGAACACAGAGGGAGTGAGGCAGCGCCATAGACACAGCATGGGCCCAAGGAAGAGAGATGAGCCATTCCCCGATAGTCTACAGCTGACCTTGTGAGGAGATCAGAACAGCTGAGCCCGGAAAGAAACGAGCCCTGAGAAGAGAGAGAAGCCCTATGCCAGCCTGCCGCTGGGATCAGAAGACACTGGACCTACAGAGCATAAAGAGGGAAGAGAAAGGCTGAGCCCTGGCAGATATCACCCACCATCTTGCGTCAACAGATTTTGGTGAGGAAGTACCTCTTTCAGTACCTTGAATTGGACTCTTTAGGGCCCTTTAACTGTAAGCTACTACCCTAAATAAATACCCTTTATAAAAGCTAGCAGATTTCTGGTACTTTGCATCAGCACCCCTTTGGACTGACTAATACAAGGAGATTTTGCAGATGTGATTAAATTGATGGTCTTGAGATGGAAAGATGACCCTGGAATATCTGGGCAGGCCCAGCATAATCACACACGGTCTCATAAGAAGTCAGAGTCACAGGAGGAGATGTGACAACAGAAGCAGGAGAGTTGTGAAGATGCCGTGCTTGAAGATGGAGGAAGGAGCCACAAGCCAAGAAATGCAAACAGCCTCCAGAACTTGGAAAAAGCAAGGAAACAGATTCTCGCCTAGAGTCTCCAGAAGGAACAGGCCCTGCTGACACCTCATTTTAGCCCAATGAGACCCATGTCAGACTTCTGACTTCCAGACCTGTAAGATAATACATGTGTGTTGTTTTAAACCACTAGGTTTGTGATCATGTGTTATAGCAGCCACTGGAAACTAATACACAGTACTTTCTCCAGACTCTACCTCCTAGGACAGCTGATTGGCCAAGGGTGGGCACCTTAACCAAATTGCATCAGAGTCCTTCTTCCAAACTGCTAGAACTGAGACTAAAGCAGAAACAAATTATCTCTACCTGGTTAAAAGCTGTAAGACGGAAAGCTCAGGAGTGGTACCAGCCATATTGCCAACTGGAGAAAGCAAGTCTGCCAGGAGAGAGAAGGAAGGCAATACAAAAGAAGTAGGAGAAACAGTCTTAATGGAGGAGGGGGGGAGTCCCCAGCTCCCGAGGGTCCTGAGGCTCAGGACACCTGCCCTTCCAGTGGCTTGGCTGTTCTGCCTGTCCTACCCCTCAGATGACTCTCTCCTTCTATGGAGAACAATCACTGAATCATTGGGTTAAAACCACCCATTATGTTCCTTCCTACTTGTATTCTTATCTGGTGTGGATATTCAGTTTTAATATAATATCGCTTTTCGTATTTCTACATTTGACCCAAATATGAGTAAAGAGTTGAGTACAATTTTTTTTTTAATTCTCTGGAATCACTTTTGGTTTTGGTGGTATCTTATCTATTACTTCAAAACAAATGACCCCAAATATTAGTGAATTAAAAAAACAACTACCATTGTCTTTCATCTCCTGATTTTGTGAGTCAGGCGTGCAGGCAGGATTCAGCTGGGCGATTCTTCTGCCCCACGTGTCATCAACTGAGGTCACGCAGTGCTATTAGCTGGTGAATGACCTTAGGTAGAGAATCCAAGATGGCTTCACTTGCATGGCTGCACCTTGGTGGGGACAGCGGGAAAAACAGGCCCAGCTACACATGTCCATGCATAGAAATTTGGGGGTTACCAGGACGTTCCAAGAACCAGAAGGGAAAAAGCCAGTTTCTTAAGACACAGCCTGAGAAACTGGTAATGACTTCTGTATTCCATTGGTCAAAGTATTCTTAGACTCAAGGGGGCCTGACAAAGACTCCATTACTCAACAGGAGAACTAACATAGCTTTACGTCCATCCACCACAGGTAGATAAATTTCTAACTACTGATTCAATTTCTTTAATGGTATAGTTGATTTTAAATGTCCTACTTCATTTTTAGTTAATTTTCCAGGAAATTTTAAATATTTATTGGCATAAAATTTTTATTATACACTTTTAAAATAATCGCTGGTTTATTGTGGTTATGCCCCCCTTTTCATTCCTATCATTTTTTCCCATCAGTGTCACCTAAGGTTTGTCTCATAATCTTTTTTTTTCTTTTCCTTAATTAATGTTTAGTTGTGATAAATATACCTAAAATAAAAATCTTCATAACTATTTTAAATGGACAATTCTTTTTTTTTTTTTTAAGATTTATTTCATTTATTTCTCTCCCCTTTCCCACCATTGTCTGCTTTCTGTGTCCATTCACTGTGTGTTCTGTGTCTGCTTGCATTCTTGGCAGGTGGCACCAAAAATCTGTCTCTTTTTGTTGCATCATCTTGCTGCATCAGCTCTCCGTGTGTGCGGCACCACTCCTGGGCTGGCTGTGCTTTTATCATGCAGGAGGGCTTTCCTTGCAGGGTGCACTGCTTGCATGTGGGGCATCCCTACACAGAGGGCACCCCTGTGTGGCAGGGCACTCCTTGCACGTGGCAGCACTGCGTGTGGGCCAGCTCACCACACGGGCCAGGAGGCCCTGGAGATGGAAACCTGGACCCTCCATATGGTAGGCAGATGCTCTATCAGTTGAGCCACATCCGCTTCCCTTAAGTGGACAATTACTTAACATTAAGTACATTGATAATATTACGTAACTTTCACCACTGTCTATTTCCAGACTATTTTCCACACCCAAACCAAAATTCATACTTATTTAGTAATAACTCCCCATTCCCTCTTCCCCTTATTCTTGGTAACCACAATCTGCTTTCTGTCTCTACAAATTTGCTTATTCTAAGTATTTCCTATAAGAGAAATCATGTGATATTTGTATTTATATGATTTTTTATAAGGCGTATTTCACTCTACATTCTGTCTTCAAGGTTCGTCCATGTTGTAGCATGTTCTAGCACTTCATTTCTTTTTATGGATGAATGATATTCCATTGCATGGCGTTTTAATCCCCTAGGTGTCAAAGCAAGTACCATGCAATTTTGGTTTAAACAACAAGAATTTATTGGCTCACAGTTTTGAGGTTAGGGGAAGTCCAAAATTAAGGTATCATCAAGGTTATGCTTTCTCCCAGAGAATGTGGAATTCTGTGGCTGACTGCCAGAGATCCTTGGTCCTTAGTTGTTTCCATGGCAGTGTAATGGCAGCCTCTCCTTGCTTCTCTCCTCTCTTGCTAGTTCCATTGGCTTTCAGCTTCTGGCTTTTTTCTCTCTGACTTTCACTCTGTTTATACAGGAGTCCAGAAATCCGATTAGAGACCAACCTAATTCATTTAGGCCACACCTTGACTGAAATAACATCTTGAAGAGATCTTATTTACAATGAGTTCACACCCACAGGATTGGATTACCTTTAAGAACATGTTTTTGGGCTACATAGCTCCAAATCACCACATACAGATACACCACATTTTGTTTATCTATTGGCCTGCTGATGGACACTGGATTTGCTTCCACCTTTGCTATTGTGAATAATGCTACAATGAACAACAGTGTACAAACGTCTGTTCAAGTCCATCGGAGTGGAGTTGCCAGGTCATTTGGTAATTCCATTTAACTCTCTGAGGAACTACTAAACTGTTTTCCATGGTGACATTTTTACATTGCCACTAACAATGTTCTAGGGTTCCTATTTCTCCACATCCTTGGCAACACCTGTTATTTTCAGATTTTTTAACAACAGTCATCCTAGTGGGTGTGAAGTATCTCATTATAGTTTTAATTTGCATTTCTTTAAGGACTAATGATATAGAGCATCTTTGCATGTATTTATTAGCCATTTGAATATGTTCTTTGGTGAAATGTCTATTCAAATCATTGGCCCATTTTTAAATTTTTTTTTTTAAGATTTATTTTATTTATTTCTCTCCCCTTCCCCCCCAACCCTGGTTGTCTGTTCTCTGTGTCTATTTGCTGTGTCTTCTTCTTTGTCCGCTTCTGTTGTCAGCGTCACGGGAATCTGTTTCTCTCTGTTGCGTCGTCTTGTATGTCAGCTCAGAAGGAAACGTATAACTCTAAATGCTTACGTTAAAAAAAGAAGATCATAAACCAATAACCTAGCTTCACACTTAAAGAAACTAGAACAAGAAGACCAAACTAAACAGAAAGTGAGCAGAAGAAAATAAATATTAGAGTAGAGTTATGTGGAATAGAAAATAGAAAAATGCGAGAGAATCAACAAAACCAAAAGTTGGTTCTTTGAAAAGATTAATAAAATTGACAAACTTTTAGCCAGGGTGATAAAGAAAAAGTCTTCCAGTCCATTAACAGGATATCTTTCCATTTACTTAGGTCTTCTTTAATTTCTTTCAGCAATGTTTTGTAGTTTTCAGTGTACACATTTTTCATGTCCTTGGTTAAATTTATTCATTGGATTTTTTTTCTTTTAGATGCTATTGTCAGTGGAATTGTTTTCTTGATTTTCTTTTCAGATAGTTCATTACTGGTATGTAGAAATCCAACTGACTTCTGCATGTTTGCCTTGTATCCTTCAACTTTGTTAAATTTAGTTATTAATTCTAGTAGCTTTCTTTTAGATTCTTTGAGATTTTCTATATATATAGATCATGTCATCTGCAAAGAGAGATCATTTTACATCTTCCTTTCCAATTTAGATGCCTTTTTTAAAAAAGATACATAGATGACACAAAATGTTACATTAAAAAATATAAGGGAAGTGGACTTGGTCCAATGATTAGGGCGTCCACCTACCACATGGGAGGTCCACGGTTCAAACCCTGGGCCTCCTTGACCCGTGTGGAGCTGACCCATGCACAGTGCTGATGCGCGCAAGGAGTGCCGTGCCACGCAGGGGTGTCCTCCTCATAGGGGAGCCCCACGCGCAAGTAGTGCACCCCGTAAGGAGAGCTGCCCAGCGCAAAAGAAAGTGCAGCCTGACCGAGAATGGCGCTGCACACATGGAGAGCTGACACACCAAGATGACGCAACAAAAAGAAACACAGATTCCCGGTGCCGCTGATAAGGATAGAAGCGGTCACAGAAGAACACACAGTGAATGGACAAAGACAGCAGACAACTGGGGTGGGGGTGGGGTGGAAGGGGAGAGAAATAAATAAAAAATAAATCTTTTTTAAAAAAAAGGATGAGGGAGTGCTTTAAAAAAAAATATATATATATATATAAGAGGTTCCCATATACCCCACTCCCCACATCTCCCACTCCTTTCACATCAACAACTTCTTTCATTAGTGTGATACATTCATTGCATTGATGAAAACATTTTTGGAGCACTGCTCCACAGCATGGATTATAGTTTACACTGTAGTTTACACTCTCTCCCAGTCCAATCAGTGAGTTATGGCAGGACACATAATGTCCTGCATCTGTCCCTGCAATATCATTCAGGACAACTCCAAGTCCTGAAAATGCCCCCGTATCACACCTGTTTCCCTCTCTCTGCCTTCAGCAACTCCCGTGGCCACTGTCTCCACATCAATGATATAATTTCTTCCATTGCTAGAGTCACAATAATTCTATAGTAGAATACCAGTTAGTCCACTCTAATCCATATTTTATTCCTCCATCCTGAGGACCCGGGGATGGCGATGCCTACTCCACCTCTAAATTGAGAGGGAGTAGATGCCTTTTATTTCTTTCTCTTGCCTAATTGCTCTGGCTAGAACTTCCAGTATATGTTAAATAACAGTGATGACAGCAGTAATCCTTGTCTTGTTCCTCATCTAAGGGAAAAAGCATACTGTCTTTCATCACTGAGTATGATATCTGCTATGGGTTTTTCATAAATGCCCTTTAACATGTTGAGGAAGTTCCCTTCTATTCCTAGTTTTTTGAGTACTTTTATCATGAAAAGATGTTGGATTCTCAAGTGCCTTTTCTGCATCAAGATGATCATGTGGCTTTTCCTTCATTTTATTAATGTGGTATATTACATTGGTGCATTTTTTCATGTTGAACCATTCTTGCATTCCTGGAATAATATTCCACTTGGTCATAGCATATAACCCTTTGAATATATCCTTGGATTTGGTTTGCCAGTATTTTGTTGAGAATTTTTAAAAACTATAGTAGTAAGGAATAATCAGCTATAATTTTTGTGGCTTGTGATATCTTTATCCGCCTTTGGTACCGGGGGAATGCTGGCCTCATAGAATGAGTTAGGAAGTGACCCCTCCCCTTCTATTTTTAGGAAGAGTTTGAGAAGGATTGATGATAAGTCTTCCTTAAATGTTTGGTGGGATTCAGCAGTTAACACACCTGGTCCTGGACTTTTCTTTGTTGGGAAAGTCTTTTTCATTGTTGTTGTTGTTGTTTAGGAGGTACTGGGGATTGAATCCAGGATCTCGTACGTGGGAAGCAGACACTCAACCACTGAGCTATATTTGCTCCCAGTAAGAGTTGCTTTTTTCATGTTTGATTTTAGGAGGTACCAGGGATCAAACCTGGGACCTTGTACTTGGGAAGCAGGTGCTCAATCACTTGTGCTACATCTGCTTTGGGAGGTTTTTTATTACTGTTTCAGTCTCTTTACTTGTTAAGGTCTATTGAAATTTTCTATTTCTTCTTTAATCAGATTAGGTAATTTGTATGTTTCTAGGAATTTATCTATTTCTCTAAGTGTTCCAATATTTTCTCATGTAACTGTTCCTTTGTACCCTCTTAACATTCTTTTTATTTCTGTAAAGTAGGTAGTAAGTGTCCCCACTTTCAACCCTAATTTTAGTTATTTGTGTCCTCTTTTTCTTTGTCACCCTGGCTAAAAGTTTGTCAATTTTATTAATCTTTTCAAAGAACCAACTTTTGGTTTTGTTGATTCTCTCCCATTTTTCTATTTTCTATTCCACATAACTCTGATATTTATCTTCTTCTGCTCACTTTGTGTTTAGTTTGATCTTCTTGTTCTAGTTTTTTTAAGTGTGAAGCTAGGTTATCGGTTTATGATCTTCTTTTTTTAATGTAGGCATTTAGAGTTATATGTTTCCTTCTGAGCATTGCCTTTAACTGCATCCCATAAGTTTTGGTATATTTTATTTCATTTTCATTCATCTCAAAACATTTCCTAATTTCCCTGTCATTTCTTCTATTCATTGTTTACTAGAGTGTTAATTTCCAAATATTTGTAAATTTTCCAGCTTTCCTTCTGTTACTCATTTTTAGCTTTATTTCACTGTGGTTCAAAGATACTTTGTATGATTTCAATATTTTTAAATTTACTAAGATTTGGGGAGCAGATATAGTTCAGTGATTTGAGTGCCTGCTTCCCATTTATAAGGTCCTGGGTTCAATCCCCAGTACTGCCTAAAGAATAAATATGTATTGGTTAGCTAATTTAGTGAGATTTGATTTGTGGCCTAATGTGTGGTCTATCCTGGAAAATGTTCCCTGTGCACTTGAGAAGAAAGTGTTTTATGCTGTTGTTGGGTAAAGTGTTCTATATATGCCAGTTAAGTCTAATTGATTAATTAGCGTTGTTCAAGTCTATTTCCTTATTGATCTTTTGTGTAGATGTTCTGGCAATTATTGAAAATGATGTAGTGAACTCTCCAACTATTATTGCAGAGCTTCAATTTTTGCTTCATATATTTTGAGATCTGTTGTGAGGCATATATGTTTATAATCATTATATCTTCTTCATTGAACTTTTTGTCAATATATAATATCCTTCGTTTCTTGTAATCTTTTTTGACTTAAAATCTACCTTGTCTGACAATAAAATAGCCGTTCTTGCTCTCTTTTGATTATTGTTTGCATGGAATATTTTTTGCCACCTTTTTACTTTCAACCTCTTTGTGTCTTTGTACCAGAAATGATTTTCCTATAGACAGCATATGGATAGATCATTCTTTTTCACCCAATCTGCTAATCTCTGTCTTTTAATAGGGGAGTTTAATCCTTTCATGTTTAAAGTAATAACTAAGGATTTCTGACATTTTGCTATTTGTTTTCTGTATGATTTTTATTCCTCAAATAACTGCCTTTTTTAAAAAATTAGTTGCTTTTTTGTAATGTACCCTTTGATTACCTTCTTCTTCACTTTTCTCTATGATTTTTAGCTATTTTCTTAGTGGTTACCTTTTTCATTACCATTAACATCTTAAACTACTAACATCCTAGTTCAAGTAGTACCAACCTAGTTTCAGTAGTATACAGACTCTCTACTCTCATATATCTGTCCTTCCCCCTTTATATTATCAGTGTCTCAGATTATACCTTTATATATTACATGCCCATTAACATAGATTTTAAATGTTATTTTATACATTTGCCTCTTAAATCATATGGAGGATGGGAAGCAGTTACAAAGCAAAAGTAAAATAAATTATGATTTTATATTTATCTCTGTAATTACCTTTACCATGTTCTTGATTTTTTCTTGTGGCTTCAAGTTATTGTCTAGCGTCCTTTTAGTTCAGTTTGAAGTACTCCCTTCAGCTTTTCTTATAAGGTGGGTTTTTTAGTAATGAACTCTTTCAGCTTTTATCTGTAAATGTCTTAATTTCTCCTTCATTTTTTAATAATTTTGCCACAGTATTCTTGGTTGACAATTTTATTCTTTAAGGGCTTTAAATGTGCTATCCCTCTGTCTTCTGGCCTCCACAGTTTCTTATGAGAAATCCACTGTTAAACTTATTGGAAGATCTCTTATATATGACAAAGTTGCTTCTCTTTTGCTGCTTTCATAATCCTTTGTCTTTGAATTTTGACAATTTTGCTGTAATGTATCTTGTTATAGATCTCTTAGTCTGTCTTGTTTGGAATTCATGATGAGTCCTGGATGTGTATATTCATGTCTTTCATCAAATTGGGGAGTTTTCCACTATTATTTCTTCATATACTTTTTCTACCTTTTTCTCTCTCTTGCCCTAGTGGAACTCGGATGATGCATCATTGATGGTGTCCCACAGGTCCCTCAGGTTCTCTTCATTTTTCATTATTATTTTTTTTTCTCTTCATTCACACTGGATAATTTTGTCATCTTTAAATTCACTCATCCTTTCTTCTACCTGTTCAAATCCATTGTTGAAACTGATGAGTTTTTTTCATTTCAGTTAATACACTTTGTATCTCCAAAGTGTTTTTTTTAAATAATTTCCAACTCTTTAGTTTGTTCCTATTTTTTTCTAGTTTTCTTTAGTTATTTGTATACGGAGTCCTTTAGCTCATGGAACATATTTAAGACGCCTTGGTTTAAAGTTTTGACTAATATTTCTAATACAGAGCTTCTTCAGGAAAGGTTTCTGGCAAATTACTTTCCCCCTGTGGATGAGCCATACTTCCCTGTTTCTTTTGTGTGTTTTGTAATTGTTGAAACCTCGTCATTCTGAGTGTTATTGCGTTATAACTCTGGAAATCTAGTCCTCCTACTTCTCTGGGATTGCTAGGTGGTGGTTGTTGTTGAGGGCTGAAGCCGTCAATCTGTGACTTCTCCAAACTACTCTTGCACCAAATTGGAGAAAGAGAATAAAGGGAGGGGGGGGCACAAAACTACCACCTCTTTAAGGCTTCTCTCCTGCTTTTGCCCAAGGGGGGTTGGAACAATGGCCACCAGAGCAACTCCCCCTGCCATCATGATCTGAAGTAGCAGACCAAAAGCCGTGCTCAGCCATGAAACCACACACCCAGTTTGGGAGGACTAGTTTCTTATCGCCCACCCTGGCACCATAAAGCTGCACTAGGAGCCCAGGCCCCATTGCTGCCTCCAGGCAGTTGGGGGACAGGGGATGGTAGCTGTTGCAGAGGGTGAAATTCACTCATATTTGCCACAATTTACCAACCTCTTCCTCCAGCTTTTCCCTGGATGCTGCACAGAGTTCCTCTAGATACCAGAGTTCCAAAATAGCTGATCCAGACAGTTCCTGACAGTTTCAA
The DNA here is from genome assembly GCF_030445035.2 of Dasypus novemcinctus. Classification (NCBI taxonomy): domain Eukaryota; kingdom Metazoa; phylum Chordata; class Mammalia; order Cingulata; family Dasypodidae; genus Dasypus; species Dasypus novemcinctus. The sequence continues at coordinate 17,157,762 of NC_080675.1, forward strand.
TGGTTGTTTGGGTGGAAGGATTGATTCCTGAGCTTCCTACTCCACTATCTTCCCACCTTAAAAAACCAACTTTTTGTCTTTGATCTTCTCTATTGCATCTTTGTTTTCTGTTTCAAGTATTTCCACGACTATCTTGAATATTTCCCTTTTACACTCTTTGGCCTTTTCTATTCTTTCTCTAACTTGAGTTGGATGTTTCCCTTAGTTATTTTCAGGCTTCCTTCTGAAGTTAAAGGATTTCTCCTGTTTGAACAGCTGAATCAGATCCTTAGCTCCCTTTCGAACCCTTCAAAAAGGATGAGCCCATTAAGACCAAGCCAAGCCCTGAATTGTTACCCACTTCTGGGGTTTGGGGAGGCAACAAAGCTTAAGGTGTCTGAGTGACTTTGACTGAGCTGGAATCAAAAGGTCTTGGGACACCAGGGGTTTGTATCACATCCTCCTGTTGACAGTCAAGATTTTGGAAAAGAGGTGAAATGTAACTAAATGGCTTCACTTCCCATGGCTGTAAAAATTTGAACCTGATTCAGCCATACTAGAGGGAGGTTCCTGGTAGGAGGCAGTGAGCTTCTCTCAAGAAGGAGAACCCTGGAAGAAGCATAGGGACACCAGACAAGAGGCAGGCCCTTTGCCTGGGGATACAAGATAGTGGGATGTTCAGAGTGAAGAGAGGGTCTAACCACTGGCCTATCTTGTGTTTAGCCAAATGCCTCTATAAAAGGGATTGCCCTTTTAACAAGAATGAGACTTCCATAGTTCTCCAGAGACTACCAAGCCTGGGTGTGCTCAAAGATGTGCACAGGCTTCCCATGTAGGCACACCAAGGGCAAGAGCCAAGAGCACTCATGCCTGACCTGGTAGGGTCCAGCAGCCCGCCGTGAGCTCTGAAGAGCAGGTGCCAGAATACTAGACACTGCCAACTGGCAACTTCCAGAAGAGTAAGGAGTAGAGACTTAAACAGAAAGTTTCTGTGCTCTTAGCAAAGAAAGGAAGAGGCAATCCCCAGGAACCAGCATGAGTTGGATCATATGAACCAAATAACTGAAACTGGCCTCATTTTCTTCTGTATTTTCTTCTGTAGTCACAGAGTTCATATTGTATAGAAGAGAACGTTTCTAAGCATCTTCCATAGACCAGCCACTAAGCTAGAGGATTTCCATTTCATTTATTCCTACAGCCACTTTCTCATGAAGACATTTTCCTGTTTCACAGATGAGGACATTAAGTGTAGTCGTTATTTGAGGGAAGTCACATCCCTTGGGAATCCAGGATCTGAACACAGGTCTGTTTGAATACAGAACCTAATACTTCGTCAGTTCCAGAATGGTTAAAAAAAAAAAAAAGAGGGGAAGGGGGAATGTTAAGCCTGAGATTTAAAGAATGGCATATGAAAGTGTTTTCAAATACCCCAAGTCTCCCTTGTGGAAACAGGATTAATGGTCCAATATCAGCTCCACCAAGACGACTAAGAATCAATGAGTAGAAGCTAAAAGGAAGCAGATTTCAACCTATGTTCTCACAGTTAACTTCAAAATGAAATGTGCCAAAGTCTTTTATTAGAGGACTGGTTAGCTAAATTCTGCCATATTATGGCCAGCTACTAAAAATTATATTCAAGAATTTAAGTTTATGGAGAAATACTTGTGTATACAGTGAAAAGGATGAAAAAACTACATGATTCCATAACAAAATTTAAGAAAAAAACAAAAAGCAAAAACCATTGTACAACACAAAGAGCAAACCTTCATGTAAACTATGGTCTACAGTTACTAGTATATTGATAGTTTCATAAATTGCAGCAAAGACACCACACCAATGCAAAGTGTTAATAATAGGGAAAATTATGTATGTTTGGGAGGTGGACTGGTGTTTATGGGGGGGAGATAAAAAAAAAATACCTGATGAGAGGAATTTTAGCCTCTTGCATTTCTATTAACAGTTGTTAAAAAATAAAGTAATGCAATTTAAAAAAACTATACGTACATTATTCTATTTATGCAACATGTCTAGAATAGGCAAATCTAGAGACAAAGTGGATTAGTGGTTGTCAGGTCAGGTGCAGGAGGGAGGATGGAGTGACTGCTAACAGGGTTTCTTTTGGTATTGTTTGCACAAGCTTGTGAGGACACTAAAAACTTCTCAATTGCATATTTTAAAATGGTGAATTTTATGGTATGTGAATTATGTCTCAAGAAAAGAGTAAGATTGTAGTCTTTTATATTATATAAATATGTATATAAGGGGAGTTCGTGCTTCAATTATTTTCGTGACTATCTTGTATACTTCCCTTTTACTTTCTGACTAGTTTCTGTTTAGGGTAATGGAAACGTTTTGGAAATGGCTGATGGAAACAGCCACACAACACTGCATGTACTTACCACAAATATTGTACACTTGAAAGTGGCTAAAAATGGGGAAATTTTTACGTTGAATATGTTACAATAAAAAATTTTAAAACACCATACAACTATACAACACAGTGAACCCTAAAATGTAAACTATGGACTTAGTCAATAAAATTCTAGAAATATTCATGTATCGACTATAGCAAATGTTCCACACTAATGCAGAATGTTAATAGGGAACACGGGGCTAGGGGAGGGGACAGGATGACAAAGGGATATATTGGAACTCTGCACTTTCTGCATACGTTCCCTATGAACCTACGGTTGCTCTAGAAAATAAAATCTAACTATAAATATACAAAGATGTAATTGTATAGAATATATTTCGTTAAAAAAAAACAAACCTATACATAACAGTAAGATCCTCATTTTGTAAACTGTATCTCCACATCTATGAGAAAAAATTCTCAAAAGGGATTACAAAGTGTTACCTAGTTTAAAGGGCAGCGGGGACCATTTGATACCGCCTATTTTATACAATAAACAGCATTTCTTAAAGCAGCAGAAAAATATCTTTCTAAAAATGGGGATGGGTTATCTGCTGAGGTAGTGAGCTCCTTGTCACTAGAAATAATCTAAAAAGTTTGAGAACCACCTGGTCTGGATCCTTTCGTTGGGCAGGAGTTTAACCTATAATACATGATCTAGTCTTGATTTCAACTAAGACATCACATTTTATTTCCTTTTTTTTTGGGGGGGGGGGACATACTTATAATCTGCTTTCTCAAATCTTGATTCTGCTATCAATCTGTGAGGGGAGCCTACCTTTTACTATAACTGAAGTAACGTGGCACAAAAAAGAACACACACACAATTTGAAGGGTATATATATTGAGACTTGAAAGGGGAAAGAAGGGTGGGAGGAGGAATAAAACAAAACTTTTTAAAAAAGAAAGAAAATTGGTTTAAGAGCAAACTACATGCTTAAATGGCTAGGATAAAAAGATTATGCTGTGGGAGTGGATGTGGCTCAAGTGGTTGAGCACCTGCCCCCCACAGGAGGTCCGGGATTCAGTTCCCAGTGTCTCCTAAAAATAAAAACAAAAACAAACAAAACGAAAAAATCGATTCAGGGGAGCCAATGAGCTTGGCGGTTGAGCACCAGCTTTCCACACACAAGATCCCAGGTTCAATCCCCTGCCCAGATACCTCAAAAAAAAAAAATTATGCTGTAACAAATGTTCAAGAAATTATCTTACTCTTAGAGGAGACAGCGGGTTTTCCCTCATCTTTGAAAGGTAAAAATAGAAATTTAAAATTTGAGATAGTACCTGAATACACAAATACATCAAAAGGTTGCTGACACACAAGCAGAACATAAATACTTCTTATAAGAGAAACCACCTTTCTTTCTTCAGTCTACATTCAGGGATTGTCAACGAGACTGAAGGAAAGCTGGCCGGCTCACTAGCTCCAGCTGAGCACACGCCTCCCATTCCTTGACAAAGGGCTGAGGGCCGTGGGAGAGGAGGAGGACTAGAACTACTGAAAAAAAAAAAAAGCAAGCTTTATTTCCTTCTAAGGCATCCTGAGTCACCTTATGTTTGAATCGGAAATGTATTTTCTGCACTAGTAGCTGTTGAAAGCAGGTGACATCATCACTTGGAATGAATCCCTCCCAGGGCCCAGTGGTAGCTTCCCCTTTCCGTCCTGCGACACGTATGGAAGTCACTTAATTTCATCAGTTTCTCTGACCCATGTTCCAATATTAAGTTCGTTTTAATTGCAAACTTAAGCTCCACTCACCCCCAAAGTGAAGTTGGCTGAGATTTTCAAGTCCCATTTGTCATCTTAAAGCACACAGCATCCCTACGCTATTTTGCCTCCTACCCTTTCGGCTGCAATTTCAATCCATTTAAACGCCAAGCGATGCCAAGGCAGGCAGGCCAGAACCTGAGGAAGCCCCAAGTAGGCGGTACCCAGTCCAATCATCTTTTTTGACAGAAAAGGACAGAGAGACCCAGAGAAGGCAAAGAACCTGCCCAAGGCTACAGGAGGACAAAACTGGAAGCCAGGCCTAGAGTCTCAGGACGAAGGACCCGTCCCCGTGGTGGTGCCATATCCTTATAGTTGCAGCTCCTATTGAGATGCTCCCTGGACACGCGTACCAAGCCCTCTGACCAAAGCAGGGAATCCCCCTGCTTTCCAGCCCCTCCTGGCTTCTGTACAGTATGAAAGGAAATGGGATAGGCAGCCTGGAAAAGCTCCTTCTGGAAACAGGTGGTGGCAAGGAGGCAGGCCGTCGTGCTGAGGACCTTGTCTAGGAACCAGAGTCTGGGACAGCACCCATTTATAGACAAGGTTGCAACTCCAAGGTTCTCAGTGGCAGTCACGTCCCACCCCATTTTCAGCTGCATGACCCCTTGACATGGCATCTTATTTTAAAAATGTGTTTCTTTACACAATTCCTAGAGACTTGGGTTAATGCTGAGGTTATAGGAAAATGAATCCTTTTATGGTGTCAATTTTCATAACAAGCATGGATCCATTGTATCAGTCAAGAGATCAGGTTACAGTGTCAGCTATTAACACCCCAAACTACTTAAAACCGGATTAAGGCTGGAGCGGGATGTGCCTTTGGCAGCCTGGCCTTTCACACTCACCCACTAGCCTAGGGTCCAGGTGGAGTGGCAGCAGAGAGCAGGTAGACCTTGTTCAGAGCAACAAGGGTTGAAAGCTATGCAAGCTAAAAACCTACACAGTTCGCAGTTAGAGATGAAAGGCTGCAGAAATGTTTATTGAATACAGTGCCAGGTTTATAAATAAAACTTATTTACAATTTCCATAGAGTTGGTCCCCCATCAGAGAGGTGGTTAAATCTCCAAACAGTTTATCTCGAGATTTACAGAAACATTCAAGTGCATCTCCTTTTCAAATGACCATGGTGAAGGGAAACTTCGGTAACAAGACAACTTCCACCATCTTTGCTACGAAGTGTTTAATGAACATTATAGATTTGGAGAAAGAACACACACTCTGCCCATGTCACTACCTTCTTATGCCAGGGATACAGACAGCAAAGGATTTCTGTCTCCTATGGGACAACTTCAAGGGTTAAAGAAGAAAACAGGAACTGCCAGCTGAAGAGATACATTAATGGAATCATCACTGCCAGGATATATGTCTTTAGGATATACAATAAATAATTCAAAGGTTTAAAATAATTGAATGAACGAAGAGCAGATTTGACCAAATTTACATTCTTTGATTAGGAAGAAGTTCCCAGAATGCTGAGGGGCTAATAACTTGCTACTCCTCAGAGGTGACGCAGCAGCGCCCGGCCTGCTGGACAGCCATTCGTTACAATAGTTACAAGTACAATCAGACATGCATTTATAAAGAGAATATAAAAATATGTACAATAGCTAATTTTCAATGTGTTTAAGTTGCCAAAAGACACCAATTAAAGTGTGCAAAAATTCATTTGTCAGAAAATCAGAAAAAGTCTTCCTTGGCAACACTGAATCAAAAGCCCATCTGAAATATCAAGATACATTTTCCTTGCTCAACACCTACCCCAAACAGATGGAGAACAAACCTAGGAAAGTGGTTGCCAAGTACTCAGCCGTTTTTTTTTTTTTTATGGCAAGTCTCAGGCTAAAGCGGGATGCCAGTTAAACTAGTCACTTATATATATATATGTATATATTTATAGAGCAGTTAGAAGTAGGGGCAAGAGTATACAGGAAGGTGCTAAATCAACTTTAAGAATATTGCCATGACACCCAGCAACTTCCTCTCACAAAGCAAGGCAAACTGCAAATGCTCCACCCCTGGGCTGGTGGCCCCCCAAATGCCAAGGGAGTCCTCCTCACCTCTGTACCTACTGGAACTCAGCACTCCCTGGCGGGGGAGGGGAAGGTTTCTGGTTCCCAAACAGGATCCTGGTCATACAACAAGAATCTGGTCTTTTAGAACAGGCTGTGGGACCACTAAAGTGGAGTCCACCCAACTTCTAGAAAGAGACTTAGTGAAAGGGTAAGGTAGAAAGAAAAGTAAACACATGTCAATTCGTCACTCCCCCGAACCCCTTTGAAACTAACAAGCAGCCATCGACCACAGGCTAAAATCTGAGACAGGGCCAACAGGCTATGGGACCCCAAAAGAAACATCCAGGCCATTACTTATTCAAAAGCCTCCCACAGACCTCCAGGAGCCCTGAGTCCTCCCGACCTCACCACGAGCAGCAGCCCTAAGGTGTTCTTAAATGATCCTTTCATATTCAGAGAATTTGGAAGGCCAGTCTGGAGCTCAGAATGTCAACCTCCCTCTACCAACTGCCCAGTCTAAGGACCAGCAGCGGCAGAAGCAGGTGGGTGTCTCCTCTCCACCGCTCCGACCCACCCCTCGGGCAGAAAATCTAAAAAGCTCCAAAATGCCCGAGAGACGGGGAGTAGGAGAGGGAAATGCAAAGGGTCTCGAGAATCAGCCCTGAATACACCCAGGGGCTGCCAAGAGCATCTCGCTGCCTTGCTAGCAGCCGCCACTGTTCCTTGGCAAAGTAAAACCACCACACAAACACTCAGAATCCTTATCTCCTTGCTAATAAGATACAGGATAAGACCCCAAAAAAATGCACAGCCAGCCTTCATTTCAAAAAGAGCCCTCCGCTAATATGTCTTCAAGGGGGGCTTTTTAAATGGGTTAATCCCGCTGCAAAAACCAATACCAGCCTCTCGTAAATTCGCATTACAGGTTTATAATTAGATTCAAAATTCGTTCTGAGCTAGAGTTCTACTTCCAAGCCGGGGTACAGCATTAGCTCTACTTGGGGAGAAAAGCAAAGGCAAGTCAACTTTTAAAAAAAAGAGAACAGTAAAAAGAGGATAAGGAAAGTATACTCCCAAGTCCCAAGTCAAAGAGTGACCGGTAGTGTATTTTAGAAACAGAGAGACTGGCTTAGAAAGTGACTACTGATTCTACCACACAGAGCGAAGATTGAAGTACAGACACGCTAAATCAGGTCTCTTGCACAGAAAGTCTCAAGTAGTTACATAGAACATGTAATATCTGCAGCACGATTGAGAACCCTAAATACATGCTTGAGAGAAAATGGTTTTTTCTTTCATTAAGAGGTCTACTTCCTGAATAGATCTTTAAAAGTTACCATGTTTTGTGCGCATGCGCACACATACACACACACAACCCCTCCGGTGAAAACACGGCTAGCCCTCCGCATCCAGTAATAGGGTGACGCAATCTTACCAACACGCTTGGTCTTAGGCAAGGTCTGGGACTGAGGTTGGTACAGGGGTCTCCAGAGGAAGGACTCCCAAGGCGGGTTGTGGGCATTTACTTAAATGTGCACTGGCCTCCCCTCCAACTGCTTTGCCCCATTTAGATCTCAGCTTTACAAAGCATTTAACACCACTTTAAGTTAATGGTCTTTTATTGGAAAAAAAAAAAAAGACTAGCATTTACAACTTGGAATGGACGGAAATTGTAATTTCTTGAACAGCAATGCTGACAATTGTGCTCAAGTCCACAGCCTACTCTGCCGGCTCCAAGTCATGGTTCAGGAAGTTTTAAAAATAGAGAGTCCAAAGATGCTCCCTTAGTAAAGGTTTCTTTTTAAAAAGATGTGACAGTGAAAGCCTGACCCCATACACGCTAGTACAATGCAGGCAACGCAAACCCCAAGCACGCAGGCACGCCCTCAGGCTGCATCACTGTCACCATGGGTCAGAGCGCACGGAAGTACGAGAGGACCGTCCTACCAGCGGGGCTATGTCACAACAATTTATCCTTCACCCATTTTTCTGCACATCATCCTGAGGTAAACCAATTTTAGAAGTTGTTTTCAGTAAACCAGCTACGACAATTTATGCTAACGAATTGAATAGAACCCATTTGAATAGGTTTTGAATTTGTTTTTTCATTTTTCGTTTTTAATACAAATGCCTGACTGTGCTCAATCGTCAAGCTGCATGCATGAAAAACTGGCCAGCCCAAACAGTGTATTAATCATTAGCAAATGAACTTTAGGGAGTCCACTAAGTGCTTCCTTATCATTAAGGTAGTACAAGTATTTATATTGTAAAACTGATGTGTAGCTTGATCTTTAGGGGACAGGACCACCAACCAATACATGCAGATTTTTTTTGTGTGTGTGGACAGAAGGTACTTTTGACATTCAGTTTTGCTATACAGAAACAGAATGGATAAATGAACTTTTTTTTTTTTTGCAAGAGGTAAGTAAAAGATTCAATTTGATTCTTCTAGAGGGGGGAAAAAGGAGTTGAAAGTAGGTCTTCATTTTGCAGTCATCATCTGTACGAATTCTGAAAAGACAAATAATCATAACTTTTGGTTATCTTCAAAAGTAGCTTTAATGAACAAAACAGCTCTACTCTGCATACAGTAAAATCAGTGGATGCCTAGTAAAGCAGTTACCACGTTTTCAAACCCTAAAGGTAAGACTATGAAAAAGTAAGCTAAAGAAATCTAGTGATTTACCTTCGTAGTTGACTTGTCCATCCCCATCAATATCTGCTTCTCTGATCATTTCATCTACTTCTTCATCTGTTAGTTTTTCTCCTAAGTTTGTCATGACGTGACGCAGCTCTGCCGCACTGATGTAACCATTACCATCCTGTGAACATTGAACAATTCCTCAGTTACTGAAGTGGGTCAGCATGGGCAAGTAGGCCTCTTAATTATGCCCTCACATTACTGCCAATTCTGTTCACATCAACAATTCTCCAAGCACCAGTTCCCACCTCTACCTACTAAATACACACAAATCTGCTAAAGCAAAAAACATGGGGGATTTTCAAAAGCATACAGAAATCAAAAATAACAATTGAGAAACTTAGGGACAGGGAACAGGGGGCTAAAACTTAAAAATGTAGGGCAGTGCATGTGGCTCAAGCAGTTAAGCACTTGCTTCCCCAATGGGAGATCCTGGGTTCAGTTCCAGTGCTACCTAAGAACAAAACAACTCAGAGAGCTGATGTGGATCACTGGTTGAGCACCAACTTCCCATACACGAGGTCCCAGGTCAATCTCTGGCCCTGGTACCTCAATAAATAAGTAAATAAATAAATAACAAATAAAGCATAATCTAAAAAAAAAAGCTTAAAATGTATAGAGTTCCTATTTGGAACGATGGAAATGTTTTGGTAATGGATGGTGGTGACATAGCATGACATTGTGAATTTAATTAACAGCACTGAAATATATATATATTTGAATGTCATTCAAAGGGGAAATGTTAAAATTGTATATATGGTACTAAAATTTTTTTTAAAAATCCTTGGACCTGCACTACACAATGAACCCTAAGTTAAACCAAGGACTATAGTTGTTAGTACAGTTATAAAACTGTGCTTTCATCACTTGTAACAAACGCACCACACCAATGAAAAGTGTTAATAATGGGGAGGTATATGGGAATTCTGTATTTTATGTATGAATTGTTCCATAAACCCACAGCCTCTCAAAGAAAAAAAGAAAAAAAAACCCCACTGTTTATTACGCCAACCCTCAAACAGTAAGGTTACTGCAATAAAATGATTGTATTTGAAAGTAATATTTCAGAGGCTCACACGTTTAAGACACGTGATCTAAATATAACAGATTGCTAGCTTTTAGAACTGATGGGGGGAAAAAAAAAAGCCACACTGCCCCTGACACAGATGCAGAATTACCTTGTCAAAGACTCGGAATGCCTCGCGGATTTCTTCTTCACTATCTGTGTCTTTCATTTTTCTGGCCATCATAGTCAAAAATTCTGGGAAGTCAATGGTGCCATTACCTCAAATTTAAAAACAAAGTACACGTAAATTAAGCATTCCTGGTATACTACTCCACAGTGGTGATTTCAGACCCACTGTTTAGGCTGGTAGGAGCTTTCTAGGACAAACTGGGTAACAATTTTATTGGGCTGGACCATGTAAAATGGCCATTTTTATAGGTCTAAAATGTTCAAGTATTTCACAAGGCAACTTCACATGGCTCAAACTAATATTGAGTGCCCAGGATAGCACTTAATGAGGCAAGGGCCAACTGCACATCTGGATTCATGGCCACCGAAGAGGGCTGTGCAATTCAACAGAAAAGAGCCCAAGGCAGCCCAGGATGAATCTTTCCCTTCCCAAAGGAGCACTCGTAATCACCCTCCCCAGTGAAAGAGATCTTCATCTGCCTTGGCAAGTGATGCTACGGACCCAAACGAGCCTCAAGTTGGACGGCAGGTTTCCCATATTCTTACAAGTCTTAGTAGAGATAAGGATTATGGGGGGAGGGACACTAACTGTTATGCCACTGGCCATGAAGTCTTAGAAACTATTCTCCAGGTTCCTGTTTCTTGCCTACATTGTTGCCTAATGGTTTTCTCCCCCAACTCAGCACTTTTACTTTCCCAGGAGGACAAGGTGAGAGCATGTGTGCAACCCAGACCTTTAGGAAAACTATGTCAGAAGAATGTATTCTCTAGCTTATATTCCAAACAGCTTCTCTAAAACTAAGAGAGGAAAACCATAAAGACAAACTACAAGATTAACAGCCTAACCTGAATTAAAACAGAAAATAAAATTGCAAGGGAAAAAGCATCTGGTTAAGTGACTCATTTTCACCAATACCTTTAGATAAAAAGTTGAGAGTGCTCTTTGGGTGCTTTTGGCCCCCAAAATTTTAGTGTTAGTGATATTCATCCAAGACAAATGATCTAACACGGTATCTCACAGCCATGCAGAGATGATGCCCTTATATATCATCTTACTTGCCCATTGCAAAAACTGGACTCTCTTGCCCAGCACAATTTCTCCTCTCTCATTCCATACAACCTGAGGACCTAAATGCACTTCTCTCCAGTCCCCAAGCCAAGTTTCCTGTGGTTTACCAAAACCAGGATGGAGCCATCCCAAGTTCCTAGATCACTGAGCATCTTAGAAAACTAGAGAGAACTATGGACAGCCCCTTTTTCCAAAATAGGATGAAAAAATCTTGAGAAGTAGCTTTAAATGAGCAGAAATGTTTGCCAAAGAGCTTAACCAAAATCCCCACTTATAAATATATGTGACCAGAAAAATGCTATCCTATACTGAATCACCTAATAGTAACACAGGTTTTTAAAAGTGGCTACTACCAAGTCATGCATGTAGAATATAAAGTCTAGATCCAATTAATCTGTACTTCTTAGCTTAAAATTATTACATTCTATAATAACTTACAAATATGCACGTTTGGGGTGAGGCATTATGCTCAAACACCATATAGTGATGGAATTGAGTAATAAAAGGCCTCCCCCTCACCGCGCAGGTCTACAGGAAAGAACCACTAGTGGTGCCGGATGCTCCTGGTTACTGTTACGTTCCATGGGACTATTTCCTGAGTTCACTGCCCACACTTCCACCTCCATGCCTCGCCTGATTCTCAAAAACTCCTTGACAAACAGAACTACAGCTCGTGCTGTACTCAGCTGTAGGCAGGTTAACGTCAGAGAGTGCTCTTCTCCCACTTCACTTGAGGTTCTTCCTCGTCCTCTAAGAGGCAGGGCCACAGCTACTGATTTTTACTTCTCCTGTAGGACTCACTGCAGACACATGGGCCAGCTGATAAAAACGGAGCTGTAGGTCGCAGCAAGAAAAGAACAATACAGTATCCAATCCAGGAAGTGTTCTAGACAGTGAGGACAAAGGGCAAGCCCACAGTCTTCTATTGTAATTGTCAATGGCCACAACGCAACCGAAAGTATCTTTGCACATTTGCTTTGCTCTGGGGATGTGAAAGATAATCCTGTAACATGGCTGGACTTGAATTACACAACACTGGCATTCAATCACCGTTCTAAAGCCTTACCATCGGCATCCACTTCGTTGATCATATCCTGTAATTCAGCTTCTGTTGGGTTCTGACCCAGTGACCTCATGACGGTTCCAAGTTCCTTTGTTGTGATGGTGCCATCGCCATCTTTATCAAACAGGGAGAAAGCCTCCTTGAATTCTGAAAACAAAAGTTTATCCTTTAGAATGAAAGTCTTTACCAAAACAGCCACAATACACACTTCCCTGGGGCTTGCCACATAATGTAAGTTATCAGAAACTGCTTGGTCTTTACCTCCGAAATAAAGACCACATGAGTCCTACTAGGCTGGCCTCCATAAAGCAGCCCATTAAGCAAACACTGTTCCTGGTAACCAACAGGTCTGTAAAACCATGATATTTTCACATTTTTTAAGAAGGCTAAGTTTGGAGATGCTTAAATTAGTCCTAATTCAACCTGACACATGAAAGTTAGTCCATAAATTCCTTAAGGCCACATTCCTATTAAATTTCTACAGCCATTAAGAGCCCCTTGTTCAGATCAACTTGACAGGTTAATAGATTGTTTTCTCAACACAGCATTTAGACTGTATTAAAGATATTTCTGGTTTTAGAAATAGAAGCTGCCTCAGAACAAGTCCTCCAGGCAATACTAAAAGCTAAAACCTCAACTACTCTAACTCCTCTCCCAATTATTACAACAGCCCTATTACTCATTTTCACTCATTCCCATGTTTATTAGGATACCTAGCACAAGCTTTCATGGTGAATTACTAAAAAAAAAACAAAAACTAGGACATAAGAATTCTAAGCTAAAATTTTGAGTTAGCAGGCTCAGTGCAAGTTTGTATATGCAAAGCTTCGCACATATGAAGCGCACACAAATACTCCAGAGTGCTAACAAGTGGATATTCTCAGAGCCATATCCTTCCACAATATTATCCCCAGAAGACTGGCCTGAATACTTCTGTTTTCACTGGAATAAATTCTTTAAGAACTACTCAGATTGTAGAGGGGAGGAAACAGAGACACCAAATTTGAGTTAGACCTAGTTCTGGACTTCTAGGCATCCATCCCCTGGAGTCCTCAACTTACCAGCAATCTGTTCTTCGGTCAGCTGATCAGCCTACACAGAGAAAGAAAAGCTCTTAAAATTCAATCCACAACAGTTTGGTTGAGATCAGCATAGCTTTTGTAACTATACTTTCAATATTGTGAGCTTTCAAAAACACTAAACTTAGGAAAAGAGCAATCATTTGAAAAATTTAGCATTACCATTTAGGGGAAGCAATTAGAATAAAGGGAACTTTTTAATGCTATCTTAAAAACAAAGGACAAGGAAGTGGCAAAATCTGCTGGCTTCAGGTTTTCTTTTCTGGGCCTATGGCTTACTCTGAGCTCTAACTACAAAGGGTCAGTTCATAACTTGAAAAATGGCACCTCTAGCGGCCAAAGGTCCCATGGCACAGGCTATAGCTGCAGGCTCTGAGAAACAGCGCCACCTACTGAGCCAGGGATACTGCAGTGCCCGGTTCCATCCAGGGGACCCAGTATGACACTGCGGTCACCGCAACTGGCCACCAGGATTGCGTCCAGGGTCAGGCTTTCAGCACACCTTCCGCATTGCTGCTGGTGCTCCAAATCTTCAAATTCGCATTACATAACAGCACTGGGTTGGATTAACAGGCTTTTACGTTCATTTTAAGAGACACAATTAAGTGCAAAAAATAAGCATATGGAAATGGTTACCCCATAACTTTATTTCTATGCCAATAAGGCTTGCCGGTCATTTAAAGTAGGCAATTATTTGTTAAAAGTCTACGCTGCATAATGGCTAATGCCCCGGTCAAACTGCCCTGATTCAGAAGCTGGAATAGTTGTCTTATAAAAATGAAGAACACTACATAACAATTATGACTCTATGCCCCTCTCTTTTTTGGAGGGGAGGAATTATCAAGTTTGCTGTAGATTATTTACCCTGTCTACCTTAAGGATGACATAAGAGCTCTTCATAATAAACACACTTTGCTCAACCTGGTAATGGCCACCAAGGTAATTCTCACTTGCATTATTTGGTCTCTGCAACACTGAACCTGTTGTGCCTACAGCCAGGGGAATTCAGTATCTCAAGGAGAGCTAGTATGTATTTTGATTTTAATGAAGACAGCCTAATGAAGTCAGTTACAAAATAACTCCTAATTTAAAGCCGATGGTATCGGTTTTATTCCAGCTCCTAAAAATGACATTTTCACAACAGGAATGGTGTTCCAATACATTGAGATTTGGGGGCCAAACTTTTTCTTTTTCCAAATTAAGACTGGGTCTTCCTTTCTGTTTCAGTCACTGCAAATTAGTTTTCTTTAAATCAAAGGAGACCAAATGATTTATGTAACGCCAGGGCAATGTCTCTCCTACAACAGGAAGCGGTGCCACACCTCGCAAGACAAACTGTCACCTCACCAGAGGGCACAGTCCCACCTCACCGCATCTGCCTTTGTTAACAAGTAAATTCCCCCACCCTACTCCCCAAGCCCCCTTGGCTTCAGGGTCCACGGTGCCCACTAGCCCTGCCGGGAGCCACCACCCCACCGCCAAGCCTCATCGAACGCTGCGGGTGATGTCAGGCGTGCCCGCCGCTGAAGGAAGGGGGCCGTGGAAAACACCCCCAGCGAGGCGCACGGTCGCAGGCGGCGATCTAGAAGCTGCAGAGGCGGAAACCGTGGAGGGCATCTCCCAGAAGAGGGGCAGGGGCGTGCGGCTGGGAAATGTCGAGCAAGGGGGGGGGGGGGGGGCAGCAGGGCGGGAGTGCGCGCCGGGGACCCGCGGTGCGAGCTAGGACCGGGGGGTTGGGGGGCCTCCCCACTCCCACCCCAGGACCGCGCTGCAGGTGGGGGCCAAGAACGCCTGCCGCCTCCCACCCACTTCTGCTTCCCCAGGCGGCGAGCCCGCCGCGCCGCCTCCTCCCGGAGCAAAAACTTTGCGTCTCTCCTGGAAACCGAGCCGCGCGCCAGCTCCCTCCTCCCCCGCCCCCCCCCCCCCGCCCCAATTAGCGCGAGCGCAGCGCCTCCCGCGGGAAAGGGCCCCTGGTGCCCCGAGGCTCACGCGTGCCGTCACCCCGGCCCCGGGCGGGGGGCTTCGGGGTGCGGAGCGGGAGAAGGGAGCCCCGGGCCCAGCGCCGGCCCCGCCCGGGCGCAGGGCGGCCGGCCCGCCGCTTCCGCCCCCCACCCCGCGTCTTCCTGCCCCCACCCCACCCTTCCCGGCTCCTTCCTTCCCAGCCCACGCCCGCACCGCGCCCCCCGGGCTGGAGGAGGGCAGAGCGGCTCCGAGGGCGGCCCGGCTGGGTCGGCCGGGGGCCGGCGGGCCGCACGGCGCCCCCCGCCGCCGGGCCGGGGCAGCGGGCGCCCCCGGCTCGCTCCGGCCCATTCATTCTCCGCCGCCCGCCTCCGGGCTCGGGGTGGGGTGGAGGGCCGTCCACTTCCCGGCCCCGCCCGCCTTCCCCTCCCCCGCCGGGCCCCGGCCCAGGCGCAGCGCTGCGGACCGCCCGGGTGCGGCGCGCTGGATGCAGTGGGTGCGGGGCTGGGGGGAAGGGGGGAGGGATGCGGAGGGCCCCGGAGCCGCTGCGGCCGGAGCCCCGCGGCCAAGTCCACCTCCCAGGGCGAGAGAACCAACATTTTAAACGAGGATCCCCGGCCGAGGCAAGGTGGATGCAAACCCCAAACGCATCCTTCTTCTCCCCAGCTGGTGCGTAAAACCAGGAAAAGGGGGAGAAACCTACCCAACCCCGAAAAAGCAGGACTGAACTCAAAACCTAGGAAGGAAAGCAGCCCGGGCAGCTGCTCCGCCGGCGTCGGCCGTTCCCACCTACCATGGTGCGGGCGAAGGGAGGAAGAGCGGAGGGCGCGAGGGCGGCTGCACCAGCGCAGGGGCTGTGACCGCGGGGGTGCTTCCGCGGCTGCGGTGGTGGCTGCTGCCGCTGCTGCTGCTAAGGCGCGGTGCGAGCTGTGCGCTTTGCCGCCGCCGCCGCCGCCCGCGCCGCCGCCCGACTGCGAATAACGGCGCCGAACCCACGAGCCACCCAGCGCCACTGCCGAAGCGCGCGCCTGCGCCTCGCGTTATATATAGGGCGCGCCGTATCCCTCCGCCGCGGCCGCCTCGCGCAGAGCGGCGCTGCGGTGGCCGGGCCTGGCCCCGCCCCCAGCGGGCCCGGCCTCCCCCCCGCGCCCGCCGCCGCTGCGCGGGGCCGGGGGCGGGAAGGGCTAAGAGCGGGGCGCGCGGTGGCGGGCAAGTGCGCAAGGGGTCTCCCGGGGACGCCTCAACGGCTCGGGAGAAAGGACAAAGCGCCTACACATCACCGACCTTGGGGCGGCCCTGGGCCTCGGACCCTGTGTGCCCCTCGCTCCCACCTGTGTGTGAGCCGCACCCCAACGTTTCCCACCTCTCCAGCGGGGCGGCGGGGCTCCGCTTGCCCCTTGCCCTCGGGTCTCCCGCTGGCCGACTTCTGCTCGGGCAGCGGCTTGAGGGCCTGGGGCTGGGGGTGGTCGCGGGGGGACGGGGAGGCGACAGATGACCGCTCACTTTCAGCTGCCCAAGAGAAGTGAGCCAGAGTGGGCTCGTTTTCCTCGTGGAGTAAATTGGTTGGGCTTTTAAAATTTTTCCTCCAAAGTTTGAAGCAGTATCTGTGGCAAATTATATATGCTCGTTTGCTAAATCTGTGTCATGCTCTTATGCTTAGCCAGCCTTATTTTTATTGTTTTGCGTCTCCACTGAATATTTTTTAGTATGCCTGAATAATATTGCTTCCCTGTTTGTTTCAGAAAATACTCTTCATCCTGGCTCCAGTTTTACTGAAAGTAATGTACCTGTGCATCTTCTATAGACCTGAAAACCCGTGCGTTTTTTTCCCCTGGTCCTGAGAAAGATGCCAATTTATATTCCTAAATCCATAGAAATAGAGAAGGGGAAAAATAATTGGAATTCCCCAAATTACAGCTAGTACATATTGTTAAATACCTCTGTTGTGGAGCAGACTGTGTTTTAACCTACAACCTTGATTCTATTTTTTTTTAAATAGTGTTTCATCTTTAAACCTATTAATGTTTTCAATTTTTCTGTAAACTAGAAAAAGACAATTTCAATCATTCATTTTAAGCCCAGAACCTGTAAAAGTCTTGACAAAATACTGCAGTTTCTTTTCTTGCCAAAGAACGCAGAATTTGATCTTTTGTTTACAGGGCCGGGGCAACAGTTGCAAGTTATTTGCTTACTCTTTCAGGGAATGTTTGACTGACAAGCTCTCCTAGGAGAGGCTTTGCTTGGTTATGTTTGTTTCTGGCGTTGACAAAGTCTGCAGAAAAATGTTTTAAAAGAATGTAAAATGTTCAGGCGCATTGCAAATGCCACAGTAACCTCAGAAAAGGTGTCAGCATCTGTAGAGCCTCTCTTCTAACTGATGTTCTTTCTGGAAGGCAGGAGAAAGGGTGAACCTGCTCTTCAATTGAAAGAGAGGCTGCTGGTAGCAAGCCAAGGAATGGTGCTGCCTTGCCACTGCAAATTAGAACATTTATTCACTTTACAAGTCTACACCAAAGAGTAATAATCCTGTACTCGTGGGGAAAAACTCGAGTGGGAATAAAGTGTACATATTAATGCGTGAGTTGCAGGTAAGGAAGTAGAGGGAAAGGTACTTGTAAAAAAGGCAATTTAAAGAATATTTAGTAATCCAGTGAGTTACAAGTCTATAAATGGCCAAACACATCACTAAAACTGCTTCATTCCTAGGAGAATTAATATTTTTTCTGCCAGGCTTTTCGTAGTTAGTTCAATACATTCTTTTTTTTTTTTTTTTTTTTAAAGATTTATTTATTTATTTAATTTCCCCCCCTCCCCTGGTTGTCTGTTCTTGGTGTCTATTTGCTGCGTCTTGTTTCTCTGTCCGCTTCTGTTGTCGTCAGCGGCACGGGAAGTGTGGGCGGCGCCATTCCTGGGCAGGCTGCTCTTTCTTTTCACGCTGGGCGGCTTTCCTCACGGGCGCACTCCTTGCGCGTGGGGGCTCCCGCACGCGGGGGACACCCTTGCGTGGCACGGCACTCCTTGCGCACATCAGCACTGCGCATGGCCAGCTCCACACGGGTCAAGGAGGCCCGGGGTTTGAACCGCGGACCTCCCATATGGTAGACGGACGCCCTAACCACTGGGCCAAAGTCCGTTTCCCGAGTTCGATACATTCTTAAAGATGGTATTCATTGTGTAAGTAGAAGTAAATAATGGAATGTATTTAATTATTAAGGATTCACTTTCTTCTAATAGTCTTCGTTCCTTATGATTATTTTGGTTTAAGTTGCTACAACTTACGTTTTTAACAGTCAGCCATTCTCTAAAATAATATTTTTTCCTCTCACTTTATTTTACCAAAATAAAATACAGTGAAACTCTTTTTCCTGATTTCACTTGCTAAAAACTATACATTTCTAAGAAAGTAATCATTTTACTTAGAGTAAAATTCATTATTCTGGATTCTTTAGAGTTTACCAACTAGAGTTCTCGTCTGGTAATTATTTAATGTATCAAAGCACATCTTAGCTTTCAAGTCTATTGGGTTTATAATGAGGTCATGCTTTTCCCAGTTTCATGACTAGTTTGATACACTGAAATATAAGAAGGTCAGGTGACTTGCCCAAGATCTTACCGTGAGTCAGTGATGGACATGAAGTAGAACTTGAGCTCTTGCACTGGGGTTCTAATATTAGATTATATATTAGTGACACCCATATCTAAAATTTGTGAAGGTACAATGTTAAGGGTTTGTCTATTTTGTGAAGTAGATTCTTCTGGGTGACCATGCAGGTGCCCACTGGATTTTCATTGAAGTAAAATAAACTGTTTAAGTGACTAAACCTCCTACTTTATGGAGATAGAATCAAGAAAATAAGTAACATCATTGTAACAGCACAGTTCACTGAGAACCAAAAAGCCTATGGAACTTTTCATCATTTTGAGATTAAATGGTTCTAAATGAAATTATTTAAATAAAATAATGTTAAATGGAAGAAAAATGGAAAGAATGCAGCCCTAAGCCAGGAATCTCGGGTTTGAATACCATTTCGCTCCACCCCTCTGAGTCTGACAGAAAGAATTTAAATGTAATAGATGTACATACCCATCTGTAAAACTAGAGGTTTGAACTTGATCTATAAATTCCTTATATGTATAAAATCCTGTGTCTGAGATTATATATGATTATAAATATATGTATCATACAAATACGCACATATTGAAGATGAAGAGGGGAAATGGTTTAAAAATAAGATTTAGTGATCATTAACTATGGCTAGACTGTGCTAAATGCACAAATTATTTCACCCTTCTATCCTCCCTGAAAGGCAAGTACCATTAATTGTCCTTATGAGGAAACTGAGGCGCTGAGAAATTCAGGTTATTTGCCTAATTCAAGTAGAAGAACTCCAATAATTTAGGCATTACATGAATCTTTTTTTTTTTTTTCCTGAGGTACCGGGTCTAGGGAATTAACCCAGGACATTGTATGCAGGAAGCCCACTGAGTCACATCAGCTCCCCTGAGTAGATTTTTTCATTTGTTTGCTGGTTGTTTACTTTTGTTTTTGGGAGACACCATGGACCAAACCCGGAACCTCCCATGTAGGAAGCAGTCGCTCAATGGCTTGAGCCACATCCATGCCTCATGAATTTATTTTAAATTTAAATTTTTGGGGAGAGTAACAAGGATTAAGGTTAAAATTTGGTCTTTAAAGAGATACTTTTTAATCCAAGGATTTAAAATCAAAATAAGATCACAGGAATATAGTAGTAGTTCCATCTCCCACACATGGAGCAGAGTGTTTGTAAAAAGAAAACGGAAAGCAAAACATTGACTTTGAGATGTTCTAGCCAGATGAAATCTCCCATTTTGCAAATAAGGCCTAGAGAGAGGAGACTAGCTTCCTATCAAAATTTCAATCTATGACTCTCTGCTTTATCTGAGGAGATGTTCCAGGTCTCCTTCGTCCCAAGTCCATTCCTTAGACATGCTGTCTCTCCAGGTGTTGGTATTTTAAATTTCTCCTACAAAATTGTTTCCAGCACAAAATCTGATTTTGAAACACTAATTAATACAAAACAAGTATAGACCTGATTTTTCACTAGCTTATATTCAAACAATATATTTATATATTTAAATATCTTAGACAGGACAAGTCTCTAATATAATATTTATTTTACCCACACTCTTCTAGGCAGACACACACACACAAATCCTTGCCTCCCTGGAGCCTGCATTCTTGAGACAATGACTCTGTGAGTGGGTGTGTGTGCGTGGCTATGTATGCATGCATACAAGCTCTTGATGGTTGGTTGGTTTGATGGTTTTTACAAAGTAACAAGCCCAAATTCATTCACAGCATGTAACTATGGTCTATCTTCACGGATGGATTATCCACTTAGAAGACTGTTTTAGTTTCCTAGACTGCTTAAAGCAAATACCATGAAGTGGTTTGGGTTGAAAATGAGAATTCATTAGCTTATAGTTTTGAGGTTGAGAAAATGTCCAAATCAAGGCATCATCAAGGAGATGCTTTCTTACCAAAGACTGGCTGCTGGTGATCCTTGGCTACTATGCCACATGGCAAGGCACACAGCAGCATCCGCTGGTCTCTCTCCTCTTTTTGGGTTTTGATGATTTCATCTTCTTGCTTCCATGGCTTTCTCTCAGTCTCTCTCCCTGCACTCATTCCATTTTAAAGGACTCCAATAAGAGGATTAAGTCCCATCCTGAAAGAGGTGGGTCACCCCTTAACTGAATTAACCTCATCAAAATGTCCTACTTAAAATGGGTCCACACCCACAGGAATGGATTCAATTTAAGAACTTGTATTTGTGGGGGTACATACAGCTTCAAACCATCAAAAGGATTTTCCTCCAGAGAGCTATCTCAGAGAAAGAAATCTTGCCTTCTACATCTCCACCATCCCCAGTTCTCTCCTTCTCTGCCCTGTAGCCCAATAAAACTTTGATGACCATATGTTGTTTGGAATTCTCTACCTCAAATATCATCTCCAATAGCCAGAACAGATTCTTGCTTTTTATGAGTAGATTGACATTTCATTACATTTTATGCAGCATTATTATAAAAAACTTTATTATCTCCGTCAACAAATAAAACACTTTATTATTTTTCCATTTTAAATTTTGCTATTATCTTTTATGAATGACCCTTATAGGTAAGAAATTGAGGGGGAATTCTTATATAACATCTAAATTTGAGACCATGTTACCACCCAAAAAAAAGCAAGTGTTTCGCCGTGACTCCATATCATGAGAAAAACATCAATTTAGGAAATACAGTGTTTGTTTAGTGTCCCAGGATTTTAAGGGAATCACAGCTGGACTAAATGTCCTGCTGTATGTTCCAGGTTGCAATGTTCATCAGTATATTTGGTTAATGATTAAAAGGTGCAATATTTTCAAACAGAGCCATTTACCTTGCATTACATACCCCCTTCTCTTATCTTTTCTACATGCTTCCCATTGTACAGCAGAGGACACATTTTGCCCTCCATTCACAGGGCTTGTGCTTGTTTTGTTGGTAGCTGTGGTGATGGATTTGCACCCGTCTATTCTCTCCCTGGCCTGGTCCACCCTTGTGACCAAGGTCATGAATATGCAACACAGCAAGCTGGAGTCTGGAATAGAAAACAGAGCAAAATAATTGGCCAATAAAGAGACTGGACCCATGACTCGGGCCTCATTAACTCTGTATATGTACTTTAAACAACTGGGCTCTTAAGTAACATGCAGCCAATGGTTACGCAGAACTTAGGAACTGAGTATGTGAATTCAGATTCTAAAATGCCCAATGGAATAAGATCAGAGTTTGGTGCTTTAGTTGCTTACACTAAATCAAGTTGGTTTTTTGTGGGGTGATGGGGTGGGGGGAATGCAGCTGACTTACCGAGCAATGTATTCTCTAAGTCATATTTCGGAAAATCTTGAGTCACCGTTTTCCTTACATTTATCCGAAAGCTAAATGCAAGGATAAGTTTAATCAGCATCCAAATAATAATGAGCAACTTTTCATTTCTACTACATGTGCTAAAGAACAAACCCAAGAGCAGGTCTAAGACTTATCTTAGACATGCAACAATAGGCCTCTAGCGGCTTACAAATGACTTCACAACTATTCATCTGAGGGATAGTGGCCACAGTGGTAAGCTGGAATGGCAGGTTTCGGGGTGACCCAGTTTGCCTGAAGAGCAGGACCAGTGATTGGCACAAATTGGTACTTTCACTGAGGTCTTAATATGCAGAAATGTCAACAGTAAGGATAAATCGAATGGGCCTAGTCAATTCCAACAGTTAAGATCTACTTTGGTAACTGTGTGGTTTGGGTTTGAATCATTTTGAAGAGTCTTTGCCCTGCCTTCTAGAGTTGTGCTGTCCAATACCTTAGCCACTAGCCACATGTAGTTATTTCAATTAAAACTAAGAATTAAAAATTTCTCAGTTTTACCAGCCACATTCCACGTATGCACTTGGCCCATACGTCTAGTGGTTATTGTACTGGACTGCCGACATTTCATCATTGCAGAAAGTTCCAAAAGACAGTTCCACTCATGTTTGCCTGTTCAAGAGTATCGAGATCCCAGACTTTTAAATACCATGTCCATGAGTCTTGTTTATCCCATTTTCCTTTCTGATCCATTCAGCTCCCAAGAATGGTTTCATCATGTCACTCTGCTACTTCAGTAACTCCCCAATGCCTCCAGGAGGTAAAATGCTAAGTCCTAGGATTCAAAGCCCTGTGTATTTCCTCAACCTACTTTTTCAGCCTTATCTTCCTTTGTTATTCTACAAATATGAATTCTCTGCTCCAGAACAAACTGGTCTGCTCTCTGTTCCCGGAATTTACCTTGTGATCTCCATGCCATTCCCAGGGTCTGAATGCTCACCACTTCACCTGCTATCTAAATCCTACCTGTCCTTCATGGCCAGCTTAAATCCTACGTCTGTCAAACTTTCTGCATTATCACAGCTCCAAATGAATGTCCCCTCTCCTGAATTTCTACATCTCTTGTCCATTTCAATGGTCATATCTTTTCACGTATCTCATTTCTTCAACCAGACAGTTGCAGAAGCCACCATCTTATACACTCTCTGAGTCAATAAATATCTGTAAATTGTTGGATTAGTGTTGACTTCAGTTCAGTCCTGGGACTAGAGAGGATATTAGAAATGAATTTTCCAAAGCAGAGAGAAAAGGAAACCCTTTGCTTTAATTCTGAACTGCTATCTGGACCCTAGATTTGGTGGCAGACCATACCTCCCCAGGAACATGCTGGACTGTCTCTCCTTGGTTTCCAGTCTGTGCCTTTCTATAGCCTCAGCAAGTATATACCTAGGTTGATCCTCCTCCTTTAGCAAGGCTCTCCACATGTTCACCTAACTGGGTCCATTCTCTGCTTCATGAAAGGGAGAAAATAGGGCCTAAGGGAAGTTGTACATAAATCGAAAGAGGAGGACTATTTCTGTCTAAATCCAGCAAAGATGTCTTGAGTTTTATTTCTTCTAAGTAGAGACCCCAAATCTTGGCATCACAAGAGAATGAGCTGGTCACTGAAAAGATCTGTCTTTAGAAGGGTTTTCAAGTGTACAGCTGAGAAGTGGCGTGCGGCCTCTTTTCTCACATTCTTCTTAAACAAGAGAAATGACAGAAATTTTGCCTCATTTCAAAGAAAGTTTACTCAGGGCGTTATTACTTTCTTGTTTTGACAAAGAAAATGGTTACTTCCCAAGAAGAGGACAATATTGTGGAATTTTATTTGCTAGATTAAATGGCTGTTTCCCTGGGCACTTAGCCACATACACTCAGTCACCCCACCTGTAAAACTGGTAAAATAATAACATACCTCAAGGGCTTGAAGTGAGGGTTACAGGAGAGGGAAAAAAATGTTCAATTAATTAGTAAACAATAAAGCCCCAGACATATAGAAGGCATGATTGTTTACAATATGTAAAATATCACTCTGAGATTATATGGCAGAGGGTAGGCCAGAAGTCAGTTCAGAACCAAAGTTGGAAGCAGTCTATCTAAAGGCTCAGCAGAGGGAAGATCCAAGTAGGTCTCCCATCCCTGGACGCCCCTCACAGGCTGGTGCCCAGGGCAACAAGCCCTCGGTGGCTGCTCCTTTCCTCTGCCACTCCTCCGGAATGCTGCTGAGTCATCACAGGCTTCTAGAGCAGCCTAAGAGATCTGTGACTCAGAGAACTGATTTATAGTGTCATGTTTCAGTGGGCCAGCTCTTCCCTGCACACACAGTTTGGTGTTGCACCTGTTCCACACAGTTTAAAACTTAGGAAATGACCTCAAAAATGAACAGCAGCACAAGATATAAGCCTTATTTTAATCAGCCTATTGACATAGAGTGATTCCAAGAGAGGCATTTCTGATTTTCAAACCCTAAAGAAAGTAGAGAACCGATACAGCTATTCAGCACTTTGTACCTGTCAGTATCTTGTACTTTGGGGTACTTGGCGGTTTGAGCATGCATTTCAACCTGAGTTTTGTATGATGATAATAACATAGCCATTCTCAGTGAAACTTACTTTCCACCAAACCATTCTTACTTTCTAAACACATTTTGCTTGTGAACATTTGCTAGGCAGCTAGCTAGATTAGGTGGTTAGGGGCCTGCAGGGCCCATGAAACAAAGTTTTCTTTCTGCAAGAAAGTACTGTGCCCTAAGCAAGTCATCACACCTGTTTTAAACAGCTGAAGTAAGAAAACCAAATTTAAAAACAAAACAAAAAAATCTAAAAGATGCATAATGAGATGTGAAGATAGAATCATGGTTATTCTTTATTAGCACTTTGTAGAAAATACTTTGTAAAACTTATTTCAGAATTTCATGAATCATTGTTGTATTGTTATATTCCTTTCCATTTGTTACCCATCTCAAAAAATAAGCTTATGGTTCTAACCTCTGTGCTCTTCTGGGAATAAGGGAAACACTGCTACCCTGAAGAAGACAGAAGTGAAGAAACTATGATAAGACTGAACAACAGGAAAGTGTCAGCAATTTAAATGAAGGTCAAAGATTTTAAACTAGCAGTATAGATAAGGCATAACTAGGAGAACAATCCAGGATAGCCAATCCCTAAATGGAATAACAAAGTCCAAAACAAAGTTATCTAGAGATTTTCCACAGTCACTCCGGGCCCCTGTTAATGATAAAGTCCCTCTATTTCCCTGATTCAAATGTTTTCAAACACCAAAGGGAAAAGGTCTAGTATATCCTTAAAGCCTGCTCTGTCCCCAGTTAGTCACTTCTCAGTTCTTAGTTTTCTTACCTATAAAATGGGAAAGATAGATTTTCTGTGGTTCCTCCCAGATTTAGAATTTGATTCTAAATATTTTGCTTGTTAATTTTGTGAGGAACTTGCGCAGAATACCCTAGTAGCTAGAAGACCCCTGGAGATGTGGATGTAAATAAGGCTAAAGTCACAGTGAACTTGACTCCAGCTACATCTTTTAATAACTGTTAACAATTAAGATCATGAGAGAGTTTCTACTTTGTTTAATGGTACTCAATTAAAATACTTAGAACAGACTAGGCCATGCCTACTCAAACCAACTGATCAATCCTAACATCTATTCCCCCAAATTCAAAGATTTAAAACTGGGTAGAGCACACTATCTCTTTACAAAGAACAGAAAAGCAACAATAGAACAGGAAAGTGAGCAAGTTTATTTGGTGAGTCAGATTTTTATAATTTTCTTCTAAATCTTTGTATTCTTCAAAGAATGTAGTAGAATATATACCAAGGAGAGTTTGAAGTTAGGCCTTGTTATTAATGTCCCATACAGTTATTTCCTTAATTTAAAAATAAAAGTTGGAGACAAATCAAATGGAGATTAAAATTGTCCTGGTTTTGGCGATGAGGAGAGAAACTGTGCCTTACCCATTACAGTTCTCAATAAATATTGGTTGGTTGATTTTCTTGGAACTCAACATACCCTTTGGGATTCTTCCACCACTGCCCTAATTATTGTTAATTCATTCCTTCAATAAACCTGTACTGAGCTCCTAGAATGTCAAAGGAAATCACTAAGCACTGGGGATATAGAATGAATTTGATAGGCCCTGTCCTTAAGGAACTCAACAATTGAGTGAACTAATTTGCTGACCACCAAAAAGCAGCAGCAGATTTCACATTTACTAGGACTGAGGTAATAAACCCTGATGAATATTTTGTGGCACACTAGTTCACATTTGGATAAACCTGGGTTAGACTTTATAATAATCCTAATTTCTCTGTAAATGGGAACCCATCCTCTGGAAGTGCCGCTAAGATCTAATGAGAAAATTAATATAAAAGTGACTCGAAACACATAAAATACTGCAAATAGAAGCAGGTAGGCCTAAAAATAATGACACAATTAAGTTATGGTCTAACTTTTTCACAGTCAAATCAAATATTAGAGATGGAAGGAAATCTGGAATCCTCTCATCTACAGACTAGGGCACTGAAGTTTCAAGAAACAAAGGGGAAAATTTTTTTTTAAAGGAGGAGGTGGGAGGAGAAGCTGCAAAGGGACTTACCCAAGGATTCCCAGTTTGCTAGTGGCATGATCAGATCTCTTTTCTCACATAACTATCTGGCCTTATACAAAGAAATCATCGAGGGGTGGAGGGTATATGGGGACCTCATATTTTTTTAATGTAACATAAAAAAAAACCCACAAAGAAATCATAGAACCTATTTCCTGTTCCATATACATTGCAAAGGAAACATGGACAGGCATTTTAAAAAATTTTTTATGACAAAACACTCATCTGGAAGTTCCAAGATATTTGCTCACTTGGCAAACATCTTTGGGATGACTACTAACCACCTACAGAAAGAAAACCACAGCTTTTCTCTTTTTTGGACAAGGCTTTGAGAAAAGGTCTAAGCAGCAGCAATAAACAGCAACTAACTATACTTAGTTCAAAGAACAACCTTTACGTGGGTACAGTGTAGACACCACTAATGGTTATAAAACCTAAGGAAAGGCTATTAATAGCATAATCTTAGAAACTGGATGTGAATACTGAATCGTTCAATCACATAAATCATTATATGATCCAAGCCCTAGTGTCCCAGCGTCGCAGATAAAGCTTTGGAGGTTAAGTGAAATGGGAGTTCTAAGGACTCCATGAGATTTAATCATTTGAGCTAGATTCTGAGAGCAGTGGTAATAACCAAATAACATTTCGTCACTGCTTCTTCCTCTGTAGGGCACTATTTTAAAATTATGTCAGAGAAAAGCTATTCCCTTAATTCTTGGGCCTTTCTTTAAAGTTTCCCAAATGCTCGACCCATCCCACAGCTATAGCATCAGCTCTAGAAGATGGGGTGTTAGGATAGTAGAAAAACACTCTAGAGACAACCCAGATTCTAATCTGTGCTCTGCTGGGGGTCTCGGGTTTTTCACCAGCCAATAAGGTTTATGGGTGCCCTCTAGCACCAGACTCTACGGCACCAGATCCCGCCCACTGGAGAGGTCACTTCACGAGCCCTTCTCGAGAAGGGCCTTTCCACAGGGAACAAAACAGGGGGCTTTTGGCTGAGGCAGGACGCGAGAAGCTCGTCGGGCCACACCCGCGCCCTCTGGCTCCTCTGTCTGTCCTCCAGCCATCCGCATCGGTCCCGCATCCCCACCCGTCCCCTCTGGCTTGGACTGAGCCGGAAACCGGAGCCCGACGGGCCTCTCGCGGAGAAAGAAACAAGGAAAGCACTAGAGGGAAACAGAAGTGGGCCCTTCTGGAAGGAGAAGTGCCCCCGGGGTGCCTCTCGGCGGCTGAGCCCCGCGCTCCTAAACAGGAAGGGCGGTTCGAATCAGGGTTTCTAGATAAGCGGAGGTTCTTATTTCTCTGACGGAGCTTAGACGGGGCAGCAACTGTTTCACAAAACGCGCCCGACCAACGGCAAATAACGCCGCCTCACTGAACGAGGCAGCAGGGCGCGCGTGGTTTCAGCGGGCCCCTCGGAAGGCCACCGCAAAGCGACTTATTATTTAGGAGGTCCCGGGTTCCTCATACCTCCTACATGGGAAACAAGCGCTCAACCAAGCTACACCCGCTCCCTAGTTTCGTTTTTTAAGGCAGCTATTTATCTTGCTTAGGCCCCAGCCCAAGACGCGGAAAAGCGCAAGGGTCCCGTATAGGGCTTTCAAGAACGCGCGGGCAGGCAGGGCGGGGCGCAGGCGAACGCACTATATCTTCCGGCGGAGGAGCACACAGGAGTCAGCGCCAAGCACGCCTCCAAACTCTCTCTGGAGCAGCTTTATTAGTTGGCGCTGCTGAGGCTGCTTTTCTCGGTTAGTTTGACAAGGACATCCTGATTGGCCAGAGAGACCCCGCAGTGGTTGGCCGGAAAGAGTCGAGACGCCTGATTGGCCGCGCCGCACCTGCAATGCGTCAAGCCGCAGCGGGCGTGGAGGGCTCCGCATGAATGGTCGTGGCTGGCGGGGCAGCCCCGGCCTTCCGAGGGGCGCGGCCCCGCCTAGGGCCGCCATCTTTACTAGTGGCAGTGCGGACGGCCCCGGATGCAGAGAAGTGTTAGCCTGCACGCTTTTGCCAGTAGAGAAAGGCTCTGCGACTGAAGTTTTGTCGGGGGCTTTCTTCTCTCTTTTTATTGGGCGGTGGGTTATTTTGGTTTTTATTCAGGTCTCAGGGTGGGTGGGGCTCGGAGTCGAGGGCGGAACGGCAGCTCCCGAAGGGTCGGGGTTTTGAGCGGGGTTTTAGCGGCAGCTTCTGTAAAACCGCCTGGTTTGCGTTCTCGGCGTGCGCGGGGAGGGCAAGTTAATTCCTCTCAATTTCTAGAGGCAGAAGTGACATTTGTTCCTTCGGCAGCTAGATCGACTGGAAAACAAATCTGGAAAGCTCTCGCGAATACGTCATGAGTCCTGCTCACGCTGACCGCTGTGCCGCCCGCACGGAATGCGTGCTTGTTTTTTAGAATGTAGATCGAACAGCCGCCCTGGAAGCACTATCGACTCCTCTGGCAGTGGCCGGAGCAAAACTAAGCTTGCCGGACAGTCATGCTAGGAGATGTGGACCGAAAAATTATTTTGACCAGAGCAGATTATTTGCGTTTTAAAGCAAATGTTTTGTATATGTGTGCGCCCGGTGTTCATTCGTCTCTGATGTCTAGCCCCGCAGAAAGAAGAAAACCTCATCTTTTACTCTATCAGAAGTGGTGGTTGTTCAGGACTCCCTCTCCCTTAAGTGGGTATGGGTGAGGAAATTTGAAGAATATGTTCGCTGGATCAATTAGAAGTTAGGGAAACGAGGTTTTAGTTGTCTGGGTTAGTGGGTGGTGAGATCCTGGTTGGTTTAACTGGGGTCGCGTATTTTCAAATTCGGTGGGTTGTGGTTATCCAAAGGTGAATTCTGCAGCTGCTTTGGTGCGGGTCTTGGCAAGGCTACAAGGAGGCGAGGTGGTTGGTGAATTTGGTGAATTGTGGGGCGGATAAACGCGGCTAGGCCAGACGTCTCTAATGTATTAAGCCTTACTAGTAATTGGCTACCCTGGGTTAAGTTTCAGAGCTTGTCCCCCGGCTTTTTCCCTTTTCTTCCCGGTCCAAGTTTCCTGGATTAAACAATACAGACATAGACGGGCGTGGAGGTTTCTGTATTGACTAATATAAGGGCACTCAACTATCTTGTGTAGATTTTCTGATGAGATGCTGCATGTGGGAGCATAGTTTTTGCACCATTTGCCAAACATTTTGGCTTTGCAAGTTATTTCTAGTCTTAATCTTCACCACTTTTGAATAGTTTCTGGCTTTTACATATCTTTCCTCATAAGTAGACCATCACTTTTTTCCTTAGGGTGCCTTCTGCCTAAAATTAACACTGTATCAATAAATTGCCTGAGCACTGAGTTCACAGACATTACAAAAGAAAAAAATTGCAGCTTTGCATAATCCCCATATACAGAATTAATTGTTGCTTAGCAGCTACAGTGCTAAGAGTCTGCCACTTTGCTTGCTGTGAGATGGAAAGCAAAACCATCAGAGCCTGGGTTTCCTCTGTAATTTGAAGAGAAGTCTGTTTCAGAGTTCTTGTAAGGATTGGGTGATATGTAAGTGTGCTGGTAGTGTGTAAATTGTAAAACTATTGACCTAAGGGTATTCAGTTACTAAAGTATTTATTATATGCCCATAACTATTTGACCTTGTGAGAGAAAGAATTCCAAGATTTTTCACCCCATGGAAAGAACAGATGGACAAATGCAGATCTAAAATAAACCTTAAATAGCAGTGTCTTTGTGTTTTGTTTTTTTAATGTAGAGAGTATAAATATAGCATTATTAACATTTAGCACCAGATTTGGGGGCCTTTTAGGATAACCAACTCCTCCCGGTTTTCCTGGTTTTAGTATGAAAGGCCTGTGTCCTGGAAAACCCATCCGTCCCAGGAAAGATGGTAGGATAAACAGAATGGGAGATAAAGACTCTTAAATGTATAGAGAGGATTAGGTTTCCATGTAGCTGGAGTGACTAGGCACAAGAAAACAGATATCCAGAGCAGGGTATTTGGCCAGTGGATAGGGCATCTGCCTACCACATGGGAGGTCCAAGGTTCAAATCTAGGGCCTCCTGACCCATGTGATGAGCTAGCCCATGCGCAGTGCTGATGTGTGCAAGGAATGCCCTACCATGCAGGGGTGTCCCCCGCATAGGGGAGCCCCACACACAAGGATTGTGCCCTATAAGGAAAGCTGCCCAGCATGAAAAGAGTGCAGCCTGCCCAGGAATGGTGCTGTACACATGGAGAGCTGACGCAGCAAGAGGACGCAACAAAACGAGACACAGGTTCCGCTGACAAGAATACAAGTGGACACAAGAACACACAGCGAATGGATGCAGAGAGCAGGCAACTGGGGGTGGGGTGGGGAAGGGGGAAAAAAAAATGGATATCCATGTATAAGATTAAATGTGGTCTGACACCTAAAACTCAGTTGATAATTTTATCCATCTTTACTGTTCTTTCTCTATTTTACACATCTATTTAATTGTCTTTTTTTTTTTTTTAAGATTTATTTCTCTCCCTTCCCTGCCCCCCCCCCTCAGTTGTCTGCTCTCTGTGTGCATTCGCTGTGTGTTCTTCTGTGTCCGCTTATATTCCTGTCAGCGGCACTGGGAATCAGTCTCCTCTTGTGTCATCTTGTCACGTCAGCTCTTGGTGTGTCCAGTGCCACTCCTGGGCAGGCTGCAATTTCCTCGCGCTGGGCAACTCTCCCTACGGGGCGCACTCCCTGCACATGGGGCTGCCCTACGTGGGGGACACCTCTGCGAGGAACGGCACTCCTTGTGTGTGGGCCGGCACACAGGTCAGGAAGCCCTGGGTTTGAACCCTGGACCTCCCATGTGGTAGGTGGACGCTCTATCTGTTGAGCCAGATCCACTTCCCTTAATTGTAATCTTTATTGCTTGTAATAGCTTTACCAAACTTTAGAGAAGTTCTTAATTTTTTATGCTATGGACCCCTTTGCCAGTCTGATGAAGACTAATACTACTGTGGGTTTGTTTGCCCATATTCATAATTGAAGGCATGCTACATTTCACTTAGAGGTTAGCAATGCTCAAGATGTTCTGTTTTTCTATCCAAGTTCATGGCCTCTCTGAATTTTGTGCATGAAGTCCAGGTTGAGAACCCCTGCTCTCTCTCTCTTGCCCCATTGCAATTCTCTTTCCAGTCTGCCCTCTTGCTTTACATTGGTTTTTTTTTTGGAGGTGGGATTGAACCCAGGAACTTGTAAATGGGAAGCAGACGCTCAACCACTGAGCTACATCCACTCCCCCCTTAGGTTCTTTCATTTTTACATTCCTGCTGTCACCACCATAATTCTAGGCTTCGTTACTGTTTTTGTTAACTTTTTTTAAAAGATTTTATTTTTATTTCTCTCCACCCCCGTTCCCCTTGTTGTCTGCTCTCTGTGTCCATTCAGTGTGTGTTCTGTGTCTGCTTGTACTCTCATCAGGTGGCTCCGAGAACCGATCCTGAGACCTTCCAGAGTGGGAGAGAGGTGATTACTCTCTTGCAACACCTCAGCTCCCTGTTCTCCTACCTCTTATTTTCTCTCCTCTGTGTCTCTTGTTGTGTCATCTTGCTGCACCACAACTGTCTGCGTCTGCTGGCACTTCTGTGCAGGGCTGCTTTCCCATGTGGGCGGGCACTCTGCGGGGGCCAGCTTGCCCTCACCAGCAGGCCCTGGGCATTGAACCCTGGACCACCTATATGGTAGACAGGAGCCCAACTGGTTGAGCCACATCTGTTTCCCATGTTTTCATTAACTTCTGCAATAGTTTTCATTGGCCTCCTACCCATAGTTCCATTTTATGCCCAGCTGATTGAGTAATTTCTCTAAAGTGCACATCATGAATTCATTCTACGTACCAGATGCTGTAGAAAGTGAGTGCTGATTATTTTCTCCTGAGGTTTTGGTTCTTAGCCTTTCCTGGGTGCACATCTTTGAGAATCTGATGAAAGCCATATAAATCTCCAAGGAAAGCAAATGTATATAAAATAATTCTGCAACTTCTGTTCTGATGCCATCAAAACCAGAACAAAACACATTTTTTTTAACAAATCAATTTTTTAAATACATGTTAAAGCATAGATCATCCAAAGTGTACAATCAGTGGTATTCAGTGTAATCACATATTTGTGCATTCGTCACGTCAATCATTTTTAGAGCACCTTCATTACTCCAATAATAATAAGCAAATCACCTCTTGATCTCTCAAATGCTTCCCGTCACAGCCGCTATTCTTTTTCCTTCTTTCTAGTATATTTTTATATTTCGTAAAAACGGACTTATATGTGCAATATTACCCATATTTGTTTTACATGAGGTTTTACCATCTTACATAATCCCATGTTACAGTTTTCAGCTTTCCTTCTAGTAATATACATGACCTTACTTTCCCTCTCAGCCGCTCTAATAGCTTCCTTAGTTACAACACCATGATTGCTTTCACCATAACAAAACACATTTTTAAAAATCCAAAGAATCTTTTCATTGTGATGTAAGTGTTAACCACTGTATGATCACATGTCATCTACCATAGTACATAAATAACTATATATACTGATAGTCATATTTGGTGATGAACTGTATAGCAATAAGGTAGCTACTTTAGCAATGAATTTTTTATTGAACAATTTCTAAAGCAAAAGTGGCCATCTTTCTGCTGCTAGAATTTTGAAAGGCAAAACTACATTATAACATCTGTTTTTCATTAAGGTAAGGTTCCCAATTTCTTTACTGATAAAAGCATTTTTCAAATTGTAACATGCCTTATTGTTAAGCCTAGTTTTTGAAACTTTTAAGCTCTAATCTCTCTTGTTTTGAATTTTGGGCTTTCTGAAAAATTCAGCTAAGAAGTGTAGTTGTACAGTTTCATAGATTTTCACAGAACATTTTCCCATGAGATTTAGTACAATTGGTGTTTCAATCAAAGTTTATTATCTTGAAAAAATTTTGTTTTCATTGAAGAAAATGAGTAATGGTTGCATGAATGGGTTATTTTCACAACAGTTTACCAATGGATAAGCTGTTTTGTATTCCTCCCTTTATGCTGTTGTTAATTAACATCAGCATTTGCCAAATTTTATTGCAGAAAGGTTGATAGAAGAGCAACCTGTCTTTGAGACCTGAAATCTATGAAGTTGGGGTGAGAGAATACTCTGTCATTTGAAAATTACTTCTGCCTATGAATAAACATTATTATTTACAAATGTCATAACTCCTTGCCGCTGTCTGAAAACTTGTTGCAGTGATTATTATTTCAGTAAGACAGGCTATCAAGATCCCCAAAAAGATTGAGATTCCAAGTAACTATTAGGAATCCAATAGGACAGAATTCTTTGTACTGGATGAAATCTATTTTAAATGGTAATATTATCTTAATATAATGTGAAGAATAAAGATCTGTTTACCTCACCCATAAAGATCTGTAGGTGGGGTAAACATTATCAGTATCATCAATAAACAGTACTGAGGTTCTTATATATGTGACTCACCCCAGGAGGTACCAGACTTATGACCACATAGCCCTGCCTTTAGGTGCTCATGACTGGACTGTAAGCTGCATAAGGCAAGGGCCATTTCTGTATTATTAAAGTTGGTTTTGTTATATTTACCTAAAAATTTATTTATCGTACATGGAAAGCAGGCGCTAAACTAGTGAGCTACACCTGCTCCCCTGCAATTTGCTTTTAATTATTTTTGTTTGGCATAATTTTTTTTAAAATTTTAAAGTCTCAAAACTGTCTTTATTTCAGGTAGATTTCTATATAGATTCTGAGTGATACTCTTCCTGTGAGTTGTCTGTTAAGATAATTTAAGTTACAGCACTGGCTGTCAGTAAAGATTTACTAAAGCAAATCCTAAAAGAAAAATATAGAAGCAAGCCACCAAACAGAATGACATTCCATAGCTGTATTTATCTTATCAGAATTCTTAGACCAATGTTTATCAGGTGCATCCTTCAATACAATACACAGTATAGTGTTTTGTGTCTACTATCTTAATTCATAAATACCTAAGAAATATAGTTTTGTAAATGCATAGAGCTCTTTTTGAGAAAAAATTTGCCCTTCCCATTAACCTTTCTATATCTGGTATCCATTGCATTTCTTTTTTTTTTTTTAAGAAGATTTAAATTATGTAGATGTTACATAAAAAATATAGGGGATTTCCATACACTGCTACACCCTTCCCCTCCCACACTTTCCCACATTAGCAACATCTTTCATTAATGTACTTTTGTTACACTTGAATACATTGAAGCATGGTTGCTAATTGTGGACTATAGTTTACATTACAGTTTATACTCTGCCCTGCACAATTTTATAGGTTATGACAAAATGTACAATGGCCTGTATCTATCATTGCAGAACAATTCCTGTTCCCAAAATGCCCCCATGTTACATCTATTCTTCCCTCTCCCTCCCCTCAGAATCTCTGGTGGCCACTGCCTTTATGTCAATGATAAAAGTTCTTCCATTGCTAAAATAGTAAGTCTATAATAGAATAATAATATCTACTTTAGTCCATTGTTCATTTCCCAATCGTGAGGATTTTGGGATGGTGATGCCCACTCTGTTTCCAACTGATACGGGGCTTAGATCCCATGGGGCAGGTGGATGGAACTATCTTGCTTGCAGTTGCAGTCACTTTCTGTTCCTTGGGATGGATATTGTCCATCATCATCTCCTTGTTGTCCTAGGTGAGTCCAATGAACTGGAGAATAGGTGTTGAAATTTGGCTGAGATTCAGAGCTTAACCAGCCCATGAACAGACCAAAGATTTAAGTCTCTGGGACATATATTTAATAAGTATAGTGCTAATTATAGGTTCAAAAAAGGGCAAAAGAGGGGAACTGGCTGTGGCTCAATCAGTTGGGCTCTTGTCTACCATATGGGAGGCCATGGGTTCACGTCCCGGGGCCTCCTTGTGAAAGCAGACTTGCCCGCATGCTGTGGAGAGCTGCTGGTCCAGGTGCCGCGGAGTGCCACCTGACCCACGAGCACCGCGCAGTGCCAACTCAGCAAGGTGATGCAACAACAACAAAAAAGGGAGACAAGCAAAAAATGCAGAAGAGAACACAGCAAATGGACACAGCAGATAACAAGCAAGCCGCAAGGGGCATGAGGAAATAAAATAAAAATAAATACAGACACAGAAGAACACACAGCAAATGGACACAGAGCAGACAGCAAGCAAAAAGCCTCGGGGGGGGGGGGGGGAAATGGACTTTGGCCCAGTGGTTAGGGCGTCCGTCTACCATATGGGAGGTCCGCGGTTCAAACCCCGGGCCTCCTTGACCCGTGTGGAGCTGGCCATGCGCAGTGCTGATGCGCGCAAGGAGTGCCCTGCCATGCAGGGGTGTCCCCCGCGTGGGGGAGCCCCACGCGCAAGGAGTGCGCCCGTGAGGAAAGCCGCCCAGTGTGAAAAGAAAGAGCAGCCTGCCCAGGAATGGCGCCGCCCACACTTCCCGTGCCGCTGACGACAACAGAAGCGGACAAAGAAACAAGACGCAGCAAATAGACACCAAGAACAGACAACCAGGGGAGGGGGGGGAAATTAAATAAATAAATAAATCTTAAAAAAAAAAAAAAAAGCCTCGGGGGAGGGGGGGATAAAAAAAGGGCAGAAGACCCATGTGTAGTGAAACGATAAATGAGTCTGCTATATTGGGGAGCATAAATTCCAAAGTAAGGTCCACTGACGGGGTGACAAATTCCTGGTCCTGTCTGCTCTGCTTATAGTGTTTAGATGTCTCTAGAGATGTCTCTAGATTCCTCAAGAGCCCTGCTGTTTGAGGCACTGTTCACTGTGGCAATCAATGAGATCCTGCTGAGACATGCATAAGCATTACCTCTGGAATGGCCTCCTGACTCACTTTGAAATCTCTTAGCCATAAAAACTCATATGTATTTAATAATTTCCCCTTTTGGTGCATCACTTTTTGGCATTTGGTAATAGCCCTAGGTGCCAGAGAGGCTCATCCCCAGGAGTCATGTCCCATGACAGGGTGGGGGGGAGGTAGTGCGTTTATATGCTGAGTTTGGCTTAAAGAGAGGCTACATTTGAATAACAAGTAGGCTTTCAGGAGATAGGCAATATAAAATACTAGGCTAAGTCTCAATTTCACAAAAAATAGTTCACACGAGAGTGCCTACAGCTGCAAGCAAGAGAATCCCATCCATTGGTGTATGGAATCGAAGCCCCCCTCAATGAATGGTGGAATGGGCATCACCTTCCCAGAGTCCTCAGGATTGGGAAATGAACTATGGACTAAAATAAACTTACTAGTATTCTACTTATTGTGATTCTAGCAATGAAAGAAATACCACTGTTGTAGGCAGTGACCCAGGAATGTTCTGGGATTAGAAAGAGGGAAAAATAGGTGTAATGGGGGGCATTTTCTGGACTTGGGAGTCATCCTGAATGACATTTCAATGACAGATGCAGGCCATTATGTATCTGGCCATAATAATGACAGAGAGTGTAAAGTACAATGTAAACTATAATCCATGCTTAGCAGTAATGCTCCAAAATGTGTTTATTAAATTGCAATGAATGTACCACACTGATGAAAGATATTGCTAATGTGGGAAAATGTGGGAGGTGTGGGGAGCTGGGCATATGGGAATCCCCTATATATTCCCTGTAACATTTATGTAATCAAACTGTCTTTTAAAAAATAGAGTGGGGGGAAAAGTTCATAAGTACAATCATCAGTATCCGGGCCTGGTGTAATGGTCTATCTTCCTTCACTAGGCACTGCCCATGTACTCGGGGGGATTCTTGCTGCTCTTAGAGAATGTAGCAGGACTCCCCAGGATGGGAATTCAATATTCTTTTGGTTGTGTAGGTCTCTACCCACCAAGACAATGCTCCGTGAACATGCCCCAGGTTCACCCCTTCCCACATACCCCCCATCACTGACATTCCACACCAGTGATCCTCCTTTGCCACAGTTGTGACCCTTCTGATATTCAAAACCTCTCAAAAAATGAAGCCAAAAAAGATAGCCAAATAAAATTAATAAGAAAGTAAAATAATTTTTAAAATAACAAAATACAAACAAAAAATTTTAAAAATTTGAAATAAAATAAATTTTTTTATGCATTGTCTTTCATTGCCGTAAGATCTGTTATCTTGTATGTATGGTGACAATTTTTTCTGTATGTTCTCCCAGTGTCTTTTTTTCATTCTATCTTCAAAGAAGCTTTAGGTTAAAGAAAAGTCCTTTGCATTTCTACAAGTTGTCTTTCTGATTTCTTTCCCTTTTAATTTTTTATTTTCACATAATTTAAAACTTACGGAAAAGTTGCGAGAATAGTATAAAGTATTCCCATGTATCTTTTACCTAGATTTCCCAAATGTTAACGTTTTACCACATTGGCTGTCTCTCTGTAGTTGTAGACAGGATGCCCCTTAGTCCCTAAATAGTTTAGTGTGTAACTCCAGAAATAAGGACATCCTTTTACACTTATAAAAATTGGAAATTGATACAATACTATTGCCTAATTGACAGACGTTAATTGAATTTCGCCAGTTGTCCCAATAATGTGCTTTATAGAAAAATAAAATCCTGGGTCATGCATTGCATTCAGGTGTCAAGTCTTTAGTTTCATTTAATCTGGAATAGTTCCTCAGTCTTTCTTGTTTTTTCTTGACATTGACTAATTTACTGATTTCTAACAAATCAATATGCTGAGAATTTTTAAGGGAGTCAGTCTATTTCAAGTAACTGAATTAATCATTGTCAAAATGCACAGGAAAAAGGTTTAGGTGCTAATGATCTTATGTTACATTCATTCAAAAGTCATGCTCAGAGAAATGATACTCCTATGAAAGAACAACAATTTAACATTCTAGGCTTCCCCCTCTCCCCCCCCCGCCCCCCCCCCCCTAGTACTAACACAGTCCAATCTTTTTGCAGATGAGGAAATAGGATAAAATAGACTCAGAAAGGTTAGGTGATTCATCAAAGATCCTCCAGCTCTCCTGCTTCCTGGATCTCTGTTCTTTTCTCTATAACATAATGCTTAATGGAAAAAGAGCCATTATAAAACTCTAAATGCTGTACAATTTTTTTTTTTTAAGATTTATTTATTTATTTCTCTCCCCTCCCCACCCCCCACCCTGGTTGTCTGTTCTCTGTGTCCATTTGCTCCGTCTTCTTTCTTTGTCCGCTTCTGTTGTTGTCAGCGGCACGGGAATCTGTGTTTCTTTTTGTTGTGTCATCTTGTTGTGTCAGCTCTCCGTGTGTGCAGCACCATTCCTGGGCAGGCTGCACTTTCTTTCGCACTGGGTGGCTCTCCATACGGGGCACACTCCTTGCGCGTGGGGCTCCCCTATGCGGGGGACACCCCTGCATGGCAGGACACTCCTTGCACGTGTCAGCACTGCGCATGGGCCAGCTCCACACGGGTCAAGGAGGCCTGGGATTTGAACCATGGACCTCCCATGTGGTAGACGGACGCCCTAACCACTGGGCCAAGTCCGCCGCTCAATTGTTTATTTTTAATAATTCCATCTACTGTGTTTGGTATTCCCATAAGAATTCTGCCCAGAATGGTCTCTGTTACATATTTCTCATATATAACAATTGATATTTGGTATATAGTATGATTGTAATGTAATGCTTGTCATATATAGAAGTTAAATCTATTTTAGGAATGTCTATATAGTATTTACACAGTGTGACAATTTGTCTTTAGGACAAACAAGTGTAACAGGACCTTAATATGTATATCATGAGAAACAAAGTGGGCTCCAGGCTATGTTCTGAAGGAGAAGACTCTCTGAACTAGGTACTACTCCAAGCTTTCCATCAGACTATCCCAAAAGCAGAGGGGACCAGAGGTTTCCCTGCTGCAGGAAGAATATGACCTGAATTAGGTTACCTAAAGCTAGCATATTTTCAAAATGTATGTATTTCATCTTTAAAATTCATGCACATTTTATGTTTCTTTTAATAATAAAAATGAATGCTGCCCCCCCCCGCCATCTTCCAAGAAAATGGGACTTACTTAACCTGTGGTTTCAAGGACCCCTGTACTTCACCACCCCCCA
Source organism: Dasypus novemcinctus (assembly GCF_030445035.2). Lineage (NCBI taxonomy): Eukaryota > Metazoa > Chordata > Mammalia > Cingulata > Dasypodidae > Dasypus > Dasypus novemcinctus. Next base: position 17,197,586 of record NC_080675.1, read on the forward strand.
GTTTGAGATGCACACAAACTAATTTATGAAGGGCTGTCGAGTTCCATGCTTGGAGCCCAGATAGAACAAGGGTGGTAACTTACGAGTGACTCTGACAAGTAAAAGGCAGTCTACAGAGAAGTGCCAAGGTAGAGCAGAGCAGGCTCATGGATTTTGGTGCCATCCTGAGAAGCTGGAGAGAGAGAATGAACAATAGAGCTAACACAGGCTGGAAGGAAGAAGACGGGGTTCTGGCCTTCTCTTTGCTACTCCCTTGCCACGTGACCATGAGTAAAGCATTGAAATCTGGATTCCAGTTTCCCTATATGGAGAAAGGCAAGATTAACCTAGGGTAGTGGATATGGCTCAAGCCCTTGATCACCTGCTTCCCACATGGGAGGTCCCGGTTCTGTCCCAATGCCTCCTAAAGACAAACAGATAATGAGCAAAAAATAATGAGCAAACAATGAGCAAAAACAGTGAACAAAGAGATGTGGGAGCCCTCTTGAGAAAACAAGCAAAAAAAACCAACTCAGGCAAGCTGATGTGGCTCAGTGGTTGAGCACAGGCTTCCCACATAGGCGGTCCCATGGCTGGCCCTTGTACCTCAGACAAAAAATAAAAAAAGATTATGTGATCTTAAGTTTCCTTCTGGTTATAATATTTTGTGATTCAACATGAATTAATAGAATGCAGAGCCTGTTAATAATTTCTATGTTTCATAACTTACAAATTTAATCTGATACCCTTAATTTTATTATTAAGCACATGCCACTGATATTATTGCAATACCTATTGCAAGGCAACCAGTATATTTATACTTCTAAGAATAACACTGGGGAAGTGGATGTGGCTCAAGCAATTGAACCCCTGCCTACCAAATGGGAAGTCCCTGGTTCAGTTTCTGATGCCTCTTAAAGAAGACAGTGAGCTGGTGTGCTGGACAGGAATGAAAATATGAGAGGGGGGAAACGGACTTTGGCCCAGTGGTTAGGGCGTCCGTCTACCATATGGGAGGTCCGCGGTTCAAACCCCGGGCCTCCTTGACCCCGTGTGGAGCTGGCCATGCGCAGTGCTGATGCGCGCAAGGAGTGCCCTGCCACGCAAGGGTGTCCCCCGTGTGGGGGAGCCCCATGCGCAAGGAGTGCGCCCGTGAGGAAAGCCGCCCAGCGTGGAAAGAAAGAGCAGCCTGCCCAGGAATGGCACCGCCCACACTTCCCGTGCCGCTGACGACAACAGAAGCGGACAAAGAAACAAGACAACAAGACGCAGCAAACAGACACCAAGAACAGACAACCAGGGGAGGGGGGGAATTAAATAAATAAATAATAAATCTTAAAAAAAAAAAATATATGAGAGGGAAGCAGTTGTGGCTCAACTGATAGAGCGTATGCCTACCATATGGAGGGTCCAGGGTTCAATATCCAGGGCCTCCTGACCCGTGTGGTGAGCTGGCCCATGCTCAGTGCTGCCATACATAAGGAGTGCCGTGCCACACAAGGGTGTCCCCCACATAAGGGTGCCCCGTGAGCCAGGAGTGCACCCCGCAAGGGGAGCCACCCTGTGTGAAAATAGCACAGCCCGTGCAGGAGTGGTGCCCCCTCCCCAGAGCTGACGCAGCAAGATGATGCAACAAAAAAAGTGACAGTTTCCCGGTGTCAAACTACGAGAATGCAAGCAGACACAGAAGAACACACAGCAAATGGACACAGAGAGCAGACAATGAGGGGAAGGGGAGAGAAATAAATAAAATACTACTAAATCATACTACCAAAATTCAGGGTAGTATATCTGTTAATGTTAGGAAATGATTTTTATACAGATCTAGATTTTTATAGCAGCTCAATAACACTGCTTTGAAAAAAAAGTTAAGGCTAATAATAATAATAATAAAGAGAAGAACTGCTTATAGTTTGTTTCCAAAGTATTTTTGTTTCCAAAGTATTTTGAAATTTATTTTCTTTGGTAATTCTTAATTTTAACTCTCTTGGAAAGAATCTATTTTTAATAAGTACACTTAGAAACACCCAGACCCAACTTTAATTGATTATTGAGCTCAGTAATTGTTTTCTAGGCATCATTTTATATTCTTAATGGCTTTATGTAGTTCCTTTGCTTCTGAAATAGTTTAGCACAAGAGAACGGTTCTTTGAATTGATGGTGCGGAAGTGCTGGCATACATATTTTATGAAAGCCGTGATCAGCTACTCATCTGTGATTGTGCAATGTAAAAGCCTTTTCCATTTTTTTCTTTTTATGTAGCTTAAAAATGATGAGGATAGTGGTTTTCCTCTGCAATTAGGATGAGTGCTTGTGGAATTCACTCCTCTATCTCCTGCTGGCACACCTTAGTGTTTATCTTCTGTCACACTAAGGAGCCAAAGTAGAGACTTTTTGTTCACAATGCGCATTGGGGTGGGGGTGGATTTAGACATCAGGAAACATTTTGCGAAGTTTTAAAAGCTTTAACTTTTTTTAAAAATTGCAAATAAAAGACCAAGGGAAAGAGATTCTGATTTCCAGAAGCAATTATGGAATTTGTCTTTAATTAAACTTTGCTTGGTTCAAAACTGATTCGAATACAATTGTTTTGCCTTCCTTCCCACTACTATAATTGAGACACTGAAATATTCTAAGGATCGCTTTTGATGAGTTGCTGATTCCATGAAACTTTTTAAACCACTTCCTATTTCCCACTTAAAATCAATTTACTCAATAGACTTCACTATTTGTAGAGGATTTAATCCCTTTTGAGTTGAAATGTAATTTTATGGTACCAGAAGAGAGTAGCATTTGGACATGGCTGACCAGTGCAAACATTTGATCTAACTACTTTTCATCAGTAAGGATTGTTACAACTGAATCAAACATTAGCAGCCCTTATCATTCATAGAGGAATGAATATAGGGGAATCCTATCCAAACCATTTTAATTTCTCTGGGCTCCCTTTCTTGCTGACTGTCTTGGCTGAGATTTCCTGATTCTTGCTGCCTCCTCCTGGAAGGTTAATGCTTTTTCTAATCATCTCATGATTTCATTATTAGATCCCCTTTCTTTGGAATTTTCTTTCCTCTTGGTCTGACCAAGTCTTATTATTGACATTCAGGAAATAGTATGGGGTATTATTTCTAAACTGAGACTAATCGGTAGACTGCAATCCTATATTTTTCTATTTATTTCGGCTATGTATTTTTACATCTCTAAATTTTTAAAATGTTTTAAAATTCTGGACAAATTTTAAAGTATTATTTTATAGGCATATTTTTAAAGACCTGACTCTTAATAGTTAACTTAAAGTATATGTGAGAAAGCTTTGGTTTCTACTACTAGTTGTTTGATTTATGTTTCATAATTTCTAAATCATCCACATTTTCTTTTACTCTTAAAATATGCTACATTAAAATATTATTTGATTATGCCAAGTGCCAACTATATATTTTATAGAAATGACATTGTTCACAAAAATAAGACTATAGGAAAGATAGCTCACAAATAAAAAGTGTTTTGTGAAGTTCAGTTTTACTAAAAAAAAAAAAGGACTGCAAATTAGCTGTCTATTAAATTTCAAAGTTTAGTTTGCTGTCATTCCTGCAACAGTAATATTCTGATGGCCATAAATCCAAAAATAAAGTTATTACCAAGTCTGTGCCCTTCACTTAAATATACAATTAAAATCTTTTTCTTTAGACAATTACTTTTGGAAGAATAAGGTAACAGGGCAACATTTATTTTAATTTTTGTTTTTTTTAAAGATTTATTTTATTTATTTCTCTCCCCTTCCCCGCCGCCCCCCCCCCCAAGTTGTCTGTTCTCTGTGTCTATTTTCTGCATGTTCTTGTCCTCTTCTGTTGTTGTCAGCGGCACGGGAATCTGTGTTTCTTTTTGTTGCATCATCTTGTTGTGTCAGCTCTCCGTGTGGACAGCGCCATTCCTGGGCAGGCTGCACTTTCTTTCACACTGGGCAGTTCTCCTTACGGGGCGCACCCCTACATGGGGGACACCCCTGCATGGCACAGCACTCCTTGCACGCATCAGCACTGCGCATGGGCCAGCTCCACACGGGTCAAGGAGTCCTGGGGTTTGAACCACAGACCTCCCATGTGGTAGACGGATGCCCTAACCACTGGGCCAAGTCTGCTTCCCAACAGAGCAACATTTAAATTGTCATCTTGTTATGTAGAGCCCCATGTAAGGAAACAGATGTGGCTCAACCAATTGGGCTCCTGTCTACCACATAGGAGGTCCAGGGTTTGATGCCCAGGGCCTCCTGGTGAGGTCAAGCTTGCCCATGTGGAGTGCCAGCTGACATGGAGAGCTGGCGCAGCAAGATGACACAAAAAGAGACACAGAGGAGAGAAAATAAGAAGATGTAGCAGAACAGGGAGTTGAGGTGGCGCAAGAGAGTAACAACCTCTCTCCCACTCCAGAAGTTCCCAGGATTGGTTCCCAGAGCTGCCCAATGAGAACACAAGCAGACACAGAAGACCACACAGTGAATGAACACAGAGAGCAGACACCAGGAAAATGGGGGGTGGGGGGAGAAATAAATCTTAAAAAAAAAAGAACCCCATGTAATAAGTGGTATAAAAAAAGTCGTTGGGAGCGATTGAGTATCTGCTTCCCATATGGGAAGTCCCAGATTCGATCCCTGGTGCCTCCTAAACACAAAAAGCAAACAACAAGCAAACAAATGAAACAGCCAACTCAGGGGAACCAATATGACTCAGTGATTGAGCACCAGGTTGGGGTCACTGTCGGGGATTTTATAGAGTATATTTCCTCACTGAAAAGGAGGTTGGACTATATGCCCCCCGAGAGGCTTTCTACCAGGAAAAGTCAAAGATTTTAGTAAACTTTGGATTAATCCTTTATGCAATTGATCTTCACAATTTCAGATTATATGAATAGGGGACATTTTTGGAGTGTTTAATCATTGTTATAGAAATATATCCTTAGTTGGGACAATGAGAAATTTTTTTTCCTTTTTGGTGCCATTAAAGGCATGTTGACAGTAGAGGAGAAAAAATAAAACAACTGTAGCTTTGAAAGTGCTTCATAAAAGCAATCACCCATTTCAAGTTTCTCTGTTTCTGCAGATCTTCAGCAAGTCCTTATAAATAGAATGTGAGGACCATTTCCTGTCATTAATTGGGTTCTGGAGTTTGACTTCCCCCAATAGATGACTGTCCTTTGATAACTGGCTGCATATGGTGGCTTGGACCTTGTGGGATCTGGATGTTGGTTGATGGTGAAGATATTTCAATTTGTAATTACAGTAGAACAAGCAGAAGGACCTTGTGATTGGAACCCAAGGGCCTGACTCTTCCCTTTTGGATGGGCACTGGCAGCTCATCCTCTTCCTGGCTGCCTGCATACATCTAGTTGAAGGGGGAATTAGCCTCCTGCTGCCAGTGCCTCCCAACTGTGGGTGAAGCACTGTGTTAGAATTCCCTGGGAAGGATTCTTGTTGGCAAGGTTAGCAGTAACATGGTGGTTTGCTGCTGGCTGGAAGCTGACCCTTAGCAAAACTATAACATAGAAAGGCTGTTGTGTTTTTTTTGTTTTAGTTTTTTTAAAAATAGAAAACAAATTTATTTCCAAAGTCATTCACAAATCCTACATGAAAATTGTTTTTAAAAGGAGTATGGAATTTATATCACACATAATGTTGCACATAAAATAATAGAATTCATGGAAGCATTTGGCATGATGGATAAAGTGACATTTTAAATATCTTTTACAAGATATTTAGATTACATAAATGTTACATTAAAAAATAGGGGGGATTCCCATATGCCCTGTTCCCCACACCACCCACATTTACCCACATTAACTATAACTTTCATTAGTGTGGGACATTCATTGCAATTGATGAACACATTTTGGAGCATTGTCACTAAGTATGGATTATAGTTTACATGTTGTTGGAGAAAAGCAGCACTCACTGGGATGCTGAGACTGATGACTGCAGGCAGAAAGTTTGTTGGGAAGCTCTCCCAATGGAGGGCATCTGAAGAATAGATTTCAACTCACCCCTGGAAGGGGGAATATGAATTTATACAGTATCTTCCTAGGTGGGGAAATGATAGTCAGTGGGAGGGGGTTGAGGTGCAGGGGCTGATAGGAAGCCCTAGAGGCAGAAATTATCCCTTATATGGCTAGAAGGTAGTGGGTTAGGGAGTTATGCTTTCTTGGAATGCTGGAGGTGCTTTGATCTGGAAGGGGTAAAAGTCCCTATCTCACTTTACTCCTGTGTCCATGTGGTTTCTTTGTTCAACCTTTGGGGAAGTACCATGCTTTCAGGCACACAGGCTATGGTGGGAGGGGGGGTTTTGTCTTTCCTCAATGCATGTCAGGGGGAACTGAGTCACAGCTTGTTAATTATTGCAAACCTAGTGAGAGGGAGCCTCTAACAGTTTACATTGTAGTTTAGACTCTCTCCCATACAATTCTGTAGGTTGTGGCAAGATATATAATGGCCTGTACCTGTCATTGAACTGTCATTCAGGATAATTCCCAAGTCCTGAAAATGCCCCTCTAGTGCACCTGTTTTCCCTGACCTCAGAACTTCTAGTGACCACTGCCTCTTACATCAATGATATAAGTTCTTCCATTGCTAGAATCACAATAAGTCTATAGTAGAATACCAGTACGTCCACTCTAGCCTGTAGTTCATTCCCCAATTCTGAGGGTTCTGGGATGGTGATGCCCATTCCATCTCTCATTGAGAGGGAACTTCAGTCCCATACAGCCGATGGATGAGATTCTCTTCCTTGCGTTTGTAGACTCTCTCGGTTCCTTGGTATGGTGGTTGTCCATCATCACCTCCTTGTTAGTTGTCCTGGGTGAGTTTAATGAACTGGAGTAGGCGTTGCAACTCCATTGAGGCTCAAGGCCCAGCTGGTACATGGACAGCCCAGAGATTCAAGTCTCTTGGACGTACACCTACCAACTCCAGCACCAAAGTTTCCCTTAGGCTCTTTATCTCTTTGCAGTTCCTTTCAGATCAATGCCCTGAAGCCTCCTGCTCTCTGGGTTCCCAAAACAGCTGACTTGGGTTGGATTTTGCCCTTTCTCAGCCGTTTTTTGCAAGAGAGCTGGGGAGTGCCCACCTAAGTAGATGCCATCTTGTCAGAACTTATGGTCGTAAGGCAGTTTTTGACACCATTCATCCTGGTCTCTACTTTGTCTCCTCCTTTGACATGACATGACAGCTTCCACCTTTAGACACTCAGGGTCTTGCTTTAGTCTTCTCCACTGCTCACTTTCTGGAAGGGTCATGATATTAATATGCTAATGAAAATTCAGGTTAATGTCTTACCTCTCTCAGCCATATGTGCATTTCAAACCTTTCTAGTTAAGGAGGGATAGAATCAGTTGACAGCAGAGGTAGTTTGGGGGCCCTTCTGGAAATTACATCGGGTTAAACTCTCACAGCCTGCCTTCTTTTCCAATCTTAACTGCTAGTCTCATTTCCAATGTGTCCTCTCATATCTTGTTTTCTTATTCATTTATTCAATAAATATTTATGAGACTTTGGTGGGCTACAGAAAGGTATAGTTCCTGCTCCCGTGCAGTTTATAGTCTAATGAGAGATTCTGACAAGTAGTTACATAATCAATCTCAAGTTATAACTGTGGTAAGTGTGATGAAGAGGGGAAGAGAGTGCTGCGTGTATATAATAGGGGAGTTTGCTAAGGAGCTAAGGAGGTCCAGGGCTTAGTCGCAGAGCTAAGCGGGATTTAAGGAGGCAAAGGGGATGTCAGGTGAGATAGGTTGAATTAGGTACCCCAACAAACACATGCTCCTAATCTTAACCCACGTCCCTGTGTGTGTGAACCCATTGTAAATAGAACCTCTTGAAGTTGTTGTTTTGTTAAGGTGTGACCCAAATGAAAGAGGTTGGGTCTTCATCTGGATTTACTGGAGGCCTTATAAAGAGGACCCAGAAGTCACAAGGGAGAAAGGAAAGAATGAGACCATATGAGAAGAAGTAGTTGATACAAGTCACAGAACCCCCAGCGTTGCTGGCAGGCAGCACCAGAAGGCCACTGACCTGGGAGGAAGCAAAACCATGAGGCAGTAAATTCCCATTGTTTAAGCCGAGCCCATGTGTGGTATTCGTGAGAGCAGCTCAGGCAAACAGACAACAGGGAAGGAAGAGATGGGTAGGAGAGTGTGCTAGTCAGAGCAAACAGCACATGGAAAAGTCTTTTGGTGAGAGGAAGAATGGCCTGTGTGGAGTGGAGTGAGGGGGAGTGTAGTGTGAGAGGAAGCCAAGACGAGGTTACGCAGGGTAGCTGTGAGACCTGCTGATGGGATCTTGGTCTTTATCATAAATACAATAGAAAGTCACTAGAGTGTTTTTGTTTTGTTTTTTAGGAGGTACCAGGGATTGAACCTAGGACCTCGTACATGGGAAGCAGGCACTCAACCAACTGAGCTACACCAGTTTCCACTAAAGTATTTTAGGCATGAATAAAATATGATCAAATTTGTGCTTTGAAAAAAACAAAATCCTATGACTACAATGAGAAGAGTGGGTTAGTGATGGAGAGAATGGATGCAGGGGTTCCAGGTGTATCCGGAAGCCCCTGAAGTCAAGCAGATGAGAGAGAAAGGGGAATCAATAAGACTTGATGATAGATCAGATATGGGGAGGGGAGAGAGAGAGGTCAAGAATGATTAATTCCAAAAGGGTTAATTCAGACCAGTAGAATATCTCAGCCATGTATGATCATGTGTTAAAAATGGCTTTTTGACCCTGAATAAAAAGGGGAAATGGTAAAGAGAAGTGAGTGTATATGGCTAAGAGCCTTCAAAAAAGAGTCGGGAGAACATCGTAGGGGTCACGCTTACGCACACCTCAGTAGGACTCCAGAAACAGCTTAAGTAGATACAACCCTAGGTACTGGTTCTCCTAAAGACTACGGAGACCCACAGGGTATAAGGTATGGCAGATGGATTTGGAGTTCTGTGCCATGTCAATGGACCCTACTTTGGAATTTGTGCTCCTGAGAGTGATGGAGCTGGACTCAGATGTGACCTTTCTACACATGCCTCTTCTGTCACTTTTACTGAACCTGAGGTTGGTGCTAGGGATGGTGTATACTCAAGGGACTTAAGTCTCTGGACTGCCCATGTACCAGCTGGGCCCTGAGCCTCAGTAGAGTTGCAAACCTACTCTTTGGTTCATTGGACTTACACAGGTCAGCTAACAGGGAGATGAAGATGGTCAACTACCACACCAGGGAACCAAGAGTGCCTACAACTGCAAACAGGAGAATTGCATCAATCAGCCATGTGGAATCTAAGCCCCCTTTCAATATAGAGGTGGAGTGGACATCACCATCCCAAGGCCCACAGAATGGAGGAAAAAGTATGGATGAGAGTGGACTTACTAATATTCTACTATAAAACTATTGTGACTACTAATAGAAGAAATTGTATCATTGATGGGGAGAAAGTGGCCACAGTAGTTGCTGAGGGCAGGGAGTGGGAAGAAGAGATGTGATGAGGGGGCATTTTTGGGACTTGGAGTTGTTCTAAATGATATTTCAGGGTCAGATGTTGAACATTATATATCCTGCCACAACCCACTGAATGTACTGGGGGAGAGTGTGAACTATAGGGTAAACTGTTATCCATGTGGTGCAGCAGTGCTCCAGAATATGTTCGCCGAGTGCGATGAGTGTGCCACAATGATGGGGGAGGTTGTTGGTGTGGGAGGAGTGGGGTGCAGGGATTGGGGTATACGGGAACCTCTTATGTTTTTTATAATGTAACCTTTTTTGTGATGTATGTATCTTCAAAAAATTACAATTTACAAAATTTTGGGGGGTGGGGGTTGGGGAGCAGGTTATATGGGAACCTCTTATGTTTTTTTAATGTAATGTTCTATGTAATCTATTAAATTTAATTTTTAAAAAGTGTTATTAAGAAAAAAGAAGAATGATTCATTCTTAGGTTTCTGACCAGTTTCTTGAATGCATTATGGAGGTATTATTAAATCAGACAGTGTCTTAGTTTGCCAGGGCTGCTATGACAAATATCACACACTGGTTGGTTTGAGCAACAGGAATTTGTTGGTTCACAGTATTGGCAGGCCATGCCTTCTTCAAAGTCTATAGTGTTCTGGTGGTGGCTTGCCTACAATCCATCTCTGCCTCTGCCTCATTGCTGTCTCCTCCTGTGGCTTTTACAACCCTTGCTCAGTCAGCTGTGTCTCTGTCTAGATTTTCTCTCCTTATAAAGACTCCAGTCATATTGGACAAAGGCCCATGCTGATTCAGTTTGACCTCATCTAAATAGAATCTTCAAAGAGCTCATTTACAAATGAATTCACACCCACAGCACTTTAGATTAGGACTTTTTTTTCAAATTCTACTCAATTTATTCATTTTTTTAAAAGATATTACATTAAAAAAAATATGAGGTCCCCATTCGCCCCCACTGCCCCCCCACCACTCCCCCCCCCCCCAATAACACTCTCCCCCATCATCATGTCACATCCATTGTGTCTGGTGAGTACATTTCCGGGCATCGCTGCACCCCATGTCCCGTGTTCCACACCATAGCCCACACTTTCCCACGTTCCATCCAGTGGGCCATGGAAGGACATACAACATCCGGCAATTGTCCCTGGGGCACCACCCAGGACAACTCCAAGTCCCAAGAATACCTCCACATCTCTTCTCTTCCTCCCCTTCCCCGCACCCAGCAGCCACCATGGCCACTTTTTCCACATCAATGCCACATTTTCTCGATTATTAACCACAATAGTTCATGAATAGAATATCATTAAGTCCACTCTGATCCTTACTGTATTCCTCCTTCCTGTGGACGTTGGCTTGGTTGTGTCCATTCCACATCTATGTCAAGAGGGGGTTTAGATTCCACATGGATATTGGATGCAATCCTCCTGCTTTCAGTTGTAGGCACTCTAGGCTCCATGGTGTGGTGGTTGACATTCTTCAACTCCATGTTAGCTGAGTAGAGTAAGTCCAATAAATCAGAGTGTAAGAGCTGTAGTCTGTTGAGGTCAGGGCCTGGCTATCATATTGTCAGTCCAGAGATTCAAATCCCCTAGATATATCTTAAGCCCCAGCACCAACTACAATTCCAGTAAAGTAGCATGAAAGGCTTGTGAAAAGAGATCCCATCTGAGTCCTTTAACTCGTCTTTGTGTGGTAGTGTTCACTCTATCCCAGATTGGGATACTAGGAGAAAATTAGATTAGGGGGTAAAATGAAGACTTTAATTTGCATGTTAGGCTTGGAGTAACTTTGAGCTACCCTGCGGAAGTGTCAAAAAAGCATTTGTAGATCTGGAGCTCAGGGAAGAGATCCTAGCTGAAGATAAAAATTAAGGAGGGGAGGGAAGCCGGTATGGCTCAAGCTACTAGGCTTCTGCCTACTACATGGGAGGTCCTAGATCAGTTCCTGGTGCCTCCTGGAGAAGACGAGCTGGCATGGCAGACAAGCATGGTGAGTTGACACAACAAGACGATGCAACAAAAGAGACACAAAGAGGAAAGACAATGAGAGACACAACAAACCAGGGAGCTGAGGTGGCTCAGGTAATTGAGCACCTCTCTTCCACATGGGAGGTCCCAGGTTCAGTTTCTGGTGCCTCTTAAAGAGAAGCTGAGCAAACACAGAGAGCACACAGCAAATGGACACAGACAGCAGACAGTAACCTCAAACAATAAGGGGGGAGATAAAGAAATAAAATTTTTAAAAAAATTAAGGAGGGGAACAGATGTAGCTCAGTGGTTGAGTGCCTGATTCCCATGTATGAGGTCCTGGGTTCAATCCCTAGTACCTCCAAAAATAAAAAAATAAAAAAATTAAGGAGCCTTTGGTAAATAAGTGACAGTAATTGGTAAATAAGTATGTGCCCTTGTTGAGAGAGGCTAGAGGTAATATAGCCTGTGCATAAATTCAAACTTATCTAATTCTGTATCCAAGTGTGCCTAGTTTCTAGAAAGTCAATTAAGTGAAACAGGCCCTATAGACTTTGAATATTCAGAAAGAATGTAGACTGAATGTGTATTCAAAGTTATATCCAGATGGAATGTGAGCTATATGTTAATTCAAGCTTATCTGGAATGTGGGTGATATGCTAATTCAAGTTTAGCTGGTATTCAAACAAATGGCTGAGCCCTAAAGAACTAACAAAGTCTTTTTTACCCCTAAACCTCTCCTGGCCCCGCCATGTGTGTCTCTTGTATAAAATTAACCTGAAGCCCCTACCTGGGGCTCAGCTTTTTGGACAGGAGTCCACCAGGCCCAGCTGGTCATAATAAATCTTCCTTCTCACAGAATTCCTGAGTCCTAGCCTTCAATACACGATCACTGAATTCTCTCTGCTTCCACTACATTTCCTGGGGGGCTTGTCTGGGATTGCAATGAAGGCCAGAGACAGCAGCACTTTGTTGCTTCTTTCAGATGCCTCTGAGGAAGCCAAGAGAGCCCAGGCAAATCCCCAGCCTTGGACACCTTTTAGTCTAGAAAGAGGTTGTGGTCTTTGCCAGAGCCCTCCTGGGGAAAAACCGGACACACCGAAGAGTCTAAAAGGAAATCCTGAGAATGAAAAAGAAGCTCCACATGCCAGACAGGTAAGACCCCTGGGGGCATAGTGTAAGAAAAGCCTAACTGTGAACATTGTGGGGAGGCCTGATTAGCTCCCAAGAGGACCCTAGTACCCTCAAAAGTTTGGGGGGAAGCCGTCTTCTCCAGGTCTGAAAAGAAAAAAGAAAACATGATGTTTGGTTGTAACTGACTGCAGTTTGGGATCTGGTTTGCCTTCACTAAGATAGTAAAGATTTGGTTACAGTGGGAGAGGCATTGAGGGGTTTAAGTTCTGCTCGCTCCCTACTTCCCTTTAAGAAAAAGGCCTGCTGCCTCTTGGGCCTTTATTTTGGCTGCTCTCTCTCTCTCCACTGCCATAGGAAATGAGGCATCAGTATCCCAGTGCTTTCCACTGGGATGCATCCTGAAGAATTGGTCTAAATTTGAAAGATCTTGGTTACAGAAAAATGAATTGGTTTTTGTGATAAAGCTTTGTCTGAATATGAATTGAGCAATGGAAAAGTTTAGCCAGAAATGTCTTTTAATTTTAATGCTGAATTGCAATTGAGCTTGTTTTGGAAACATCAAGGGTAGGCAAAGAGCCCTGTTAGAAGTTACCCCTGGCTAAACTTGCAACAATTAACTAGCTGTAGCTCAGTTCCCCCTGATATGCATTAAAGAAAGATAAGCCCCCTCTCCCCATAGCCTAGACAGTGGCATTTCCCAAAAGTTAAACAAAGAAATCTCCTAGAAATAGCAGTAAAAAGTAAAAAGCTCAAAAACGGCCATACTGGAGAAATGGAAATTATGAGTCAAATTGATGGGCTTTGTGTTTCTGTCTGTGTGCTATGGCTCTTTAGTGTTTGTACGTTTATTTGATGCCCATGTATGTTTTCATGCCTGCAGATAGTGGTACTGAATTGTGTAAAATGGTGAACTTTGGTTAGACTGGAACTCTGTGATACCAGGTTAGTTGATTAAAAGGATGTCTCTTGATTCTTCCTAGAATGATAAGCACAGCTTCTGGCATGCCAGCAGGCACCCCAGGGGAGTCTCTTCTCAGGAATCAGGAAGTTCTGCCTGCTGCTGGTCCACATGGCCACAGAGAAGCCTCTGTGTGGAACCCTGAACTCCAGTTAAACTGGCATATAAAAAAAGGGGGAACAGATAGATCATGTCGTGTCTCCTTAAAGAAATGAGAAAATAAATGTCAAACTTCTCAGTTTAAACTCACTTGTGCCTATAAAAGGTGTGAATAGTGATCAAAATAAAGAAACCTCATGTGCCATCAATTAAGGTCAAAGAATTCCTAGAAATACTAAAGATATAAAATTATTCTGTTTTGATCTGTGCATAACCTTGTGTTCAACTTTGAAATCTGTGTTTAACTTTGTCAGTTTGCTTGTGCCTAGGAAATCAGATTTGGGGTTTACCTGTTGGATAATGGTGAAAAGTAACCTAAAAATGAATCTTTAAATACCAATAATTGTCTTGTTAGTGGATTTAATGCATAGATCACAAGTGAAATTTATTTAGTTATTGGAAAAGCAGAAAAACTACACAAAATTGTTACTAATAAAATTGTTTTAATTCTTAGTTAATAAATAAAGGTGCCCAAATTGATTTTAAGTAAAAACTTTCTAGAAACTAAGGGTTGAAATCATTGTATGAGTAAAACAGTAAAAAACAAAAATTAATAACTGAAATTATTACAGTGGAGTAGATGTAGCCTAGATTTCAGCTATTGCAATGTTAATCTTAAACTAATTTCTCTGTTTATGGCTAAGTATATCTAGTGCTTACTATAGTAATGGTAATTATAACTTAAACTTACCTTTAATTATGGTTATTTTATAACTAACCTCACCTAGCCCCTAGACTTCAACTATTGTGATGGTAATTATAAACTGAGTTTGCCTTTGTTATGGTTACTGCAAGTCTGGCCCCACCTCTTGCCTCTGCTTACAGTTCTGAAGCAACAAAAAATTGTATCATAGCATTAGAAACATCTTGGTTATAAGCCATTAATTAAGAAAGCCACAAAGGGGGGAAAACACGAACCCCTAGTCTGGAAAAGCCCACAAAGAAAAGCCTTCAGGGAGATCTTTCAAGTGTTGTTTTACATTTGAACTTGTTTTGTTAAAAAAAAGCAAAGTTTTAAGTAATTAAGTTGTGTTTCCATGTCAAACTATTCATGTTTGCCCATTTGCTCAGCATATATCTTCATACATCAGGATAGTAATATCAAATTAACAAATAATTCTTTGAAAAAACACTCTATTCAAATTTTTAAAAATTAAATATGCAGTTATATATGTAAGAAATATTCCTAGAAACCAAATTAGGCTAAGCAGTATGGAAAAGTCATATAGAAATCTGAATATAGAAACTATTAGAAAAGGAAAAAAATTTTTTTTTCTGAGCTCTTTGACCTGCTCAGCCCCCAGGGTCTTCTCATTGCAAGAGCTCTGAAGGAGGGGCCAGGGTTGGCAGATTAAAACTCTGTCTTCTAGGCTGGGGAATGAAGTCAATTTTTCTCGTAGTTCCCCATTTTAAACCTTTTAACAGCCTTAAATGAAGGTAATTACTAATCCTATTACCAAATTTCAGTAAGTAAAAGAAAAGTCCTTGAAAGCTATGAAAAGATCCTAAATTATAATCAAAGCAAATTAAATAATTACAATATATTCCAGAGCCTAGAAGTCAGTATGGGGAAATGGACTTGGCCCAGTGGTTAGGGCGTCCGTCTACCACATGGGAGGTCCGCGGTTCAAACCCTGGGCCTCCTTGACCCGTGTGGAGCTGGCCCATGCGCAGTGCTGATGTGCGCAAGGAGTGCCCTGCCGCACAGGGGTGTCCCCCGCGTAGGGGAACCCCACACGCAAGGAGTGTGCCCCGTAAGGAGAGCCGCCCAGTGCAAAAGAAAATGCAGCCTGCCCAGGAATGGCGCTGCCCACACTTCCTGTGCCGCTGACGACAACAGAAGCGCACAAAGAAACAAGACGCAGCAAACAGACACAGAGAACAGACAACCGGGGTTGGGGGGGGGAATTAAATAAATAAATTAAAAAAAAAAAAAAAGAAGTCAGTATGCTTTTAAGATTATTCAGTTTTAGAATTTTTTCAAAGACAAGAGGTTTTAGCCCCCTGTAAAGAAATGAAAAACAAACATTCTTTGTATAAACTATAATAGTTTCAATTTATTTAACTTGGGTGTTATCTCTTTGGTTTACAAAATATCAAGTTAATAAATTAACATTATATGTATTAAGTCTTTACTATGATAAAATTCTAAGTTCATATCTAATGAAATTAAGTTAAAGAAATGTAGATCTTTCCTCTCCTAAATGCATAAAGTAAAATCCATTGGTTGCTAACTAAATTGGTTGCTAACAAATCCATTGGTTGCTAAGGTAAATTAACCAGTCTATGTAGTTGTGTTTAATTATAAAAAGTTTGTAAGAGCATCTTCCAAATTGAAGCATTTGAATGGCTAGTTCTAAAAAGCCATTATTAATTAAAAACCTAAATTGATGTTAACGGCAAAAAGTAACTTCATAGCAATAAAACCTGTCTGCAATTCACCTCAATGTGCATATTCAAGTGGTGGTAATAAAAAGTTACCTTGATTCCATTGGAAAACTTCAGTTTTCATGTTAAAATTGGGAAAAATAATTTCTCCTCTACTGCTAAAGTAAAATACCTGTGTAATTAACATCTGCATAGTAAAAGTATAAAAGTAAAAAGCAAAGTACTAAAAAGTTCATTTACTATATAACACATTGCATTAGAAATGTTTAAAAGATATATAAAAATCAAGAGATAGACTTCAGCATTGTCAAACTCTCTCGTGCATTCAAACCAAGTGTCCAATACACTAGAGGTTACATCTCCATATGAGTTGTTGGGTAGGTTAGTCACTGACCCCTAAAACAGCAGAGATATCTATTACATCTCTGGTCATGCTCCTGAAGTGGATGGGAACTACATTGTAGTTTCAAACTCCTGCAGCAGCCAGCAATGGCTCGGTATAGCCAAATGTACAATGGATATCATCTCCAGACTAGCACTGTTTCATAGTGCCAAAGCGCACAATGCACCAAGTTGGCAAAATACTGGAATCTACTTTTCTAGCTTCTCTCTAGGGTCAACGGTGTTGCAGCTTCTGTGAAGAACATACAAAGTGGAGCAATGAATACCAGAGTGTTGTAAGTAGAACTTAAACACAATTGGCACTATAGCTTGCTCCCATGGAGAGAGAATCTGTATGGTATTGCAAACCTGAAACTTAAAGCCATTGATTGCAGCTCAAGGAGAAACTTATGCATTGAGTAGTACATTAATTAGTATTAAATACTGTACCTATATCCTATTCTAAACATATGTCTGATGATTATGGTAACATTTCTAGTAAATCATATGCAGAAGGACATTGACCATTTTAAAAGTCCTGGTCAGCTTCATTTTCTAAGTAATTAATAAACATGTCTGTGAAATTAAAAAAAAAAAAAAAAAAAAAGGCCACCTTGCCTGAAAACAGTGGGGCTAACAGCCCTTTTAATTAAAAAAAAAAAACCCACCAGATGAACTTGGGGGCAACCTCTCACAATCTTTACCCCACACCAGGTGAAAAATGTGCTTAAACCCAGGGCCACCAGTAGCTTACAGGTAGCCAGTTAATTAATGCCAGGCTCAATTACTAAAAATCCCGAGGTGCAGGTAAGGGTGTGTCAAACTCTCAACCCAGCTACCCTACTACTGGTAGAGAGCCCAAAGTTGGATCCTGAAAAACCCCTTCTCCACTCCTGCCTTGAGACTCTTTACCAAAACTACTCAAGCAGGCAAGATCTAAAGGATGAGCCTCTTGTGAACCCAAACATTAAATGGTTCACAGATAAAAGCAGTTTTATTAAAAGAAAAATTAAAAAGGCAGGCTGTGCAGTGGTTTCTCAGTTTGAAACCATAGAGGCCAAAGCTCTTCCCCTTGAAACTTCAACCCTGAAAGAAGAGCTAATTACTCTTACCCTAAGTTTAAAGCCAGCAGCTGGGAAATGGGCTGGGCTCATATTTACACAGACTCTAAGTATGCTATCCTTGTCCTTCATACTCACTCAGCTGTGTAATGAGAACAAGGCTTGTTTAACTGTCAGTGGGTCAACTATTAAACACAGGCAAAAATCCTAGATTTACTTAAAAGCCGTACTGTTACCTTAGGAAAAAGCAGTTATGCATTATCCAGGGCATCAGAAAACAAACATTGCTATAGCAAAACAACAACAACAACAAAAAAAACTCAAGGTAATGCAGCTGCTAAAGCAGCAGCGCAAACCCAGGTTTTCCTCCTACCCCTTATTCCAGCACCTGTACCAGTACTTAAAGTTCCACAGTATACCCAGGGTAAGCAAATCAGGTCAGCTAGCTTGGGGTTCACCCTGGAAACTGATGGGTGGCTTGTTAAAAATACTCAAGTTTACCTACCAGGAAAAGTGCAGTGAAAAATCCTTCATGAACTTCACCAAGGCATTCATCTGTAGTTCTGATCACTCCCACAGCTATTAAAGCTAAAGGAATGTCCAGCTTCATGTACTAATCCTGAATAAAGTCAGCTACTCAAGAGTGCCAGCTCACCAGAAGCACCTGACTGAAAACACGAGTGCCAGTCATTGCACAGCTTAAGATACAGTCAAAAGACAAAGCTAAGTAGTGTCTATGTCAAAATTAACTGTTTCCTCTAACTCTAGCCCAAATGCCTATTGCTAGGAAAAAGACAAGCCAGACTTCCCTTTAAAAACCTTGCCTCTTGGGAAGCAGCTGTGGCTCAATCAGTTGGGCTCCTATCTACTATATGGGAGGCCCTGGGTTTGTGTCCCGGGGCCTCCTTGTGAAGGCAAGCTCACCTACACACTGCGGAGAGCCACCAGCCTGCAAGTGCCACAGAGAGCTGACTCAGCAAGGTGATGCAACAAAAAGGGAGAGAAGTAAAAACACAGAAGAGTGTGTAGCAGATGGACACAAAGAGCAGACAAGTAAGCTGCAAGGAGGGTGATAAAATAAAAAAACAAACAAAAAAACCTTGCCTCTTTTCATCTCCTTTAGCTTAACTGAAAAGAGAAATGCCTCTTCTCGTTCCTCTCCTCTACCATAGGAACTGATATTGACAATTTATACCTAACCTCGTAGTCTACTGCAATTTCTCTCTGAAGTTAACTAACACATAAAATAACTATATATATACTCTTTCCCACCAACTTTACGAAAATGCCACCTTTGCAGGAGCCTGACCTTTTCTACTTCTGTGGTCCAGTGTCCTCTTAGTGGAACCATATATTCTCAAAATTCTAATTAAGTTTATTTCTTCTAGAATCGGCATCTTGTTAACCATATGAAGACTTCATCCAGCTTTGCCCAGGATGCCAAATCCATCTTCCTCCAACCGAGATAAGATAGCAAGAGAGTTTCACCCCTTGTCAGGTAGGGTCAACTGGTCAGGGGACCAGCAGGAAGTAGCTACAGAAAAAAAATCATCCCACTTCAGTACCCCCATTAAGATTAAAGGTGTAAACTCTCCGAAGGAAAAAAAAAAATAGAACAGGCTAATAATATAATAAATCAGTAGACAGATCTGGAGCCTAGCAAAAAATCTCCCCAAGATTCCACCACTCTGAAAAACACTTCCTCCAAAAGCCAAGAGAAGCCCAGATGTTCCCAGAAACTTTATTGTTAAGCCTTCCTGAAAAAATTAATGGGAAAAATGAGCAGTTGACATGTGAATAGCTGAAACTCCTCCCATGCTCTCATCATACTTCCCTGCTTCCTCCCCTTAATAATAACTAGAGTACACACTTTAATAAATAATGCAGTAAGAACATGGACAGCAGCCCACCTCATAACTCCCAAAATAGTGACACCAAAACTTAACAAACTTAAGCAAGGCATCAAAGGGGGGATATAATATAGCCTGTGCATAAATTCAATCACTGAATCCTCTCTGCTTCTACTACAGAGGGAGAAGAGAGCCTCGAGCAGTAGCAGAGAATTTGCTGCAAAAGAGGTTGAGACTGAGCAGTTGGAGAGAGAGGAGAAAAAGTAGGAGAATGTGGTTTCACAGAAGCCTGGGAAAGAGGAAGTGGTCAGACACAACTGAGAATTCAGAATGTAGCAACATGGAGGTCACTGGCGACCTCCGGGAGAGATGCTATAGTGTAGTGAAGTGGGAGGAAGCCAAGCTGGAGTGGATTTGAGGAGTGAATGGGGGTGAAGAAATGAAGACCCTCTGTAGGGACACTGCTGCTTTCCAGAAATTTGACTGAAAAGGTGGAGGCATTGGTTGCTGGAGCAAGGTGTGGGATCAAGAGAGGACTGTTGTTTTTTTCCAAATGGGAGAGACCACAGCATGATGAAAAGCTGGAATTAAGAGGGAAAGATTGATTATCTGAGTGAAAGAAGGGTAATTGATAGCCTACGGCAGAAGAAAGGATAGAGGAAGTCGTTTTAGACAGGAGGGGAGACATTTTCTCATTTAAGGGGATTCTTCTTTTGAGGATTTTGTCACTTGGGGGATAATAGAATTGCACAGAACCACTTCATCTGCAAGTGGCCAGAAGGGCTCCTCCACGGTGTCTTCAACTCTTGGATCTCTCTCCTGAGGTTTGTGACTGTTGCTGCCCGGTGGAAGAGGAGCAAACTGTCAGTGACTGTGTGTTGAATACTTTTCAGGTATTGAAGCAAATCCTCTTAATTAGCCCCACCCAGGAGAGGGAAATAAAAAATAAGTTTGCTAGGAAAAGATCAATAGACAGTGGTTGTTTCTGTTGTTTTGCTCAAGATCTACTACTTCTGAGCTCCCTTCCTCCCTTTGGCTTTTCTGTGTGGCAAGCAGCCCTTTAGCATATCAGAGGGAAGAGAGGCTCCCGTTCTGTACCCCTCTTCTCCCAGATGGTCCTCAGAGCTGTGCGTAGGTGGAGCTAGGTGCTCTTTAGTCCTGGGCTTGATAGCATCTAATCTGGTGGCTGCTTTACAGGAGAACCCAAGGGTTGGATCTTTAGTAAACTTGTTTTGGTAATCAAATCAATAAGTCATAAGGCAAAATCAATGGTCATTTCCACTTTTTAAAATGAAACTTCACTTCATGATTTCTCAGTCACTTCAAAGCTTACCTTTTCTATTTTTCCTTCTGAGGCAAGTTAAAAAAAAACAAAACACTTCTATGATTTTTTTTTCATGCCATGGTGTAGTCCAAGTCCAACCCTGAATGACTCTGAAGTCCATCTAGTCTCCTTCTGGGTGATGATTTATATTGTTGTATATATCATATTTGACTCTTATTTTTTAAATCTTGGATTAAATAGATCCTTAATATAAGAATTCCTGGTAGGTTAGGTTCAAAGAAGGGCTGTGCTGCCCTGGCTCTCCCTTTCCTGGTTTGACTAGTCTTCTTAGTTCCTGGCAGAAGGAGCAGACTTGAGAGTGGGGATGGGTGGGCAATGTGGCAACCACTGCTGTAATGTTCCGAGGAAGTTTGGAAATGTGGCAAAAGCAAAGGTGTCTCAGGTGTTGCTGGGGACACCTGTACTCCTGGCTGTCCAGGAGCACAGTCAGGCATCTTACTCTGGAAAACAGGGAACTAAGATTCTAGGCTTTGAAGGAGAACTGTTATGTGTTGCAACCTTAACTTTTCCCAAGGCTTCTCCCAACAATATAAGTTGAGGCAATTTAGAAAACAAAATAATGTTTGATTTCAATCCTTATATCACACATCAAGAAATTTCAGATAAATCAGATTTAAATGCAAGAAATGAAACTATAAATGCACTAGAAGAACACTTATAAGGGTTGACTTGACTTCTCTAAGCATGATGCTGGAGGTGGAAACCACAAGGCAAAAGACACTGATTTGACTAACAAGAGATTATAAAGACTTTTGCATGGCAAACAAAAACAAAAACAAAAAACAACTACATTTGCAAAATAAATAATCCTGTATACATATGAAGAATTCTTACAAATAAATAAGAAGAAGACAAATTCTCCAATAGGAAAATGGACAAAGGACATTGTTTTAGTTTCCTAGGCTGTTACAGCAAATACCATGAACTCTCCTTGCAAAAGCATTACCCAGACACCCTGAAGATGATGATTTACTTCATCTCTCATTCCCACCTTTGATCATAGCTGCAGAACATGGTTTCCAACAAAATTTGGTCATCAAGTTCTCTAAGAATTGCTATCCCCATACAGACAGATAGTCAGTTTTGTTTAGTCTATTATCTTAGGTTTGGTGTAACTCTTCCGTGGATGTTTGAGGTAACCAAGCAGAGGAGGATGGAAAAATATTCACTTCTTCCTTCATTCAACAAATATTGAACACCTCCAGTGTGCTTGGCACCAAGCAGCTCCCAAGCTCCATTCCTTTCTCCTTTCATTCCTACAATATGCCAAGCACCATGTTAGAATATAAGGATACAATGTTGAGAAACAAACTTGGCCTCTGCCCGCAATGGGCTTGCCATCTAGCAGAGGAAAGACATATTTACAGAAGAGTGCAAACTAAAGGTGCATGACAGAAGTGTGTTGGGGAACAGTGGAGGGAAAAAGAGTAAGATCAAGAAATGCTTCTGGTGGGGTGGGGGTGGTGGGGTTGAATGGGACCTCATTTTTTTTTAATGTAATATTTTTACAAAATCAATAAAAAAAAAATGCTTCATACCAACCTCATTTAAGCTTACTACCTCCCCACCTTCCCCACCAGCATGGGACATGACTCCCAGGATGGGCCTTCCTGGCACCCCAGGATTATTACCAAGTGCCAATTCGTGATGTATTTGGAAAAAGACTTTGACCAAAAAGAGGAAATATTAAATACATATGAATCTTTTTAAAAAAAATTTATTTATTTATTTATTTCTCTCCCCTTCCCTCCCCCCCAGCTGTCTGCTCTCTGTGTCCACTCACTGCATGTTCTTCTGTGACTGCTACTATCCTTATCAGCGGCACTGGGAATCTGTGTTTCTTTTTTTTTTTTTTTATAAAGATTTATTTATTTATTTAATTTCCCCCCCTCCCATGGTTGTCTGTTCTTGGTGTCTATTTGCTGCGTCTTGTTTCTTTGTCCGCTTCTGTTGTCGTCAGCGGCACGGGAAGTGTGGGCGGCGCCATTCCTGGGCAGGCTGCTCCCTCTTTTCACGCTGGGCGGCTTTCATCACGGGCGCACTCCTTGCGCGTGGGGCTCCCCCACGCGGGGGACACCCCTGCGTGGCACGGCACTCCTTGCGCGCATCAGCACTGCACATGGCCAGCTCCACACGGGTCAAGGAGGCCCGGGGTTTGAACCGCGGACCTCCCATATGGTAGACGGACGCCCTAACCACTGGGCCAAAGTCCGTTTCCCTGTGTTTCTTTTTGTTGCGTCATCTTGCTGCATCAGCTCTCTGTGTGTGTGGTGCCATTCCTGGGCAGGCTGCACTTTCTTTTGAGCTGGGTGGTTCTCCTTACGGGGTGCACTTCTTGCACGTGGGGCTCCCCTGCTTGGGGGACACCCCTGCGTGGCAGGGCACTCCTTGTGTACATCAGCACTGCACGTGGGCCAGCTCCACATGGGTCAAGGAGGCGTGGGGTTTGAACCGCAGATCTCCCATGTGGTAGGCGGATGCCCTATCCATTGGGCCAAGTCCACTTCCCACATATGAATCTTTACAGCTAAGAGATTTCAAAGTGAGTCAGGAGGTCATTCCAGAGATTATGCTTATGCATGACTCAGCAGGATCTCATTGACTGCCACGATAAACAGTGAGTCAAGCAGCAGGGCTCCTGAGTACTCTAGAGACATCTAGACACTATAAGTAGGGCAGACAGGCTCAGGCTGCCAGTGGGCCTTACTATGGAATTTATGTTTCTCAATGTAACAGAGTTAGACTCATTTATACCTTCCCTACACATAGCTCTTCTGCCCCTTTTATCTGAACCTATAATTAGCACTGTTAAATATATGTCCCCCAAACTTAAATCTTTAGTCTGTTCATATGCCAATTGAGTCCTGAATCTTAGTGGAGCTGCAGCCAGCACCTACTCTCCAGTTCACTGGACTCACCCAGGACAACCAACTAAGTGATGGACAATGCCCATCCCCCCAAAAGAGAGAGTATCTACAACTGTCTGCAAGCAAGACTGTTTCATCTATCTGGCCTATAAGATCTAAGCCCCCTCTCAGTTGTAAGCAGAGTGGGCATCACCATCCCCAAATCCTCAAGATTGAGGAATGAACAACATAAGAGGGGAATGCAATATGGACCAAAGTAAACCTTTTATTATTCTAGCAATGGAAGAACTTGGAACATTGATATAAAGACAGTGGTCACCAGAGGTTCTGAGGGGAGGGAGAGGGAAGAATAGGAGTAACATGGGGGCATTTTTGGGACATCGGGATTGTCCTGCATGATATTGCAGTGATGGACACAGGCCATTATATATTTTGCCAAAACCTATAAAATTGTGCAGAGCAAAGTGTAAACTATAATGTAAACTATAGTCACTGGCTAGTATCAATGCTTCAATATCCAGTCATCAATTGTAAGAAATATACCACACTAATGAAAGATGTTATTAATAGAGGAAAATGTGAGGGGAGAAGGGAGAGGGTATATGGGAATCCTCTATATTTATGTAATCTAAAAGTTCTTTAAAAATAAAGGGGAAAAAAAAGGCTTCTGAGAAGAGAGTCGTCTTGCTGAGCCTTTAAAGATGAAGAGATACTTGTGAAAGGGCGTTCAGGGGAGTGGATGTGGTTCAAGAGGTTGAGCTCGCCTCCCACATGGGAGGTCCCGGGCCTGGTTCCCGATGCCTCCTGAATAAACAAAAATGAAAACAAAAAACAACAAGCAAGACAAACGAAAAAACCAACTCAAGGAAACCGATGTGGCTCAGTGGTTGAGTGCCGGCTTCCCACAAATGCGATCCTGGTAACATGGGCTAAAGTAGAGAGAGAAGCTGAACTGGGGACAGGGAGACAAAGTGCGCTGCACTGGGGCCCTGACTGAGGGAGTAGCAGCAGGTGTGAAGAGAGGCTCCTGTGGTAAAGAGATAGAAACATGGATTTGATGCCCGGATTCAAGGGGTAAAAGAAACAGAAGAGATGAGGAAGACTCCCAAGCCCTAGAAGCCACCTGGGTGGGTGGACACAGGAACCGGTTTGGTAGAGAGGCGCAGAGTTTGAGGTACTGCGAGACCCTGTCTACGTGTGTGGAGGTCTGAAGCCAGGGGAGAGCCTGGGCCAGAGATGCAGATTTGGGAGGCACCTGCATCTAGGAGCTATACTTAAATGATGGCTAGAAAAGAGCCTGATGATTTCAGAGTCAGACACTCATTTTAATTATTATATTGACAGAGTCACTCTTATCGCTCCATTATTTCAAATTATTCATCCCATAAAGAAACATTCCCAGTAATAGATAATCACAGCCCTGTGATGACTAACTTTTGTTGCTTTATAATCACCTGCAGAGTTAAAAAAGGTAGACTCCTGCATCCCACCCCCCGAGATTCTGATTCAGTAGGTGGGGTAGAGATGTTAGATGTTCACTGCATATCCGTGTGGACCCATGGCAATGGGTAGGATCACATGACAAGTCTGCCTAATGACTGTGCGTAGATGCCAGGAGAGTCACTTTGAGTCTCTTCTTCCCCTGTCATGGCAACTACAGAGGCCTTGTCTCGAGATGGCAGAACTCCAAGATGGAAACAGCATGTATCCCAGACCCACAATGGACATTGCATGAGTGAGGAATAAACCTCTCCTATTAAATTGCTGAGGTCTTAGGGTGTGTCTGTTACTGCAGCATAGCATGGCCAATCCTGACTGACACAACCTGCCTTTTGTGAGGCTCAGGAACTAGCTTTTTAAATAAACACTGTCAATGATCCTGGTATAGTGGCCCACTTACCACACTTTGTGACCAGAGACCAAACTGACCTTTTGTAATAGCACAAGCCTGATGGGTACCCTAGAAACTTTCTTAATAACCAGAATGTTAGATCTGCTATAAAGGAGAAAATGGCACACTCTTCACTCAGAAAGTTAATGGTATACGTCATTGAAGGAAGCACGGTTCAGCAGTATAATTAGCATGTTGACCACAGTTTGTGGAGCATTTACTATGTGCAAGGCATAGTACTAAGTGCCTCCTGTACATTATCTCACCATCCCCACCCTTGTAAGTTAGGTATGATTGTACAAAGGCAGAAAGTGACCATGAGATTTGAACCCAGAATGGGATTTGATTCCAAACTAGTGCTTTGAATTATATACTTTCAATTTGCAAACTTTACTGTCCTGATATCTTGGAGCTGCTGGCCCACAATTGAGGGATTGAGGATTACTTTGTAGCCCATCAGCATGATTTGCAAAGGTTGTGGTAATACTAAAGGTTTGTAATGTCAAATAATTTAAAAAAACAACAACTTATTTTCAGATTTTCAGCTAAACCTTTTTTCAGGCCTTAAGAACAGCTATCTAGCCTACTTTCAATGTTCATAATAATAAGCAAAGAGTCCTTTTATTTTAAGGGCTGCAAAGAAAGTTTGCTGTAGGGTTACTTTTCCTTTCTGGAGATCCCAGTCTCTGAAGAGTTTGTCTGTTAGCAAACCTAACTGATAGCCCATATTAGCTGTAATAAAATTTATTTATGAGTTTCTATACTTTGACTATAGTCATTAAAAAATACTCCCCAAATCCACAGTCTAGTGGCTCATTCTCTCTGCCCCTGCCCCTGAGATAGATCCCTTGTCTGTTTGCCTATTGTTTTTGCTCACTGTTTGCACTCATCTGCTTGTTTTGTTTTTTCTTTAGGAAGTTCCAGGAACTGAACTTGGGGCCTCCCATGTAGGAGGGGGGCACTCAACTACTTAGCCACATCTGCTCCTCATTCTTTCTTTCTTTTTTTTTTTTTTTTTAAGATTTATTTATTTCTCTCCCCACCCATTGTCTGCTCTCTGTGTCCATTTGCTGTTTGTTCTTCTGTGTCTGCTTGCATTATCAGGCAGCACTGGGAAACTATGTCTCTTTTTTTCTAATTTATTTTTATTTATTTCTCTCCCCTTCCCCCCTCCCCCACTTCAGTTATCTGTTCTCTGTGTCCATTCACTGTGCGTTCTTCTGTGTCCGCTTCTATTTTTGTCAGCGGCACCGGGAATCTGTGTCTCTTTTTGTTGCGTCATCTTGCTGCGTCAGCTCTGTGTGTGTGTGGCCGCCAATCCTGGGCAGGCTGAACTTTCTTTCACGCTGGCAACTCTCCGTTATGGGGTGCACTCGTTGCACGTGGGGTGCCCCTACGCGGGGGACACCCCTCTGTGGCATGGCATTCCTTGCATGCATCAGCACTGCGCGTGGGCCAGCTCCACATGGGTTTGAACCGTGGACCTCCCATGTGGTAGGCGGACGCTCTATCCATTGAGCCAAGTCCACTTCCCTGCATCTCTTTTTTGTTGCATCATCTTACTGTGTCAGCTCTCCATGTGTGCGGGGCCATTCCTGGGCGGGCTGCGCTTTTTTCACACAGGGCAGTTCTCCTTGCGGGGCTTACTCCTTGCGTGTTGGGCGCCCCTACACGGGGGTGGCCCTACATGGCACGGCACTCTTTGCACGTGGCAGTACTGTATGTGGGCCAGCTTACCACATGGGTCAGGAGGCCCTGGGTATAGAACCCTCAACCCTCCATATGGTAGGCGGATGCTCTATCAGTTGAGCCATGTTCACTTCGCCTCATTCTTTCTTGATTCTCAACAACACTGTGTTCTCATCTACTTAAAAGTAGAACTTTCTCTTCTTGAGGTGCTAGACTTAAATTATATGCAGCCATAAAATTCTGCATCTGCTGCAACTTCTATTCAGGTGCCCGGAAGGATGTGCCAATTCAGAGATATGAAGAGAAGAGTCATGATCCACTCACAACCAGAGTTCAGCTATAGTGGAGGACTTATGGAGGGAGTGAGAATGTTCAATTAAGTCACCATAATGACAACAACAAAATACCTCAAATGACTTCTCAGTAAAAGAAATTGTTTCCTAATGGAATGCTGAAAAACATTTAAAGGGGCTTTTTCTTATCAAATAGAGAACCTTATTGCATAATCATTTACTACTCTACGATATTTAGTAATCTTGTTAGAAACCTTGACTAAACCACCCTCTGAGTTTATTTTTTTCCTTGACTTCCCTTCAGAAACCAGCAACATGGAGGAAGAAGTTACCATGGGATACCCTAATTGGGAAAACGATAAACCCCGCTTTGACTAAAAAGGCCCGTTGATTGATATAGTTCAGTGCCGACTCCAAAGAAGTTGAAAATTGAGAATAATGGTTAAGTATAAGCTCATGAAACATCTCCAAGCATGGTTTGCTCAGGTGCCCCGTCCAAGAATCCGTACCTTGCCTGCAGTGAGGAGCCACTAAGGAAAGAATTTACCAAGGGTGGAAAGTTCATTGAACACGCTGTGCTAACCCCTTGAAAAATCACTTGTTCTGAAAGCCCAGTAGAAACCAGTAAACCTATTTGCTTGGCTTCTGGAACAGTTACCTACCTGCAGTAACAAGTAATTACAACTGTCAGCCAGCTAATAATTGCTTGAGTGTCTAAATGAATGGGGAATCTTTCCTGAAAGAAATTACTCTTCTTAAATGAGTCAGCTCATCCGACTGTCTCTGCCTTAGTTGCTGACAAATTTGGGCTATCTGTCTAAACCAGGTTTGAAAGGGGAAGGGCGTTTTAATTGGCAGAAGCAATGCGGGACAGGGACTACCCAAAGCGTATCAGCTGAGCGATGCTGGGACTAAGGCAGCTACTCTGCTGAGCCACCTTCAAGTCCTTCCTGAAGACATGAGCACCCTGGGCAGGCCTCAGAGCAAAGGTCATGGCCACTGACCACTTCATAGAACCTATGCAGCTCTGCCCCTTCCCTCCCATCCTTTGCCAGTGCTCACTGAACTTTATTAATACATGGGAATGTAGATAAGAGAGAAATCCCTGCAAGCACAGCTGGATAACAAGATGGTGTCAAGGTCGATCATTTCCAAAGGAAAGTGAATGGGAAGGCGTCAGTAAGAGTGGGGAATTGGTTGTGAAAGGAAACGATTCCAATGAGTAGGAGCAATGTCTTTCCAATCATGCTCAACAACCCCGGGTGTTCAGACTACAGAAGAACCCCAATGTCACCTCCTAAAAAGCCATCTCTGCCAAGTGTGGTGTCCTTAGCATCACCAACAGCAGGAAGAACTGGGATACTGTAGAGTGTCTTTACCCAGGCCTTGGGTTTTTTGGCCTCAGTTTGTTCACGTGTAAAATGAGATGAGCAGTGATCGTTGAGGTCTTCTTGTTGAGATTCTCCTCTGGGTAAGGAGCACTTTGGGCCATATGACCTAAGACGGGCTGAATGCCATGGGCAGCCAGGTCTGGGGCTGAGGGATTTTGTTTTTTGTTTTAAAGATTCATTTTATTTATTTTTCCCCCTCGCTATGTTGTACTCATTGTCTGCTCTCTGTATCTGTTTGTTGTGTTCTCGTCTTCTTTTTAGGAGGCACCAGAAACTGAATCCGGGACCTCCCATGCAGGAGGGATGCACTCAATCACTTGAGCCACCTCTGCTCCCTACTTATTGTGTCACATTGTGTTTCCTCGTTGCATCATCTCATTGCATCATCTGGCCATGCCAGCCCTTCACATCAGCTCACTGTCTTGCTCATCTTCTTTAGGAGGTACCAGGAACAAAGCCATATGGTAGGCGGGTGCCCAACAGCTTGAGCCACATCTGCTTCCCTGGGGCTGAGGGATTTGAGGTATTCTCCAGTGCTTTCTCTTTGGAGATCTTGGGAGCTTAAAAGGAAGGTTTTCACTTGTTCATTTTTTATTTTTATTAATTAATTAATTTGTTTTATTAGAAAAGTTGTAGTAGGTTTATAGGAATATCATGGAGGAAGTACAGAGTTCCCATTTCCAACCTCACACACACAGCTCTCCCTATTATCAAGAATTTGCGTTAGTATGGTACTTTCGTTACAATTGATAAAATAATATTATTATAATTATACTTTAACATGATTACATTAAATTTAATGTTACTGTTGTGTAGTTTGGTTTTTTAAAATTTTTATTTTGGTAAAATACGTATACCCTAATATTCCCCATTTTAAAATATGCAATGTAGTCATGTTAATTACATTCAAAAAGTTGTGTCTTCATTACCATGATCCATTGCCAAAACTTTTCCATCATCCAAAGCAGAAACTCGTTAGCAATGAAGCATTAACTTCTCCTGCCCTCCCTCCACCCTAGTACCTGGTAACCTGTATTCTTGTTTCTGACTCTATGACTTTGCATATTTTAATTATTTCATATCACTGAGCTCATACAATATTTCTCCTTTAGTATCTGGCTATTTCACTCAACATAATATCTTCAAGGTTCATCTATGCTAAGGTTTTTAAAGGACTCCCAATGTGTGGGACCAAAGGGCATGGTTATTCCCTGGGAGAAATTTTTTTTTAAAGATTTGTTTTTATTTATTTCTCTCCCCTCCCCCCCTGTTGTCCATTCTCTGTGTCCATTCGCTGTGTGTTTGTCTGTGTCCGCTTTTATTGTCAGGCAGCACTGGAAAACTGCATCTCTTTTTTGTTGCATCATCTTGCAGCGGCAGCTCTTTGTATGTGCGGTGCTACTCCTGGGCAGGCTGCGCTTTTTCCACGCAGGGTGGCTCTCCTTGCAGGGTGCACTCCTTGCGTGTGGGGCACCCTATGCGGGAGCTCTCCTGAGTGGCACGGCTCTCCTTGCGTGCAGCACCACTGCACATGGACCAGCTCACCACACGGGTCAGGAGGCCCTGAGTATAGAATCCTGGACTTTCCATATGGTGGGTGGACGCTCTCTCAGTTGAGCCACATCCTTGTCCCCTGGGAGAAATTTATAGATTTAGAGCTACTGCAGATTTAAGAGGACGCTGAAGGTCAGGGAGAGGCCAGGCTCCATGGTAGCTGGTGCCTATGGGACCCTGTGCAGGTGACACTCTCCTGGCCTTGATGTTACTCTCTGCAAAGGAAGAAGACACCCTTGTGGGAGCTTGGTCTCCCATTTCAGCCACACCTCATTTTGCAACTGAGAGTTGCTGCATAAACAGCAGATCAGAGAATGGTTATGCAGCTGTGCACTATCCTCTGCTTTTGGTCTCTCTTCAGCCCCAAGTTTAATATTAATATTGATTCAGACTGTTGAACCCTCAACTTGACCGTAGACACATTTACTGCTTAGAGACCAACAATATAGGTTTAGAATGTGTTATTCTAAGAAGACATGAGTTCTTTCCTGAATAATTATGCATGGGGTGAGTTGCATAGATAACAATAATTAAGGAAATGTCTGAGATGATTATTTACTCATTATTAATTCAAAGTGTATTTTCTTTCTCCCCACTTCGGATTTATTTTGTAATCATATCTATGAAGAATGTTAATAGGAAGATGTATATTTATGTGCATCTATTAAGGATGTCACTTGACTTTGTGTATAACTTTAAACAGCTTTTCAACTACAACGCATTTTTCATTTTCCTTCCTTTTTTTTTTTTTTGAGGTACCGGGGCTGGGGATTAAACCTGAGACCTCGTATGTGGGAAGCCGGAGCCCAACCACTGAGCTACACTGACTCCCCCCGAGTCTTTTTCTTTTTTTCATTTGTTTACTTGTTTTGTTGTTTTTAGGACGTAGCGGGGATAGAACCCGGGACCTCATACATGAGAAGCAGGCGCTCAACTGCTTGAGCTACATCCACTCCCTGTTTTTAAATAACGTTTTTTCTTAGTTTGGGGAATGTTGTTAAAATAACCCCTCTTCAAGATTCATAATACACATAGCATTCTAGAGGCTATCAGAGGTCCTGTTATAAAGAAACCTGTTTCACTGGAGCCAGACTTTCTTGACCATGGGATCCTCACTTTTGCAAGAAAGGCATGAAGAAACTGTCTTGGCTTCTCATAACATTTTTTTTTAAGATTTATTTTTTATTTATTTCTCTCCCCTTCTTCCCCCCCCCCCCCCCCCCAGTTGTCTGCTCTGTGTCCATTCGCTCTGTGTTCTTCTGTGACCACTTCTATCCTTATCAGTGGCACCGGGAATCTGTGTTTCTTTTTGTTGCATCATCTTGTTGTGTCAGCTCTGTGTGTGTGTGGCACCATTCCTGAGCAGGCTGCACTTTCTTTTGCGCTGGGTGGCTCTCCTTATGGGGCGCACTCCTTGTGTGTGGGGCTCCCCTACGCGGGGGACACCCCTGCATGGCACGGCACTCCTTGTGCGCATCAGCACTGCGCATGGGCCAGCTCCACACGGGTCAAGGAGCTCCCCTGTGGTAGGCAGATGCCCTATCCACTGGGCCAAGTCCGCTTCCCCCCTCATAACATTTTGGTACAATGCAGAATCATAATACCATAGAACTGGATGGAAACTTTGAAAAGAATCTGTAATCTCTTTCACCGGTGCAGAAATTGAGGGCTGGGAAAGTAAAGTTATTTGGCCAAGATTATACAGCCATTATCTACACTAAGAGCAAAAACCATTAGACATTCCCTTTAGCTGCTGTGCCTGATCATTTCACTGCTTCACCAAGTAAAGAAAATATCAGGTTGGATACTTTCTCCCTGTGCCCTATGACTTCTCTACCTCCCTCATCTCCCAGCCCTTTTGTTTCAAAGGCTAGCCTTTCTCTGGGCACCAGACTACATTTTCTTCTACCTCTTTTGGCATCTGAAACAGCTTATACCCTGTAATTCATTTTTAAACCACGATTTTGGAGGCAAGGACTGGTTTTCACAAAGTACTTTGTGGAAATACTTTGCAGGCAAATTTTGACGTACTGAAACTGCCCCACCCTTACCCCTGCCCCTGTCAGATATGTTTCGTTGCAACATAACTTTCCACATTCATTCTACAAACGTTCCAGGGCTACACTTCACCGAGCACTGGGTTGGGCACCTGAGTACTGTAGACATTGAGATTAAGCACTTGACTGGTTTCTGCTTTTTTTTTTACCTTGGAGAGAGCTTTTGCATTCAAGGTCGAAACCTTGGAGAGCTAATCCTTTTTCAAGGTTTGACGCTCTTTGCAGACAACTGTCAAATCGACATTTCCAGCCTTCCAGTATTCTGTTGACCGAAACTAAACTCTTTATCTCCGGACTGGTCTTACTCTGGGAGGCTTCTTTTGCTGGACTTTGACGTGTCGGATGTGGACAGGCGTGGGTGGGTCCGCGTGGACAGGGCAGGGGTGGCGTGCTAGGTAGGAAGGCAGCTAACAAGTCAGGGGTGGATGTGTTGGTGCCGTAGGGTGGTGGCGTCAGACTCCTTGGAATTTCCAGACAGGGAGGAGTGGGACAGAAGCCCAGCTGTTAAACCTTGTATTGGCTTAATGGGAATGGTGGGGTGGCATCAGTGTGCAGAATAGATTGGAAGGATACGGAAGGCAGGGAGATCGGTCAAGACACTGTTTTAAGATTATAAATAGAGCATAATGATAGCCTTGATTAAAATGACAGATCATTTCGATCCTTTCAAAGGGAAGGAAGGTCCTGGACTCTTTGAGAATAGAATGAAAGGTATGGGTCTTCTCCCCAGAAAAATGTGCCCACATGGTCAAAGTATTGTGTGTAATTTCGGGGAACTCATGGGCCCCAGTGTATGATGAAATAAATGGATTTGGGAGCTCAAATGACAAGAGAGGTCACTTCAGCCAAGGATACTCGTGTCTGGTCCTATTATCTGATGACTTCCTCATCCATAACTCTGCGCAGCTGGTGCTGATGTTTGGAATGAGGGTCCTGGGATCCTCACCGTGGAGGAAGGGTCAGGTGAAATCTACTCGGTCAAATAGAAACACTATTTACAATAAGAATTGAACCAAAAGGTTTTCTCCATGGCCCTAAAAACCAGATTAGTCACCCAGCTAGAAGAATCAGGGCCAGCTTGGTGGGGTCCTGCCCTGGAGTGAGGCTTGCACAGGCCTCATCACAGGGGTGCTTTAAATCAGGGAGGAAGAAGGAAGACAGCGTGCAGGGCCCGAGAAGCAACCCTCGTCCTCAAGTCCAAGGGCTCAGAAGAGGCTGTGAGCAGCGAACAGGCAGGGGACAAGAACTAAGGGGACAGGCCAGACAGCGTCCGCAGGGGCACTGCTGCCTGCTCTATCTGGGAGCCGTCTAAGCGGTGAGGACAGATTGGCCAACAGAGAGACGCCAGAGCAAACCAGGAAAACTCTTGAAAACGGAGCTTCCGTCACATTTTTGATACGGGCATAAAATTCCTAAAATTAGAGTTTGAAGGCCCCTTGTGTGATAGATATTTTGCAAAACTTGGCAAAGGACTAAGAGACACTTGTGAATCGAACAGCAGCCGCCTCAAGCGCAGGCTTCCTTCTGGCATTTTGTGGGGTCTCTTCTCCCATGGCCTGAGCAGCCAGGGGTTTCCGCTGCCTCTGGGCTCTTAGCAGGTAGCAGGGTCTTGCCATCAGGCCTAAGGGACCTTTCCTCCCTCCCTTCATCCCTACCTTTGTCTATTAACTCCCTCCTGCCAAGCACGACCCTCGCCTTTCTATCAGCACATTTCAGGTACCGGGGGATTTAGGACCACCAGGAGGAGTGGGTTGGGCTGCCTGGGAAAAGCCTGTGCCCAGGCCCAGGGGCTGCTTGGAATCTGCAGGGTTGTGTGTCTCCCGCGGCCACCTGGGCTTGCTGGGGCTGCGATTGGACACCCACTGTGCCCGCTTGTCGCCTTGCTGAGGGCTCCCCACCCCCTTCTGCTCTTCCAGCTTGCCTGCGACGGTGGGAGCTCCCTAGTGAGGCCTCCCCTGACCCTTTCCTGCCCTCCTGCTGAATTCCCAGCAGGGACCATGTTCTACATTGGGCGCCCCTCTCGGGAACGATAAAATGCCCGGTGGGGGACTGTCACCTTGGGGTTATGTTCCTCCAACCCTGAGAGTCCAGGCGATGCTTAATAAAATAAATATAAAAAGAAACCAATCTCGGACTTGTCTGCAGTCTGGGTTCTCTCCATAACGATCACTCCTGGCAGTTCTAAAAGTCTGTAGGGTGACACCACCCAAACACCAGCACTGTCAAAATCTCAGCCGCTTCCTGCCAGTATGTTGGATCCTAGAGATTCCTGCTTTCCCGCCCTGTGGGCGATGGTGCTTCACCGTGACTTTCGCAGTTCCTAAAGGGCAGGAGACAAGGCTGTGCTGAGCTTTCCGTTTCTGAAAATGTCCTTTCTGTAGGGTTATTCTCAAGCCCACTGCCATGGAGCCCCATGTCGGGGCCTGGCATAACAGAGATGCTAATTTAGTCCTTATCTTTATTACATGATCCCATTTGAAAGAAAAACTCCCCAGCGCGCTGTTCATCTGATTGCTCAGGGTCTCATGCCGTGATGAATGAAGTTTTGCAGTAATTGAAAAAGTAATGAATAACACCCAAGGCGGTAAATAAATCACCAAGTTCATTACTTCAGGGGACTGAACGTCAGTTTGCAGACCACTGTTGCACAGTGTAAAATAATATTACCTATAGTGTAAGCACAGGGAAGTGGGAATTAGTATTATTTTCGTTTTTAATGCACTCCTGACTGCTCAAAAAAGATATTAAATATTAACGTAATTTAACATATACTCTGGCATTTATTAAACCACTGACGTGAGCAAAATAAGTAATGTGTATTTTTAAAGTATTAAAGATTCAATACCGATAATTAACTTGAACGTCAAAGAGGAAACCAATAGGCAGGGGTTCTTAACCTTTTTTGTTCCATGGACCCTTTGCCAGTCAGGTGAAAACCACAGACTCCTTCTCAGAATGTAGCGGCAGATCATTTCATGACACTTAACTGGCGTCGGGTCTAACAACTACCGTAATTTTGAAGTTTGGATAAGCAGAAGTGACTTTTCAAGATATGCAAACACTGTAATGTGATATGAAATGAACACTACTGTCATTTATTGCTCACATTCATAAGTGAAGGAAATGCTAGATTTCAGTTAGAGGTCAGAGAAAATAAGGATAATCAGTTATATTTTTCATTTCAAGCTCATGAAACCCCTGAAATCTTTCTACAGACCCCTGTGTGTGGACCCCTGGTTAAAAGTCCCTGCCTTATGGGCATGCTCTGCAGAACCCCCAGATTATGAGATTAGGCAATCCATGCACTGAGGGAATGTGAAAAATTGCAATCATCTGCCTGATAATCTTGAGAGAGGCTGAACGATGTTAATACTTTCACTTGTTCTTATGCATCAGTTAACTAAATCTTTGAGGAGAGTGAAAAATCCAGGGATGACTTCCTGTCCTTGAGGCTACCTTGGAGCCTAACATGGAAAGATCAGCCTTTCATGCTTAAGCAAATCAAGCTGCACTCTGCAAGTTCTGCCTGTGACACCAGCACCTCTAATGAGGCAGAGTGGAAGACGACACTGGAAGCGTTGCTTAGTC
Organism: Dasypus novemcinctus; assembly: GCF_030445035.2. Classification (NCBI taxonomy): domain Eukaryota; kingdom Metazoa; phylum Chordata; class Mammalia; order Cingulata; family Dasypodidae; genus Dasypus; species Dasypus novemcinctus. The sequence goes on from NC_080675.1 coordinate 17,233,635, forward strand.
TGAGTGACTGTCACCAAGTGGTGACATTGCATTGCTGAGGACTTTGAATTCAGGGGCTCTGACTGGAATTTTGATTCTTTAAGTACAAAGCTCACACAGAATAAGTACCAATTGGGATACTTTTTCACTTGAAGGGGAAGATGTCACTCTGGAGGCTGACACAGATGATAAACCAGTCAGGTGCTGCACCAACATATACTGATGTGTTGGTCTTTTCTAGTTGTGAAATTGTATTCGTCTGTGGAATTTAGTTTGGTTGAAATGGCAAGAATTCCAAGCTACTGGAAAACAAATATTATATTCTTTGAAATGTGGTCGATGTATTTGTCTACTCTAAGAGGGCCTTTCAGCTTAAGTTATCTGGTTTGACCAGCTGCAATAATCAAATCAACTAAACATTGCCAGGTGTGCCCTAAGCCCACCCATAAATGCTATTGGTTAAGTAGTATTCATTTAAAGTCGTAATTTTCCTGCAATATTATTATCTGCCTAACATCAGAACTCTCTTTGCTGACATAACCTGTAGAGCTACCTTGCCTGAGAGTTCACAATTATTTATATAAAAATTAGCAATCAGAAATTGGAATTTATTTAAATCATCCTGGAAGAAATAAATTTGGTTTGAACTGTCCTTTTGAAAATAACCTTTTTCTCTTTATTATAAAGGTAAAAATATTCATTCTATATTATTCAGCAACATATAAAGTTGAGTATGTATATTTCCCACAATCCCTCTACTCAGATGTTACTTCGTTTACTCTGGGTTATAGAAACTCCTGGCTATTTAAAAACATATACAGGTGGTAGACTTGGCCCAGTGGTTAGGGCGTCCGCCTACCACATGGGAGGTCCGCGGCTCAGACCCCGGGCCTCCTTGACCCGTGTGGAGCTGGCCCATGCGTAGTGCTGATGCGCACAAGGAATGCTGTGCCACGCAGGGGAGTCTCCGTGTAGGGGAGCCCCACGCGCAAGGAGTGTGCCCCATAAGGAGAGCCGCCCGGCGCGAAAGAAAGTGCAGCCTGCCCAGGAATGGTGCCACCCACACGGAGAGCTGACACAACAAGATGACGCAACAAAAAAAAGGAACACAGATTCCCGTGCCGCTGACAACAACAGAAGCGGACAAAGAAGACGCAGCAAATAGACACAGAGAACAGACAACCGGGGTGGGGGGGGGAAGGAGAGAGAAATAAATAAATAAATCTTAAAAAAAAAACATATACAGGGGAGCAGATGTGGCCCAGCCCATTGAGTACTCACCTCTCATATGGGAGGTCCTGGGTTTAGTTCCAGGTGCCTCCTGGAGAAGGTGAGCAAACAAACAATGAGCAAACAGATGAGCAAGCGAACTGTCTGGGGGAAGTGGTGGGTGACGAATAAAGTAAATAAAAAATAAAAATAAAAACAATTACATATATATTTTCCCTGAAAGTGTGGTCTTGCTAAGGCAATTGTTTTAAAATATTTTTAAAAACATGTCATATATCATGGTAGTTTCCCATGTTAATATAAATTGACTTTCATGACTTTTTTTTTTTTGAGGTACCGGGGCCTGGGATTGAACCCAGAACCTTGTATGTGGGGAGCTGGCATGCAACCACTGAGCCACATAGCCACATTGGCTCCCCACTTTCATGATTTTTAAGGCTGCATAATATTTAATTGTGTAGACTTTAGGCTGTTGTCAAATTTTCACTATTATAAACACAATTGATGAGTATTTAGCATAAATTTCTTGAAAAGGACTTGCTCATTCAAAAGTATTGCGTTCTCTTCTTCCTTTCCCCCTTCAACCTCCCTCATTTTTTCCTCCTTTGATTTTTTTTTTTTAAAGATTTATTTTATCTATATCTCCCCACATTCTTCCCATTGTCTGCTCTCTGTGTCCATTTGCTGTGTGTTCTTCTGTGTCTGCTTGTATTCTCATTAGGTGGCTCTGGGAACCCATCCAGGGACCTTCTGGAGTGGGAGAGAGGCGATTACTCTCTTGTGCCACCTCAACTCCCTGTTCTGCTACATTTTCTTATTTTCTTTCCTCTGTGTTTCTTGCTGTGTGATCTTGCTGTGCCAGCTCTCTGTGTCAGCCGGCACTCCTGTGAGGGGCAGCTTTCCCGCACTGGGCAGCATTCCCACGCAGGCGGCAGTCCTGTGTAGGATGGCATTCCCACGTGGGCTGGCATTCCGCGCCGGCCAGCTCGCCCTCACCAGGAGGCCCTGACCTCCTATATGGTAGGTCATATAGGATCCTGGACCTCCTATATGGTAGACAGGAGCCCAATTGGTTGAGCCACATCTGCTTCCCAATTTTTTTTTAAACATAATAAAAGTCCTATATTTCTGATTCCACTAAAATAAAATCCTTGTACATTTGGTTAATGTAAAACACCAAGTCAAGATATTGAAAAGAGGAAAATAAAAGGAAAAAACCAGGTTTGGCTTGCTTTGTTTTTCTATCCGAAGTCTCCCTCAGATACATTTAATATTTGAAAAAGGATATCACATAAAGGAAGGTGGAGGACACAATAATTCTACCCAAGTAACCAATCTTCTGATGTCCCTACTAAAATAATCATCATTTTACAGGAGATAATAGGCATACTGGGTATTTAAAATATATCTTATGTGGAGACAATGGCTGGGGAAGCTTCTGTTGTGGCAGAATCACTTTTTTTTTTTTTTTTCAAATTACCCATTCATTTACAGAATCACTTTTGAGATTAATTCCTTGGTGGGTCCTCACATGGTGGTGGTATGTGGATGACTGGCAGTAGCTTCTCTGGCAAAGGGAACACATGTAGGGCTTCTCTCAGTTATGGAATCGTTCATGAGCTCGCATGTTGATTTTATGGTTGAAAGCTTTCTCTGCTGGATGGGTCATGTCAAAAGGAGGTTCTGAGGTCTAAAGCCATGCTTAGCAAGATTTCTCAGAAGACCCAATTGTGAGGATTCAGGCTCTGTTTAAGTTTCTTTACCTTACTTTAGTAATATACTTTATAACTAGTAGGAAAAGTTTATTTTACTATTTTCATTTAAATGGTGTCCTCAGCTTTTGTTACAAGTTTATGAACAATAATTTGGGTGTTTTGAAGAAAGGTGTTGTTATTACAAATTGAATCTTTGATCTCATCTCTGCTACAGTTATACTGAAAAAAAATATTTCATTGTCTTACCATATCATGTTATGATGATTTGCTGCTAATTGTGTGTTTCCTTCCAGATCATGAGATCCTTGAAGGCATCGGAAGTTTTATTTCCTTCACCTTCAGATGACATTTTATCGGCAATACAAAGCATAGTGATATGCATCTTAGCATGCTGTTAAACGATATTCATGTATTTTATTTTAAAAGTATAAAAAATAAGGTGTTGTTTTTTGCTCACCATCTCTTTTGTAACTTTTTCATTTATTTGAATTGAATACTTTTTTTGCATCGAAGCATCATTTTAGAATACTGACCTCAATTTCTTGTTTTTGGTCTCAGGCTCAACATGTTTATAAGTTGTTTATAAGACAATGGTTTGAGGGAAGCAGACTTGGCCCAATGGATAGGGCGTTCGTCTATCCACATGGGAGGTCCGCGATTCAAACTCCGGGCCTCCTTAACCCGTGTGCAGCTGGCCCATGCGCAGTGCTGATGCGCACAAGGAGTGCCCTGCCATGCAGGGGTGTCTCCCGCGTAGGGGAGCCCCACTCGCAAGGAGTGCACCCTGTAAGGAGAGCCGCCCAGCGCGAAAGAAAGTGCAGCCTGCCCAGGAATGGTGCTGCACACACAGCTGATACAACAAGATGACGCAACAAAAAGAAACACAGATTCCCGGTGCCACTGATAAGGATAGAATCGGTCACAGAAGAACACACAGAACACACAGCGAATGGACACAGAGAGTAGACAACTGAGGGGGGCGGAAGGTGAGAGGAAAAAAAAGACAATGGTTTGAATTAGGTCATATTTGCTTAATAAATCGAACTTTGGTTATCCCACTCTGAGAGCTGTTATTAAATTCATACTCTATTCTGTGGGACTCAACCACATGGCCTTGTAGGATGGACTCCTGGTAGCAGTAATGCAAGGATGTCCAGTGGAGGGGGGAGGAGGGAAAGCTTGGAATAACTTGCTTTAGTCATGGCTGAAACACGTCAAGCCCTTATGTCTGATCTTTACTCCAATCAGTGGCTGTCATGGTCTTTTTCCTACCACAGCAAATGAAGAAGAGCCATTCCCCTCTCCCATTCTTAGATGGGCAGCCCAGTCTGGCTTGAGAAGGGGACAGTATAGAGGACTGAAGGGAAGGGGATGGTTCTGGGCAGGTGTGTGTGTGGTGTGTGTGTGAGAATGAGTGGGTTTGAAAGCCAGCACCTTTACAACCGCACTTTGCAAGGGTGAAGATGCTGGGTACTCTCCTTCCTGTAGAAGAAACTGAGAATTAACTAAAAATTTCCGAAGACTGGAACCTGAAGAACTCTGCTGGAAATCACAAGACAAATGAAACCCTTCCCTAAACAAACAAGTCTGTGTCCTTATACCAAATCCTTGATAATGGTTGCCTTTTTGGGAGGGTAGAAGGGAAGTGGGGTTGAGTTTTGGGCAGGGGTGTAAAAGGACTTCAGTCTTTCTCAATATTATTTTATTTCCTTTAATCCGGGTTTTCCTTGGGTCAGGAAATTCTCTGTGGGGGCTGTCCCGTGTGTTGTTAGAGGTTTAGCAGCATGCCTGCAAGATACCAATAGGAACCTCTCCCTCCCGCCCCCCCCCCCGTGACAACCAAGAATATCTCCAGACATTGCCAAATGTCCACTGGGAGGCAAAATTGTCCCCACCGTCTTACCTGTTGAGAAGGAACCATTTAAATAAAAAGCATATAAACACAAATAGAACAAATGAAAATGTTAACATGTGTTAAGTTGGGGGTGGGCTCATGATAATTTGTTGTATTATTCTGTATCTTTAAACTCTTCCCAAAGACTCAAAAGGAAACTGTGTCAGGAAGTGGATGTGGCTAACTGATACAGTGTCTGCCTACCATTTAGGAGGTTCAGGGTTTGGCCCACCGGCAGTGCTTGCTTCATGCAAGTAGTGCCATGCTGCACAGGGGTGGCCCCCACGTAGGTGTGCCCCATGTGCAAGGAGTGCACCCTGCAAGGAGAGCCGCCCCACACAGAAAAAAGTGCAGCCTGCCCATGAGGAGCTGATGCAGCAAGATCACCCAACAAAAAGAGATACAGATTCCCAGTGCCACCTGACAAGAATGCAAGCAGACCCAGAAGAACACACAGCGAATGGATACAGAGAGCAGACAATGGGGGGTGGGGGGGGGTGGCAGGGGGGAAGGGCAGAGAAATAAATAAAAATAAATCTATAAAAAGAAAAAAAGGAGCTGTGACTTTAAGAGCCAAGTCTTCCAGCACCAATAATTGCAAACGATGTCAGTAAACTGCTGTCTTTGCCCAAGGACAGCCTGGCCATGTATAATGACCTGCTTTCACCATTGTAATATCACATAGAACAATTCCAGTGCCATAAAAATGCCCTAAGTTCCACCTGTTCTTCCCTGCCCCTCCTCTCAGAACCTCTGGTAACCACTATCTTTAGATCAGTGTTGCAAGTTTGTCCATCATTATTACAATACTAGAAGTCTAATCAGTTTTCATTATTGATTATCGTTGTACTTCTCGCTTTGGGCCAGAATTGTTTGTTGAAATGTTCCTATGTACTGTTTGCACATAGTTTAGTGACTTTGTCAAATAGATGTTTAGCAAAGCTTTGCCTTTATTATTTTCATCATTTCAATAATAATAAAAAACAGACAAAGAAGAAAATTCTTCACCTCTCAATCTCTCTCTGTTTCCCCTGCTGTACATAGCTGCTATTTTTGGTTATTCTTGCACATTTATTTATTTATTTATTAAGCAATTTTATTGAGATACATTCAAATACCACATGATATATCTAAAGTGTGTAATCAATGGCTTTAGTATAATTACAATGTTGTGCATTCATCATCACAAAAATTTTTAGAATTATTTCATTACTCCAATCAGCATGCCTTCCCTAACCCTACATAACTACTAATCAAATTTTATCTTTATAAATTGATTTATATTTACACTTTATCTAAATGGAATTATACAATATGTTACACAATATATTTAATTCATAGTAACACAATCATATAGAATTTGTCCTTTTGTGTCTGGCAAGCTTCACTCAACATAATGTCCTACAGGTTCATCCATGTTGTCATATGCTTCACTACTTTGTTTCTCACAGCTGCGTAATATTCCATCATGTGAATAGACCACAGTTTGTTTATCCATTTATCAGTTGATGGACATCTTGGTTGTTTCCAACTTTCAGCAATCATGAATAATACCGTTATGAACATTGGTGTTTCATGCCACTGCTCTCAGTTCTTCTGGGTATATACCCAGCAGTGTTATTGCAGGGTCACGTGGCAAATCTATATTCAACTTTTTTAGGAACTGCCAAACAGTCCTCTACAGTGGCTGTACCATTCTGCATTCCCACCAACAGTGAATAAGTGTTCCTATCTTTCCAGGTCCTCTCCATCCCCAGGTAGTACCCCCATTATAAAAGCCATCAGATTCTCTGCATCAGCCCCCTCTTTGTCAAACGAATACAGATGTGCTAAAATTTTGCATAAGCTTTGAATTGCAACTTAAAATCAGGAATCTAAATCATTAACTCTACTACACGCTTTAAATTGTTCTTAAGCCAAATTCTCTTACACATGTGTGAGTACACAAAATACCCAATATGCCCAGATTCCTTCATGTCCCAGAAACATTATGGTTTTCATTCTCTTAAACCTTTCATATAATTCTTCCTTTTCTGGGTGGGAAGATATGATGCATTGGGGAAGACTTATCATCCTAGTCACCAGTGGTAATCCACTAAAGAAAGCAGATGCTGCCCAGTTGATTGAGGTAACTTAGAATTAGAGATTTGAGCAGGACCTGGAGTTTTAAAGCTCCAGACGCTAAGCTCATTTTCATAGGTGTTTTGTCTAAGGACCTTCAGAGCTTGAAAGCTTTGATTTTGGAGCTCACTAATTCTCACAAAGGTCTGCACCTACCACAGGAAGATAGATTAGATTAAATTGATTAGATTTGCATTTCTTTTTAACGTATTTCCTATCTAACTAAAGATCTTTGAACTCCCAGAGACCCTAAGAAATATATTTTCATTCATCTATTTTCAGCTGTATTAGATACTTTAATATATCTCTAATATATAAGAACTTTAATATGTAACCACAGTGCCATTAGTACATCAAACAGAATTAACAATAAGTATTGATGTCATCTAATTCTCTGTCCACCTTCCTATTTCTCCATCTGTCTCAAAAAAGGTCTTTTAACAATTTGTCCAATCAGAATCACAATGAGGCTATTGCTTTTGGTTGATGCCACTAAGATCTTTTAATCTATAGCAATTTCCTGCCTGCTTAAAGCCATCAATTATTGAAGAAACCGGGTCATTTGTTTTCTTTTGATTTCCCACATTCTGGATTTGGTTGATTGCTTCAAGATAGCATGAAGTCTTTAGTTTGTCCTCTACCCTTGATTAGATTCAGGCTTGATTAGATTCAGATTCAATTAATATTATTTTGGTCAAGAATACTTCATAGGCTGTATTTTCTAGTTAGCAAAGACATTTGACCTTGATGGAACCTCACATTCTTTCCTAATCCTAGGATATTTAAAATTGCAGCCTGGTTGAGTTTGGAAATTTCACATGGCTTTGGGTTAGATGCACATTATATTCTGATTTAATCTCAACATTTAGCAGATGAGAAACTGACGCTTAGACTTCGATTAAATTTGACCCAGTTTGTAAGCGATGATGAGAGTTCCGGAGTTGGGGGGTGGAATCCCAGCACCGACCTGCCAACACCTTTCTGTTCAGTTTCATTACGTTTTCAGATCCCCGCATTTTCTGGTTCTCAATGAAGCCCTGCAGTTCCCGCCCTGCTTACGTAGCCCCGCCCCGCCCACAGAGCCCCGCCCACGGAGCCCCGGCTCGCCCCGCCCGGTTGGGAGTCCAGCGGGGGTGAGAGCGGGCTAAACCACACTTCCCAGAGTTCATCGCATCCGCAGAGGCCATACTGGCGCTCGCTTGTCGGCGCCATTTCTGTAGAGGGGAACGGCGGTGAGGCCTGTGGTCATGGCGTTATTCCCGGCCTTTGCGGGCGTCAGTGAGGCCGCTGACATCGGGAGTTCCAGAAAAGGTAAGCTTATAAAAGGGCCGAAGGGGGCACTCATCGGGCTTAGGGTGCGGTTTCTCGAGGCCCGGCCTTTTCGGCCTTTGCCTTGGATTTGTTTATCCACTTGTATCCCAACATTCTCCGCGGCACTGCAAAGCCTTCTGGGAAGGGTTCCTGGGTTTACCTCGGTTACTCCGGGGGCCCAAAGGCAGGGGTGGAGGGTCAGAGGTTTAGAGTTATGGAACGGGGAAGAAAAATGGCAAAGAGACCCTGGAGCTGGAACTTCGGTATTACCGGATTGTCGGATCCCACTCTTCCTCTGAGCCGTAGTTACTTCATTTGTAAAATGAGAATAATGACTCTGTGCATCTCAACGAGACGACTCCTGCAAATGTTGGGTGTTACTACAGTTTCCTTCCCTTACTGTTTTATTTATTTCTGAGTAGTTTATTGGATTCATGAGATAGAGGATTAGGATACAAATTCCAAAGCAACAGTTTCTGCTCTCCAGTCGGCACAGTCCATAGGGAAAAGAATGAACGTTTATTTGTTAAAGCCCTACCGTGTGCCAGGTTATGGCTTTGCATATTCTATTTAAGCCTCAGACATTCCTAGGAGGTGTGCAATGTTAAAAAATTTCACACAATGAATTCTTTTTAAAAGAAATTAATCCTAATTATGCATAATTATGTCGCACAGCCCAGTTGTGTCAGGCCCTCTGTTATGTCCTCTCAAAGCTCCTATACTTCCCTTGCAGCACTTCTCACAATTGTGAATAATCTTTAAAAACACAATCAGTATGATACTATTCTCCTTTTGCTAGACCTGTAATCTCCATGTGGTCAGAGATCCAGGTTGTCTATTCATTGCAGAGTACTAGCTCAAATCCAGAATTTAGTAGTGCTCAATAAACGTTTGTTGAATGTACAAACCAGTAGAAGATACTTAATAAATACTTCTTGTATGACTGCTTGAAACCACCCAAAAAATAACTGATTGCACAAGGTGAACTACAGCAATAATGACTGTAATAGGAGGGTCAAAGAAAGCTTTTATGTAGGAGCTAACTTTTGGGATGGGTTTTCAAAGAGGGTAGGATTTGGAAAACACAGATAGTGGAATGGCATTCCAGAACCTGTTAAGGGTCAAAGGCATGTGGGGAGGAGGGCGTGAAACCTGTACAGGAAACTTTCATAGTCTAGTTTGGTTGGAAATATAGTGGCATAAAGAGGAAAATGGGAAATGTGGTGGTGAGGGAGGGTAGTTACTTGAATAACAGGCTAAGGGTTTATCCTTCTGTTTTGGGAGGAACACATTGAAGGTTTGCAACAGAATGTTACTCTTGACATTTGTATCACTTAAACTATTAATCAGGGCTCTTTTTTTTTTTTAATATCTAAATGTATACTATATTTAAAAGGCATGATACTCTTTCCACGCTTAGTTCTTCTTTTTCTCATAATGTGCAGCAGGTAGGAAGATCTCGCTCAGGTTGCTCCAGAAACCCCATGGGAGTAAATGTTCTGGTAGACTCGGGGCTCTGCTGACGGGGGTCTTGATGAGTGGAGGCACTGCTGGCACCGAGCCCAGCCCCCCTGTACCACTCATTCGTGGTCTGGTTGGTGATGGCCAATTTTTGTTTTAATTGAAGGGGTAATATGTGTAAAACATGGATATTTTATCTAATTATAATTATAATTTTAAAAATTTGAATCTATTTACGGCGATTCCTTCCTCCATTTATCCTATCCATAGGAGAAATGAATTAAAGCTTTTTAACTAGTGATGGAGAAATATAGTTATGTAATAATAAACTTACCACAAAAACGATTTCAGCTTAAAGTGTTCAGTGATGATTCATTATATTATTTTCTGTTAAATTATCCTGAAAATTTAGATCTGCTGGGTTCTTCTAGATACTTACCTGTTTCCTATTAGACAGTAGTTCTAAAGTGGTTTTTCTGCCTGATCCTTCTACACTTCTTCCTTGCTTAGATGGGTGTATATGTGATAAAATATATGATAGAATGCTAATTTCTGGGCAAGTTCAAACGGTTACTTATTTACTATCCTGCAGGGGCAAAAGATTTGTCAGAATGCTTATCTTAAACCCTAGGCATTTTGTGTTCTGCTGGGATTCGCCATAATATGTTACATCCTGCTTAATATTGACACAATTATCTAAATACATATTTGGTTTCTATAAGGAACTTTAAATTTGTGAGGGTGTAAGTAAATGTCGAACAGGACTTTACAGTATCATTAACAAAGCATCTAAGCATCTTTTAATCTCGGGAAACTTACCCAGTTAAAGTTGTTAAAATTAATTTAACAGAGTGGATGTGGCTTAAGTAGTTGAGTGCCTGCCTCCCACATGGGAGGTCCTGGTGCCTCCTAAAGAAAACAAAAAAACAACGAACAGACAGCAAAAAAAGAGTAAAAACAAAATGAGCAGACAAAAAGCAAACAACGAGCAAACAAATGAGGGAGCCAACTCAGGGAAGCTGGTCTGGCTCAGTGGTTGAGCACTTGCCTCCTGCACACGAGGTCCCAGGTTCAATCCCCGTCTCAGTACCTGAAAAAAAAAATTAACAATTCACATTAATTATTTGAACAGTTAAAGTTATGATTAAATAAAAGTGCTGCGTGAGCAGAGACCTTATCCCACATCTGCCTTGTTTACCACTGTGTTCTCAGTGACTGCATCTGAGCTTGGGCATGCAGTAGATACTCAATAATTTAGTCTTTACTGATTAAATATACATTTATAATGAAGAATGGAATTATAACGGTTGTACTTAATACCTAGATAATGGCTTAATTTTGAAGTTTTCAAGGTCCTTCATCTGTTCAGTAAATTAGGTGGTGGGGTTATAAAGATGTAATGATATGTAAGGATCCTCATTCACTTTTTTCATTCAACATATATTTATTGAGTCCACTTACTTTGTGCAACCCACCATGCCAGGTGTTGAGAATACAGGAATGAACAGACATGGTTCCTGCCCTCATGTTGCTTATTATTTGAAAAGGGGATGGGTAGGTGTTCTGGAGACCTGGGTGAAATAATTGTAAACACTTTGGGTGTATTTGGTTGGTAGAATATTTTGATATAATTTAATTTTTCTTTTGTTCTGTCCTCATTCCCTAGAGTGTCACAGAGTCATTATTACTAACTTGGTCCCTATATGCATTTTTTTAAAATTAGAAAAGTTGTAGGTTTACGGAAAAATCATGTGAAAAGTACAGAGTTCTCCTTTGCCCCCTCCCACACGGTTGTCCGTGTTTGCATTATTGTGGTACCTTTCTTACCAATGAAGAAACAATATTATAATTATACAATTAACTGTAGTCCTTAGTTTGCATAGGGTTCACAGTTTGTGTTGTACAGTTCTATGGGGTTTTTTTTATTGTTTTTTTAAAAAATTTTCACGTTGTGAAAATTGCCATCATGGCCTCTTACACAAAGTACAAGGAGAATTTAGGAAAGTCAGCTCCTTAGTTGAAGAGATCAGTAGTGCGGTGGTCTGGTGGAGGGAACTAGATTGAAGATCCCCAGATCCAGGTTCAGATGTGTGTCCTTGGCCAGGTGCCTTCACCTTCACCTCTTCCGACCTCTGATAATCTGGTCTCCAGGCGGTTCTCCAGAGAGCCTTCCCAGGCCCAGCCCTTCTTTGGAATCCAGAGTATCCCATTTTCTATTCCACATGTTGGACTTCTATGAAAGATTTTGTTTGAACTGTGACTTCCATGGCTAAAGAATGTTTGAAAGTCTCTGGACTAGATGATCTCTAAAATCCCTCCCAGGTCTAACATCCATGACTATTACTTCTGATATTCCATACATATTCACTGCTAACTGCTTGCCAAGTAAAATTACCTTATTCCCCCACAGAAGGTCCTTTGATTGAGATAAAGGTCACACATAGAGTGAGTGTTGATTCTGGTTCAAAATCCAAGAGTGCTAGTTCTTCATACGCTACTTTTCTCAGTGGTCCTATATGGCAAATCCTTAATTATGTCCTTCAAGCCTTGTACCTTCTGAAGGATTTTGGAGAGTTGCAATTTTTTTTGCTGTTTTGATATCTGTGTTTCTTTACGTTTTCCCGAAATTGTTATCACCATCTAGAACACTTAATGTAAAAATATACTGGGATTGTTTTAGAGCATTTCTCCCTGTGTGCTGTTTGTTACATAATTTTTCGCTTTTCCTTCCCTTGTTCATGGTAGAACATGGTTATTGTGAAAATAATTGTGGTATTACTGAGCAACAGGATCTGTTTTCACATACCTCTTGCCAGGAATTAAGCCCAAAGGAAGGGAACCAACATCAAAAGATAAAAGGAAAAGATAGAAGAAAGATGGCATGGACAGTAGTTTGTTTAGCACTTATTAGGTATGACCTTACAAAATACTTAATCCTAGTTTCCTCTTTTATAAAGTGGAAATCACATTACCTCCCATAGAGAGTTGTTGTGAGGATTAAAAGATACAAAGGATGTGAAGTGCTTAGCCTGGTGCTTGGTTTACATTAGGCACTTAGTAAATTATAATCCCTCTCTTCCTTCCCTTTTTCCCTGTGCTTCTTACTGTACCTTTCCTCCTCAGGAATTTTCCTTTTGTCCTTCCTCTTATTTCCCCACAAATATTTATTGAACACCTACTACAAGCACGTATTGCATGATCTCATTTATAGGAAGTAAGAATAGGCAAATCTCTAAAGATAGAAAATAGTGGCTGCAGGTGAGGGTGGGGAGTGACTGCTAATAGGTAGGAAGTTTCTCTTTGGAATGATGAAAATGTTCTAACTTATATTATGGTGATGGTTGTGCAACTCTGTACTAAAAACCATTGAACTAAATTCTGTAAAAAGGTGACCTTTCTGGTATATAAAGTGTATTTCAGGAAAACTTAAAAAATACAATTACTCTCCTTTCATCTCTTCAGTGGTTTCATGGGTTTTTTCCTCCTCAACCTGTGAATGTGCTCTGGGCTCTCAATCGTAAAACAAAACAGGACAAAATAAAGACCCCTCCTTGGGGAGGGGGTAGCTCAGTGGTTGATCTCCTACTTCCCATGTACGAGCCGGATTCAGTATTCCATGCCTCCCAGAAACCAAACCAACGAACCAAACAAAAAGCAAAAACAAAAACTTTCCTTGGGCCCTTTTGCTACATCCTGGTTTGTTTGTTTTTCTTCTTTTTTTCCTGTTCCTGACCTCTGTTAAAACTTGTCTCTTGGCTTCTGGGCCACCATTTTTCTCCTACCAAAAAAAATATGTGTGCAGCACTGAGCTAGGCACTTTATATACATTTTGTTGCCTCTGAGCCAGGTATTATTATCCCCATTTGTTGTAAGAAAGCTGAGGCAAGGGCAAGCAATAAATGGCCACGCTGGGGTAGGAGTCTTCTCCCTGGGCACACTGCCTGCCTTCTGGAGGCTCTTAGTCCCTACACAAATGCCTCTTCCTCTGCCTGTCCCTGGGCTGTCTTACCTGCCTCTTGGATGTGGGTTGCCCTCTATATTAGTCAACCAAAGGGGTGCTGATGCAAAATACCAGAAACTGGTTGGTTTTTGTAAAGGGTATTTATTTGGGGTAGGAGCTTGCAGATAGCAGGCCGTAAAGCATAAGTTACTTCCCTCACTAAAGTCTATTTTCACGTGTTGGAGCAAGATGGCTGCTGACGGCTGCAAAGGTTGAGGCTTCCTGGGTTCCTCCCTTCCAGGATCTTGCTTCTCTCTGGGTTCAAGGTTCCTTTCTTCCCAGGGCTTGCTTCTTCTTGGGCTCAGGGTTTCTCTCTTCATGGGGCTGGCTTCTCTTTCTTCTATGAGCTTACTTCCTGGGGCTCCAGCTTTAAGGCTTCAGCATCAAACTCCAACATCAAAAACCCTCAACTCTGTCCTTGCCATGCCTTTAACTGTGAGTTCACCAAGGGTTGAGGACTCAATGCCCTAATGACATTGCCCAATCAAAGCCCTAGTCATAACTTAATCATGCCCAAGTACAGACCAGATTGCAAACATAATCCAATATCTATTTTTTGGAATTTGTAACCATATCAAACTGCTATACCATCTCCATGTCTAGTCTAGGTTGCTCTCCCGTACACCCCACAGAGTACCCAGATACAGCCAGATATATCTGGTTGAATCCCTCATTCTGTCCTGCCTCCCAAAGAAATTGCAGACTACCTTCCCAGAATGCGCAGAGCTACTCTTCAGTCAGAGTTCCTTGAGTTGTGCTCCACTCTTAGAATGCCCATGGTGCCTACTGGACGGTGCCCTCCTGGGGGTGCTGCAGGCAGTTTGCTCCATCTGTACCTGCAACTCTTCTTGGAGCACAGCCTCAGGGATTACTGCCCATCATTAGTGTTCAGTCCCTTCTTTGATTTCCAGTCCCCTTCTGGGTAATTCTAAATTATTTTTCTGCCATTCTAAACCCTTTGTGACTTAACCACCCTGCCTTTTCAGCATCTTCTCTTGCTACTTCCCACTGCCTCCCCACGTTATTCTGTCAGGTCATTAGATTCCTGAACAAGCCATGTCTCTTATGTCTGCATCTTGGTCCACACTCTTCCCTGGAATGAAAACCTTTCCTCCAGGAGGTATTACCCCTGGAGTAATTACTGCCCCTTCCCGGGAATGAATATCTTTCCTCTCCTAGCAACTCCTGCTAGGCCAGCTGAAGTGCTCTCTCCTCCAGGAAGCCTTCTTCACTCATCCCATCCCCCACAGGCCCCTGTATACACCCCTTGCCCCAGTTACTTAGGTGGTCCTTCTCTTGTGCCACTATATTCCCTCTGCTCACCTTTAGTTCAACACTTGTCAAACCTATTATAACTGTTGTACCCACTGACTCCTAACATTAGACTGGGTGCGCCATGAGAGTTGAGGACTCTTTTCATCTTGGTGTGACACTTTCTCAGTAAGTGGTTATCAAGTGATTAGATAACTGTGCTTTAAATGAAAACTGGGGCTTTGATGCATATGTGGCATGCATGTTATAGCTAAATGAATCTTTTAAAATTCTGCTTTCATTTGGCTTGAGCTTCTCTGTAGTTTAACCCCTTAGTTTACAAATGAGTAAATGGAGGCCTGTGGAGGAAAGTGATTTTCTCTAAGTGACACAGTGAGTTTTCCACTTGATACCATCTAAGTGGATGACATCTAGCCCCTACCCACCTTTCTGGCCCTTTCCTCCCCTCCTCAGTGGGCTCGCTTGCCTCAGTGTGGACATCTCTGCTCATGCGCATGGCGAGTACTGCCCTCTCTCCACCCCACCCACAACACTCCTTGAAGCCCTTGCCTGCCTTTCTCTAAGGTTCCTCATACCTCTTAAGATCCAGCTCACCACAGTTCTTTAAAAGTCTCTCCTGACCTTACCAGCATGTAGAATTTATTTTTATCCCTTCTAGCTCTTCTAAAGACACTTATAGCTTGTTCAAGACCTTCCATTTTGGGTAGGGGTTTTATTTTGTTTTACTTCTTACTGAGGTATAATATATACATACCCATATAGAAAAGTTCATGTAGCATAAGAGCAGATATTGATGAATAAAAAAATTCACTTCAGGGGAACGGATGTGGCTCAAGTGATTGAGCAACTGCTTCCCCCATGGGAGGTCCTGGGTTCAGTTCCCAGCCCCCAGTACCTCAAAAAAAAATTCTTTTTTCAGTTCAAAAACTGAACCCACTTGTAATCACCACTCATATCAAGAAATGTAACTTTGCCAAAATCCTACAAGCCATACAAGGTGGTTTTTGGGGGGATGGGTTGTTATGGGTCTTGTCTCCTAAATACATCACATACGTTCCATGTCTTTGCTCATGTCTGTACATAGTTTGAAATGCCTTCACCTTCTCAGGTTTTCAGAATCCTTCCTGTTCATTGCTTCAGGCCCCGCTTCAGCCCACCTTCTTTCTAAGCTTTTTCTGACTCCTCCAGCTCACTCAGCTCCCTTCCTTGTCTACTCTAGCTGGCATTTCTTTAATGCTTTTACTGTTTGCATAATATGTTCATTACTTCTTCATGCTATGTGATGAGTCTTACACTTTTACTTGACTCTTTTTTATCTTTCTTTCTTTCTTTTATTTATTATTTATTTGACCCTGGACATTCTTTTAGTTTTTACAAATTTGATGTCTCGTTCCCGCAAATAAATTTTGAACTTCTTGAGGACAGGGACCACTAGTAAATGAATCACCAGATTTCGTCTAAAAATTATATCTACCTGAATTCTTTTAAAGGCATTATTATAAATGCCTTTTGTCTTCCTGTGAAACATTATAGCAGAAAAGTCAGAAAATTGTTTAGGAATAGTACAATGTAGAGAAGTTAGAAAACACGGATAAGCAGAAGAAACATTTTATGCACCCAGTTTCACCACCCACAGATAATCATTATTAACAACTTATATTATTTTTGCACTAATCAGAAATATCTGATTGAATTTAAAATTTTAGAGGTTAATTGTATGGCTTGCTGCTCATACTTAGGAAGAACAGATACTGAGAGCAGACCACAGGCATGGCTGGTTAGGTACCGCAGGAGACACTGCACTTCAGGAGACCAGCCTTCTGGGGGCTAGTAGGAGCCACAGTGTAAGTAGTTAAGTAACAAAGCTACAGCAGGGTAAACATTGTCATTTTAGATGCCTGTTTTAATTTCCAGTAGAGTTGCACAGATAATTTTTTTTTAAATTTCTAAAAAGAAGTATTGTTATACAGAAAGGTTTATATTAAGTTACTGTATTAACATAGAACATGGAAATTTTTTCTAAAGATCTTAATCTTCTGTAATAATATTAGGTTGGTGCAAAATGAATTGTGTTTTTGGACTGAATTTTAAATCATTGTAACTAGGCTCAAACACATCTTTAGTAATCAAAATAGGAACTATTATTATCACATTTTTGCCAATGAGAAATGTTTGTTTACTCTTTTATCGTAAAAATCCATGCTTTGGAATTGGATGAACTCTTGGAAAGCATTTTCTGCATCCTGCTGGTTGTGGAAGTGTTCTCCCTGCAAAAAATTGTTGAGATGCTTGAAGAAGTGGTAGTTGGTTGGCGAGAGGTCAGGTGAATATGGCGGACATGCCGTTGGGTGTTGTCGTGGAAAGGAATTGGGCCCTTTTTGTTGACCAGTGCCAGCTGCAGGCAGTTTTTGGTGCATGTCATTGATTTGCGGAGCATACCTCTCAGATGTAATGGTTTCACTGGGATTCAGAAAGCTTTAGTGGATCAGACCAGCAACAGATCACCAAGCAATGACCATGACTTTGTTTGGTGCAAGTTTGGCTTTGGGGAGTGCTTTGGAGCGTCATCTTGGTCCAACCACTGCGCTGGTCATCGCTGGTTGTAGTATAAAATCCACTCTTCCTCGCACGTCACAATCCCGTTGAGAAATGGTTCCTTGTTGTGTAGAATACGAGAAGACAATACTTCAAAACAACGATTTTTAAAATTTTTCGTCAGCTCATTAGGCACCCACTTATCAAGCTTTTTCATCTTTCCAATTTGCTTCAAATGTTGAATGACTGTAGAACAATGTTCAGTTCTTCGGCAACTTCTCTGTATTTGTAAGAGGATCATGTAGTTGTAGGAAGATCAGCTTCAATGATTGCTCTAATTGGTCGTTGTCAACGTCCGATGGCCAGCCACTACGATCCTCATCTTCAAGGCTCTTGTCTCCTTTGCAAAATTTCTTGAACCACAACTGCACTTGTACATTCGTTAGCAGTTCCTGGGCAAATGCGTTGTTGGTGTTGCAAGTTGTCTCCAATGCTTTATGACCCATTTTGAACACAAATAAGAAAATCACTCGAATTTGCTTTTTGTCTAATATCATTTCCATAGTCTAAAATAAATAGAAAATAAACAGCAAGTAATAAGTCATTAGCAAAAAAACATAAAGCAAGAAATGCACATTAAAATGATGTGTAACATAAACACATTTATTTAAGAATATATTCCAGTATCAAACGGCAAATTTCAACAATGCAAAACCGTAATTACTTTTGCACCAACCTAATATTAGGCATGATGGGCTTTTATGCATTTTTTTTTTTAACTCATAGAAATTGCCTAAATTAAATTTGAGGTAATTAAAACCTAATGCTTTGGAAGCTTCCACACATTAGGCAAAGTATGGATGGAGTACTTAAAGCCTTGTTACCTTTTAGGTCACATTTGTTAGATGGTTTTTGCTTAAGCTGCAGTCTGATATCACAAGAGAATTCCAGGTCTTAAATATTTTAGTGTGTTAAACCTATCTGCCCTATGAAATAAAAATTTCATGGATTCCCTGCTGCTTCTGTGGACTGTTCAAAATGTTTGGCTGACATTGGCTGTGAATTAGGATGTCAACTGGTAAGATGGATTTCCTCATTGGAAATCATATTGAGCCAATTTCATTGATCTTTTTTCCCTTTTGTGTGTGCAGAATTAGACTGGCTGAGCAACCCGAGCTTTTGTGTTGGAGCGATAACGTCACAGAGCCAACAAACTGAAGAGGCCACAGCCCTTATTTCTGAGGGGTCACTGCAGAGGAGGTATTTTTTTTTTTTTTTTTTGATAGATGCATCAGTCTTTGTCAGGGTACTATCTGGAGCTTAGCTCAAATGATGCTCCTTAGAAAGCTCTGCGATGGAAGGACTAAGTAAAACTTCCTTTTATTTAAAGTAATGAGGTGATGTTTTATTGCCTATTTTCCCTTACCTCACTCCTATTGATTATTCCTTTTTTTTTGCATTACAGTGGCAAGTACATGACCCAGTGTCTATAATTAGGCCGTGAGGGAAATGGCATCATTGGGATTCCTAACTAACTTTACTAACCTCATTATTAACCTTTAGATTATAATTCATGTATTCCCGTAGTGGCATTTTTGATATTTTTGTAAAGATAAAAGGCACTTATAGTATAAAACATGATAAATTCATATGAAAACTTTGGATAAGGCAAAATTGCACACATCTCTATGCATCTGTGAAGGAGTTTTGTTGTAGATCCGTGAATTGAGAAATGAGCTGTCTCTCAAACATAAACTAAATGGGCCCACTAATATGATTGAACGCTGCTAAGCCCTATACCCTGATGGTATAAGAAGCCTTTGGAAATTCAGGACAGTTGATGCCTAAGAGGGACTTTTTTGTTTGTTTGTTTTTAAGAGGTCCCAGGAATTAAACCCAGGAACTTGTACATGGGAAGTAGGTGCTCAACCATTGAGCTACATCTGCCCCCTAATAAGAGTTGGTTTTGTTTGTTTGTTTTTGTTTTCTTAGGAGGTACCAGGGATCAAACCCAGGACCTTTTACAGTGGAAGCTCAACCACTTCAGCTATATCCACTCCCCAAGAGGGATTTGTTTGTAGATGTTTCAGTAATGCAAAAGCGAATTAATTCTTTCTCTTTTCTCTTTTCTTTTTTCTTTTTCTGGCAGTAAGGACATGCTAATAACTGGACTAAAAATAAACTTTTTATAATGTTAAAAAATACTCCACTTGATAAAATAACTGATAGATTACTTCCACTTAAAGATGTATACATATGAAAGTATAGGTGTAGAAACTATTAAAATTAGAATTTATTCACCTGGCTTTATTTTAGGTTCAAGTCTAAGTTTTTTAAGGTAAACTGTAATCCAGGAAGCTGCTTATTAACATATAGACAAATAATAAGTCGATGTAAGCATTTGTAGAGTACCCTCTTACATTTTGTTTACTTGTTTATTATTTTTCCCTACCTCTCCTTTGAAAAGAATTCTAATGTTGTTTTCCTCAACTAGGAGTCCTTTGAAATCAGAGCCTTCAGATGAAAGTAACACTAACAAAAAACTCAAACAAACAAGCAGAAAAAAGAAGAAAGAGAAAAAGAAAAAAAGGAAGCATCAGCACCACAAGAAAACCAAGAGAAAACGTGGGCAGTCGAGTAGCAGTGGATCTGAACCAGATACTGACTCTGAAAGGGACACTTCTTCCAGAAGCATCAGAGACAGTAAGAAGGAATGTGAGAAACTGAAGTAGGTTTTCTGTTCTCATATAACTATGATGTTTTAAGTGTTGAGTTTTTCTCCTTCAATTGTTCTCACGAGTTAGACTTGTGGCATATATATATATATATGATTAAGACAAAACATCCTTGGGGATTTTTGAAAGATGGCAGGGTAGATGTGCGACACGATGGATCCGTGAGCCAGTTCAGGACGTAGTTAGGTTTCATCTATGGGCCTCCACATTTAAGAGAAAGGTCTTATTTCTCTCCCTTCAGATGTCTTCCTTTCACTCCTTCCTCCATCAGCCACTGTGCGCACACACAGCCCTCCTCTGGTTCAGGTTCATATAGCAATGAAAATAATCATTGCTTTTGTTCTTTTCATTTTCTTACCATTTTGTATTGTTTAGCTCCATTGTGTTCAAGGTATAGACTAGCTCATGACCACAGTATTTTCTTTCCTTGGGGGTTTTATTCCTCTCCCCTTTACCCACTTGTCTGTCTTGGGCATATTGTTCAAGCCGTTCGATAGAACTGTCACAGAGCAGGTACTCGACGATGCCTTTTCCTTTCTGCTTAGTCCAACATCCTCCTCCATAGAGAGGCACTTTGCCCACAGACTGAACAGCTGGTAGAGGAGGGATAGGGCTTGTTTACCCCCCATAGTGGGTTTGTAGGTGAAACTGCCTGAGTTATTGCTCGTTTAACTTTTTCTTTTCTTTACTCATCCTGTCCAGAAGAGAGAAAATTTAAGTACCTCTATAGGGCATATTTTTTAAAAGCAAGTGCTGGTCTTTAGGGATTATTTACTTTCGTTCTGTGTTTGGAAGTCCTGTTGATGTCAGTGAGAGCTCTGCACATGGAGCAAGTCTGGAATCCTGCCCTTAGTGTTTCCATCAGAAAGGCAAACACAGCAGTCTTCTGGGATCCTTCTGGCGTCAGATCAGAGTTGGAGAGCCCTGCAAGCTCCATGGCTCAGAGGATCCAGGTTGACTTAGCCCTCTGTGTAGCTCACATGTTAGACCTGTAACCCAAGTTTTCTTTTAGAAGGGAAAAATAAAAGAGTGAACCAAAAAACATTCTGATTTTTGAGGACGGGAACCATGCTTGCCTTGCTCACCACCGTATACCCAGTGCTTTGCACAGGCCTCATACAGAGTATGAGCCATACCGATATCTTTGTTACATGAATGAATAAGTATATTATTGGTATTCTTGCTTTTTAGAATGTCTTCAAAGCAAAATACATTAACCATTGAATATTCTGAAAATTCTCCTTTTGGCAAGTAGTCCTTTTTTATAGCTGAGGAAAATGAGTCTTAAGGGATTTCCTAAAATCGCACAAGAACTATTAGAAGTTGCAAAGTACCTATTTTCAGCTGATGCTTAATGATGTTAGAGGTGATTTTGATAGTTTTTTTATAACGTTTTTAAGTGTGTTGAGGTTATGCTTTTTAACCAAAAGCCCTGTTAAGATCAAAATTGATTGTTGATCTCTTCATTTACCTTCTTGCCATTAGCTTCTGTGTTCTTTTCCTGAGAAGGTTACCTGGAAGAATTGTTTGTTTCCACATGGACTAGGACTAAGATAGGTCTGAGGGGAGCAGGTATAGCTCAGTGGCTGAGCACCCATCAGCTTCCTTCTTTCAAGGTCCTGGGTTCAATAACCTGTCCTGGTACCTCCAAAAAAAAATATGAGTTGTGAGAATCTTTCCATGATGTCAGCAAAGTGGGTTCTTAAAGAGTAGTACATCATATGGGACTCTATTTCAGGGCTATGGAGGAACAATTTCCTTGGTTTTCCCTCAGGAGTAGATCACCAGCAGTCAGTATACTTTTGTTTATTCCAGAGGCTGCAGCCACTAATTGACTTTGTTTCCTAGGATGAGCTTTTCTTCACCTGGGTGGAGGCAGGCTCTTCCTTGCATATAGCTCAGACCACAGTACCCAGTATTGGAGGGATAAAGCTTGTTTAACCCTCACAGTGAGTTTGCATCTGGCCCTTTATTTTTCTTCCATTTGGCTTTCTATTTCTTCCTGGCATGCATCCCTCTCTTTCTAGTGGGCTCTCCCTCCCTTCTCTGCCTCTTACAGTTTTTATAGACCGAAAACCCTCCATAGTTGTTCTGAAGGGGAATCTGTTTAAATCACTGTTTATTTTAACCTGAGATTCATCATTCAACAGATATTTAGTATGTAGCTGCTTTGTGTCCCTGAAATGCCATTCCTTTGAATTCTCAGCCAAGAGTGATTTAGAAGCTTCCGGAATCTTTATTTATCTGGGCAGAGCCAAAAAGCAAAGATACAACAACAGTTAATGGCTTTTGTGACTGCTTTGGCAGCTTCTTGTATAAGCAGCATTATGAACTGATTTTCTTTAGAGGAAGAAAGATGTTAGACGTTAGAAAAACCTTCCCTCCTTCTCACTTAACTCCTAGGGGCGTAATTCCATTTGTACCTGCGATGAAAATCTGCCAGCTCACAAGTTGGTTCAGAGAGATAAGTAAGGGTTTTGTATTAAGTGGACTGCTCAGATTTAACCTTGATGTAGGAAGTCCATGTGTATAGGATAGACACACTACATAGAGCCCAGAATACAAAAACTGGGCAGATCACATGAAAGTTAACATTTCAGACTAAACAACTGAGGAATGTGGCTCCCCCCCACTTTTTCTTTCTCATTTTTTAAAAAGTTTTGAATCAGGGAAGGGGATGTGGCTCAAGTCATAGAGCTTCTGCATACCATATAGGAGGACCCAGGTTTGATCCCTGGGGCCTCCTGGTGAAAAAGAAGAAGAGAAAGCGTGCCCGTGCGGCGAGCCAGTACCCACGTGAGTGCCCTCATGGTGAGCCAGTACAAGTGAGTCACGCAGCAAGATGATGACGCATCAAAAGAGAGACAAGGGGAGAGTCAAGGTGAAGCGCAGCAGCGACCAGGAACTGAGGTGGCACAATTGACAGGGAACCTCTCTCCCCATCAGAGGTCTCCAGGATCGAATCCCAGTGAATCCTAGAGGAGGAAAAAATGAGAAGACAACACAGATAGCAAAAAACAGCAGGGTGTGGGAGGAGGGGGCGGGGAATAAGTGAATAAATCTTAAAAAAAAAAGTTTTGAATCAGAATAACGTATCTGAGCATATGTTAGGTGAAGTAAGGGTAGCTCACTTAGTTCCCTCTGCCTATAGCAGGATTTTTAAAAAATTATTTTTTTAAAGAAAAAAGTTTATAAATACAGTTGCAAGTCAAGTTACATTTATTTAAATGGAAGACTTTAGAACATGTCTACCCATTAGGTTAATTTTTGAAATAAGATGACTTCTTTAGTGGTGACAGTTTGTGCTTTATTTTTAAAAATTCTTTTCCCAGAGCAGGAATCTTCTTCCCAGCTCTGTGGCATGCATACATTTTATATACTTGTGTGTGTTAGATGCCATGAGGGGTTTAAAATGTTGAATGTTCATATTTCTGAAAATGCTAAATCTGTAACTGGAAGATTTCTAAAGTGTCTCTCCCTTTTTCTTCCTCACTGCCTCTAACAGTCAAGAAAATGATGCTACTGCTCATGTTGGACATCGGTCTGTATGGCTTGAGGACATTCAGGCTCTGACAAGAGAGTACTTCAGAACAGATAAGAAACCGGATCCTGCAAACTGGGAGTATAAGTCTCTCTACCGAGGGGATATAGCAAGGTACCCTGCCAAACTCCTTCTCAGCACTGTCTTGTCTGTCTGTCTGTCTCTCTCTTATGGATTCTTTTGGGTTTTATCCATTGCTAAGTTCTTTAGGCACATGCCTTTTCTCACATACACCAGGGTCCATTTCAGATTTACCTTATTTCTCCATAGTGCCTGTCCTAGTTGGTGTCCATTAAATATTCATTGATTGAATGAGTCTAAAAATACCTTGCAATAATTAATTATGACACAGTGTCCAGAAACCATTTGATCTGATCTATAAGCCATTTAAAGAAATTGCAAAAGCCTTTTATTTATCCAGTCCCCACATATGCTGTTTAAAAAATAACATTAAATTGTGATGTTTTCAAAATGTTTCCACACACCCCTGGATAGCCATGAAAATAGGTGTATTTGCTTCAGTAATGAGTTTGAACTTTCCCCCTCTGATCTGTCATTCAAAAAATATTTGAGTACTTACTAGACCCTTTCAACACTTAGTACTTTTTAAAAAACTTTTGGGAACATAAAGAACTGTAATACACAATCTGGGTTCCCAAAGAGCCAGTGGGAAATGAAAAAGGTAGACAGTCGTGGAATATAAGACCAATAAGAGGAGGCCTTTCAGAGCATCATAAATCTTTATAGGCTACTTACTTTATAAATATCAGTTTCCATTACTTTGCTATACCTCCAACTTTTAATCATGCTTACATTCATTATAACATACCTCACCACATAAGCAATGCCCACTAAAATTTATGATGAGTTTCTATCAGTTATTTGTTAGTGCGTATTTATATCCACATACTGTAATAAAATCTCGTGGCTAATAGTAAATGACTAAAAATATTCCCCCCAAGGTGGAATTCACTGCCTGTGAGCAATGAAGGAAGGACGAAAAGCAGAGAGCTTGGTGTCTGTGTGATTTCTTAAGGACCCTGTTCACAAAAGGGGAGCAGAGGAGATGATGGGAAAGAGTGAGGGCTGGCCCAGGTGAGGTGGAGGCAGTTTCCTGGGAGCTATCAGATGGAGGCATCTCCCCCCTGCCTCCTTTACCTCACATTATTTTATTGTGACAATTGTCAAATATACAGCAAATTTGAATTTTACAGTGAACACTCGTATGCCCCCCACCTACATACTATTATCACCATTTTACTTTACTTGCTTTATCACATGTCTTCCTATCCATCCATCTATCCATATCCTTATCAGTCCAGACATCTATTATTCTAACTTATTTTTTTCATGCATTTCAAAGTAAGTTGCAGACATCAGTATTCTGCCCCTTAAATATAAGTTTCAGCATACATATAATTAACTAAAAAAATTAAATCATTTTTTCTTTTGATATGAAATTTCATGCAGTGTAATGTTCAGGTGTTAAGTGTACATTGACTTAATTTTAACAGATGCATATACCTGTGTAACCCCTATGAAAACTTGACCCCAAAATTTTCCTCATTCCTCTTTCTGGTCAGTCTGTACCCCCCACCACCCCAGACGCAATCACAGCTCTAATTTGTGTGTGTGTTTTTTTTTTTAAGATTTATTTATTTATTTCTCTCCCCTTCCTCCCCCTCCCTGCCCTAGTTGTCTGTTCTCTGTGTCTATTTGCTGCATGTTCTTCTTTGTCTGCTTCTGTTGTTGTCAGCGGCAGGGGAATCTGTGTTTCCTTTTGTTGCGTCATCTTGTTGTGTCAGCTCCCTGTGTGTGCGGCGCCATTCCTAGGCAGGCTGCACTTTCTTTTGCGCTGGGCGGCTCTCCTTATGGGGTGCACTCCTTGCATCTGGGGCTGCCCTATGCGGGGACACCCCTGCGTGGCAGGGCACTCCTTGTGCACATCAGCACTGCGCATGGGCCAGCTCCACATGGGTCAGGGAGGTCCAGGGTTTGAACCGTGGACCTCCCGTGTGGTAGACAGACGTTCTGTCCATTGGGCCAAGTCCGCTTCCCACAGCTCTAATTTGTTTCCACTATTGACTAGTTTTGCCTCGCCTAGAGTTTCATATAAATGGAGTCATGCAGTGTTTGCTCTTTTGTGTCTAGTTTCTTTCACTCAGCACAGTGTTTTTGAGGTTCATCCATGTTGTGGCATTTCTTAGTTTCTTCCTTTTTGTTGTTGGTAGTATTCCATTGTGTACCAATTGTATACTACCGTTTGTTTATCCAGTCTCCCATTGACAGACACCTGGGCTTTTTTCCAGTATTTGGCTGTTATGAATAAAACTGCTGTGAACATTTGTGCGCAAGTCTTTGTGTAGATATGTGGTTGCCTCTTTCTTGGGTAAATACCTAGAAACGCTGGGTCATAGGGTAGGTCTAAGTTTAGTTTTTTTAAGAAACTGCCAGACCTAATCCCAAAGTACTTCTATCATTTTACATTCCCACCAACGGAGTGTGAGAGTCCTGGTTACTCCAGGGTTGCTCATCAACATTCATTGTTGTCTGTCTTTAATTTTAGCCACTCTTGGTGATTTTGTAGCATGTTGTTTTAATTTGCAATTCTTTGTTGACTAATAATATATACTGCTTTTTTAAACAAATCAATTTTATTGATACATATTAATAAAGCATACAGTTTATTCAAAGTGGTATTTGGTATAATCACATATTTGTGCATTTATCACTTCAATCATTATTAAAGCATTTTCATTATTTTAATAATAATAAACAAAAAACAGACAAACAAAATTCCTTACCTCGCAATCTCCCTTTCCCCTGCTGTACATAGCTGCTATTTCTGGCTATTCTTGCACAACTTTTTGTTTATTAAGCAGTTGTGTTTTTTTTGTTGTTGTTTAGTGCTTTATTTATTTAGCAGTTTTATTGAGTTATATTCATATACCGTATGATATATCCAATATGTATAATCAATTTTTTTTTAAGCTGGTAAAAAGTTCTTTATTGTAAAATTATAAGATAAATAGAAAAATATGAGCCATCTATATTTTGTCTACAAGAGACCCACTTCAGACATAGGGGCACAACCAGGTTAAAAGTAAAAGGTTGGAAAAAGGTATTCCATGCAAACAATAACCAAAAAAAGAGCTGAAGTAGACCAGATAATGTAAAATAACAATGTAATAGTATGTGAACAATAACTACTCAGTGCAGCCAGTGAATTGTTCCTGTGGTCAGTATTCTGTAATTTTTCTCATTCAAAATAAACACTTGCTTTTAATTGAGAAGGACTGGAGAAGAGAGAGATTTTTGGATACTTCATTTTTCCTTAACTCTTTCTTATTCATACTCTTCAATTAAAATATTCTATCTGGATCAATAATATTTAGCATGACTACTGTTGAACAAGATTTTGAGTTTTTCTGCCTCATAAAATTATGAGTTGGCAAATTTTTATCTGCTGTAATTCATTTCAGTAAGATGTGAAGAATTCCCAAATAGGAATTTGACTATCTAGAAAGAATTATGGCCTATGGAAATTAAGTAACTAAACTAATAATATATTTCTTTCTTTTTTTTTAAAGATTTATTTTTATTTCTCCCCCTTCCCCCCCCCCCATTGTCTGCTCTCTTTGTCATTTGCTGTGTGTTCTTCTGCATCTGCTTGTATCATCAGGCAGCACTGGGAACCTGTGTCTCTTTTGTTTTGTCATCTTGCTGCATCAGCTTCAATGTGTGCAGCGCCATACATGCTTTGTTCACATGGTGTGGCTCTTCTTGCGGGGCGCATTCCTTGCGTGTGGGGCTCCCCTATGCGGGAGACACCCCCGCATGGCACGGCACTCCTTGCGCATGGCAGCACTGCGCGTGGGCCAGCTCATCACATGGGTCAGGAGGCCCTGGGTTTGAATCCTGGGCATCCTATATGGTAGGCAAATGCTCTATCGGTTGAGCCACGTCCGCCTTCCCCAATAATATATTTCATTCTTAGAGATTATTATGTCTAAAAGTTAGAACTGTAATATAAAAATTAGAATTATGTTACTATTAATTTCTACTGTATTTGAATTATTATTTACAAATGTTTGTTACTGTGCTATCTATTTTTTGTAATAGATTATATTAAATCTAATCTGGCCTCGTACACTCTTTTAAAATGTGTAATTTGGGAAACGGATGTGGCTCAGCCAACTGGGCTCCTGTCTACCATGTAGGAAGTCCAGGATTCAATGCCCAGGGCCTCCTGGTGAGGGCAAGCTGGCCCACGTGAAGTGCCATCCCACGCAGGAATGTCACCCCATCCGTGCAGGAGTGCCACCCTGCTTGGGAATGCCACCCAGCACAGGAAAGCCACCCCACGCAGGAGTGCCAGGTGACACAGAGAGCTGGCGCAGGAAGACGACGCAACAAGAGAAACAGAGGATAGAAAATACGAAGACATAGCAGAACAGGGAGTTGAGGTGGCGCAAGAGAGTAATCGCCTCTCTCCTACTCAGGAAGGTCCTAGGATTGGTTCCTGGAGCCGCCTAATGAGAATACAAGCAGACACAGAAGAACACACAGTGAATGGACAGAGAGAGCAGACAACGAGGGGAATGGGGGCAGGAGGAAATGGGAGAAATAAATAAATTTTTAAAAAATAAGTAAAATGTGTAATTTCTTTCAGTCTGTTTTTTGATGTATACGTTTTTGTGTGCTTATTGATCATGTATATATCTTCTGTGACATTTCATTTCAGCTCTCTTGCCCATTTTCTTGGTTGGGTTGTTTGTATGACATACATATTTTTCCTACCTTTTGCCTGTGCACGTATTGAGCAGTCATGTATTGGTAATTCTGGGGATGCCTGTATGTTCCATGAGAACATTTTATAACCCAACCTCTTTTGCTCAAAAGTAGAAAATATCCAAATATAATATTATTTGATGGACCTCAGTTCAAGATTTAAGTTCTTAGACTGATATGTTATCTTTTAAGTAGGGATGTAAGACAACACTGAGGGAAAAAGACTGGTCCAGAAGTTAAATGACTGGGGTTCCTTGTCTCAATGTCCTGAATTAGGAACAGCTTGAAGTGGGGATGATCATTCTGCCTTGGCTGTCACATAGGGTTGTGATGCTTAAATGATGTGACAGTATTTTAACTACAGAGCTCCAAGAAAATGTAAACTACTATGATCTGGAAGACTTGTGTGATCTCATGAGATGTTGATGAGGAGATGAGGTGTTACAGAAGGAAGTCAAATTAGGCAACAAAAAGTTAATTGCTCATCTTCATATATCTCTAAATAGAAACAATTTGAAGGTGAATTTGGATATATGCAGTTAACTTACATAAGAAGAATTTAAGACTAATGAACCTTCAATAACTTCTTTTCTTTTTAAAATATAAGATACAAGAGGAAAGGAGACTCCTGCCTTGGCATTAACCCTAAGAAGCAGTGTATATCTTGGGACGGAGCTTCCACACAAAAGAAGCATTCACACAAGCATGTTGAACGTTATTTTACGAAGAAAAATGTGGGATTAATGAACATGGATGGAGTTGCCGTTAGCAAAACTGAACCTCCCTTGTCTGAGTCAACCCTGTTTATACCAGTGAAGGGCTCAGATGATATAGTTGCTTCGGTTACAACCTGGCTGAATCCTCTGGGGATTTATGATCATTCAACCACACAGTGGTTACAAGGACAGGGTCCTTCAGAGCAAGAGTTGAAGCAGCCAGACTCACAGCCAGACAGAGAAAATGCCATTCTAAAGGCCAAGGTGGAGGAGTTCAATAGGAAAGTCCGAGAGAATCCTCAGGATATTCATCTATGGATGGCATTTGTTGCTTTTCAGGTAAGTAACGTAGTCCCAGTTCTCTTACTTTAGAATGACCTCTCTAAATTTGGGCACATCCATTCAATCTCCAGCAATTTTTGAGGTCTTCTGAGGAACAAGGCATTAGGCAGCTAAAGAGTGTTAGAATTTCGTCCTTGCCCTGAGCTTGGTTAAAGTCCAATGAGGAAGACTGCTGTGAAGAACAGATACAATCTAGGGTAATGATGCTGTCACAACCATGAACTTGGGAATGAAGGGAAGGAGTGACTTGCCACTAGGGAGTAAGAAAGAGCTTCCAAGAGAAGGTAAAATTTGAACAGAATCTTAAAAGAAAGAGTAGATGTGATACCAGGCAGGGAGAGACATTTCTGACAAGCAGGCAGGAAAATGCACGGGATTATGAAAGAGAAGGGGCTGCTCATTAAATTGTCCTACTTAGAACATTGTTCTCCCTTTCTAAAATATGTAAATTTGTCTTAGTCATTCATTTGTACCACTTGTACAATTACTATATTTGGTCCCGTATTTGACTTTTATTGGTAATGTTGTCGCTTCAGAAATGATAATTCAACTTCTTGCATGCTAGTTATTGGTACATAAATCTAAATTTAACGTGACAGAGTGTGAACAGGTGATTAAGGTAAATTAAACACAGATTCAAACACATCAGGTGACACAGGCACCCAAAGGGCCAAGTAGTTTTTTTTTTAAGGTGATACCAGGGATTGAACCCAGGACCTTGTAGATGGAAAGCAGGTGCCCAATGCTAAGCCACATCCACGGCCCCCAAGTTTTTATTAAAAGGAATTGTAATGAGTAATTATTAAGAAAGCCTGAATAGCAATTTATTTTGAGAGGTAGGAAACCCAGTAGGGGTTTTAAGTAGGAATTCTGCGGATCACCTGATAGAATTTGTTAAGCTCTTGTTTTTGCTGTTAAGGACGAGGTGATGAGAAGTCCTGGCCTGTATGCCATTGATGAAGGAGAGCTGGAGAAACGCAGGAGATCCCTGAAGCTCGTTCTGGAGAAGAAGCTGGCCATCCTGGAGCGGGCCATTGAGAGCAACCAGAGCAGCGTGGAGCTAAAGCTCGCCAAGCTGAAGCTCTGCACTGAGTTCTGGGAGCCCTCCACTCTGGTCAAAGAGTGGCAGAAGCTGATATTTTTACACCCCAACAATACAGCCCTTTGGCAGAAATACCTTTTATTTTGCCAGAGCCAATTTAGCACCTTTTCAGTTTCAAAAATTCACAGTCTTTATGGAAAATGCCTGAGTACTTTGTCTGCTGTTAACGATGGCAGCATCTTATCTCACCCTGCGTTGCCTGGCACCGAAGAGGCCATATTTGGTAAGGAGACGACCAAATCTAGTTTTGTGGGAAGAGTTCACCTTTCTTTTGGCTTTAGTTGAAAGTGAGGATTTGTTTTGGTTTATTTTAGAAGTCTAACATGTCTGATAGAAATGATTAAGAAAACAGAGTATTGTTGCTTTGAGTAAAACAGATATTTCTCTCCATCAGCTTATAGTATTTTATTAGAGCCAGTAGAGGTAGACAAAAATCACAGAGTTGAAGTCCCAGCTTTCTGACTTAGTAACCTAGTAAATGTAGTCAAGTCTTGTAACTGCTTTGGCTGCTGGGAACCTTATCTGTCAACATGCCCCTACTGCTCCTTTTACACGATAATGTACATGAGGTGCTCTGACTAATTAGAAGTCGCTGCATAGATATAGTCATTGGTATTGTTTATAATATTAACATTTGCTGGTGTGCCCCAAAGGAACCCAAAATAAATTTTGGCTAGTGATAACATACAGGAGACAGCATGTTATGCAGGAGCCAGAATATCTTGTTTACAGAATGATTGTACAGTTTTTATATATATAGTTTAGCTGAGTGCCTGGCACATAGGAGCCATTTCTTTGACTGAAAGTCCTGCTATTGAGTATTACTGTTAACTTTGAAAAGGTGAAAGTATATTGCTCTGGAAATTATGAGCATTTCCTGCAGTGATATAAAGAGTAGGGTATATAATACCATTTGTGATATACTCAAATAGTTTATTGTTGTTTAGTAATTTGCATTGTACTGCAGTTAAGACCAACTGAAATTTTCAGACAGGAAGCCATGATTTGTTTACAGTAGACCCTGAACATACGATGAAAAATGCTGGTGAATAATGCCATCTAGTGATGAGTTGAGTACAGATCTTTACTCTCCGACAAAAACCTACCACATCATCCTTTTCCTGTAATTTTTCTGGTAATAATGAACCTGGAGTGTTTGATAGCCAATATGCTGACCAATCCCTTGACTTATTTTTGTTAACAAAAATGTTTTATTGTTGATGTTTGTGTATCCTGTGAGGTTGTCATACAAAACTTAGAGTAAACATATTTTGATTACAAGACTATTGCAATTCCTTCTAAATCAGGACATATATATATATATTAAAGCTTTGAAAATATGTAAGGTTCTGATTTCAGGGAAAAGATATTCTTGGTATTTAACTGACTGTTCTTAGGAGTTTGTTTTTTCTCTTTCCTGGTCTCACGGGGATTCTGCCCCTGTGCTCGCCCTGTTTGCAGTGCTCTTTCTCCAGCACTGCCACTTTCTGCGGCAGGCTGGCCACTCTGAGAAGGCAGTCTCTTTGTTCCAGGCCATGGTGGACTTCACCTTCTTCAAACCCGACAGTGTGAAAGATCTTCCCACCAAAGGCCAGGTACTGATTTCTGTCTGTCTGATCTCTGTGTCTCTCTCTGGGGAGAGGTGTGGATAGTGAGAGGTGGTGGTAGTATTTTTAAAATATATTTTCCTTTACATCATTCTTCTGGGGATTGTTTCTCAGAAATATTCCAGTGATCCAAGGAAAATTCCATAATGAAAGCAGTGAAACATGGAGAGATGAAAAAAGAAAATCTTTGTGAGAATTGCCAGTGAAATTAAACATTGGCACTTTATCAACATCCATCCTAATTAGGGAGCAGGAGATCTTTTAGATAATAACAACTGAACATTGCCAGTGTTTAGTATGGGAAGCAATAAAAGAAGATTCTTACCCTAGACCTGTGCATACAAGAAAACCTATCTTTTTCCTTTTGTCACTGAAGAAAACTCAGTTTTCTCCTCTGCAAAGGGGATGTGGAAGAGGATAGAGAAGGTATCTGAATTATTGTGAACTTTCAGAAGGCTTTTTTGAGAGGCTAAGGTCTGACCATCGTGTGAAATTTTCATGAAATGCCATAAATTCAAAAGACCATTTTTATTATTTGGTACCTTTAGACAAATTTGGGTTAAAGAATTATACCAGTTAATACTGATGTAACTGGTTATTACTGTAATAAGCCTGCTAAAGTTATTTTTATTATATTTTAAGGTATGCTTTGATATTTGAAGAATGTGCTACTCTATAGAAGTGATTCTTAGCCAACTCCCAGGGGCACTGAGTGTGGGGAGAGGGGCGGCTCCTTCAGAACCTCTCATCCCCTACCCCTGTGCTGAGATTCCCCGTGCGTGGTGTGATGAGAGCAGTCACTGGCAGTGGGGGGGCACTGCCCCTGCTAGGAGCAGTTGACCATTGTTCCAGAGTGTCCTAAGACCCTGGTCCAGATTCTTGAGATTTTAAATGCTAACAGTACATTCATTTTCAAAGCATTTTCATGACAAATTTGAAGTCAAGCTTTTTATTCACACTATTCCGTATTGTGTTTATAACCTAGAGACATTGTTACCATAAACACAGTAGTGTAACATAAAACACTGGTTTGTGTAACACAGTAGTGTAACATAAAACACTATTTTTAAAAAATGCCCTTTCTGCTTCCTCTTGGGTGCACTTTATTCCACCACTTTTCTAAGAGCCAAACCTGCCCAGAGGGACCGCAGAGCCCATGGCCCCTTCACAGGGAAGGCTGACATGTACTCAGAGATAGGGCCCATGGCAGGATGTTTGCCCTGCCCTGCCCTCTTGTCACCTTCCTGTCGACCCTGCTCTTTGGGGTATGCGTGGAACCCTTGGGCTCTGGCTGGCAAGCCCTATGGTTCCTGACCCACTGTGTGCCTGCTGGTAGGCAACTTGTCCTCTTCAAAAGGTTTCTTACTAAAGCTTTCATTGAGCAGGGTAGGGCTCACTCTTTTTTTTCTCTTTTTTTAGAAGATACCAGGAATTGAACCCAGGATTATGTACATAGGGAGCAGGCACTCCACCACTTGAGCCACATCTGCTCCCCAATGAGAGTTGGTTTATTCATTTGTTTTTAGGAGATAATGGGGATTGAACCCGGGACCTCATACATGGGAAGCAGGCTCTCAACCACTTGAGCTACATCTGCTCCCTCAGCTCACTTTTAAAGTCTTTATCATCAGCTGATAACTTGATTGCTTTCCTGTTAATTGCCATTTTCCCATTCTTTTTCATGGGGAATTATTGATTGCCTACGGTTCGGTTTCCCCCACTGCAGACTTAATTCCTGAATGAATGAGGAAGGGGGCCCAGGGGCCAGGCTTTAAAATGCACAGTTCTTTCTTCAGTGGTTTTCTCCTGCATTCAGATCTGGGCCAGGAAGCATTTATTGAGGCCCTACTATGTATTGGCACCATGCCAGGTGTTAGGACTCTGCAGTTACTTAAGATGTGGTCAGGCCTTAAGAGCTCACAGTTTGTCCTCTGGAAACTTTGCATCTCCTCCCCGTCAAAAGGTCTTGAAGCAACATGACTTTTCAGAGACCAGTTAGGAGCCTAGTGGCATTAGGAGAACTGGTATTGCTACTATCCCTGGTTAGACTGGCCTGGCAGGGTCAGAACTGGGAAATCACTCTTCTCTCCCAGCTGCAGGCCCTTCGTGCTGGCCCTCAGCCATTCTTGGTAACCTAATCATGGAAGAAACATCCCACTGCCTTTGCTGGTTTCTTTTGGTTAGAGGTAGGACACTAGGTCCAGCCCCAGTGGGGATCAGGGACTTTACACAACACATGACTGCCAGGCGATGGTGCTCATTGGGTGCTGTCTGGGGTGCTACCTACCACACTAGATCATTATATTCTTTTATTTTTGGATGTCCCTCAATTATCTACTTCAAAGGCTGATAGCAGGCGTGATTTTATTTTAAGAATCATAAGCTCCTCTTATGTCCATGATCACTCACTTTGTCCAGTGACTCAGCAGTTTTGTACAAGTTAAGCCCAGCTTCCGTTTTTACATCTGAACAGGTGGAATTCTTTGAGCCCTTTTGGGACAGTGGAGAGCCCCGCGCTGGAGAGAAGGGAGCACGAGGCTGGAGAGCATGGATGCATCAGCAGGAGCGGGGTGGCTGGGTGGTCATCAACCCAGGTATGGCATTTCTGAGTTATGACGTGTTTGTATTTCCTTGGATTTTGTTTTTAAGTCTTCATGATGATTTGTTTATCTGTATAAGCATCTATTTATCAGTAGTTTGAGAACATTACACAAACATCAAAATGCCAGAAATACTTTTGAGTAGGTGTCATATGAGAATAAGCTGTTTCTTCCCCTTAGATGCTTTAACACAGTTTACTCTCCTATCTTTCAGCGCTTTGGAGAGTTTGAGTTTTAGAGGAAGTAATTTAAAATTTCCTTTTGTAGATTGTTCCTAAAGTTGTTGTAATCGTGTTGCTAACTACCTTCCCCCACTCCTATTTTTGTGCGGATTTGAGGCAGTCTTTTCCTTCTCTTGGCAGTGTACAAACCAACAGAATCTCTATTAGTCAGCCAAAGGGGTGCTGATACAAAGTACCAGAACAGTTGGCTTTTATAAAGGGTAAATACCTTTTATAAAAGGGTAGAAGCTTACAGTTACCAGGCCCTAAAGAGACCAATTCAAGGTACTTTCTCACCCAAAGTCTCTTGCCATGTGTTGATGCAAGATGGTGGGCAATATCTGCGAGGGTTCAGCCTTCTTCCTACTAAGGCTCTGTGGTCCCAGCTCTTTCCAATTTCAGTGGTAAGCTGGCATAAGGCTCATCTCTCTCCCTGAGGCTTGTTTCTTTCCAGGCTCAGCTGCTGTGGTCTCTTCACAAGGTCAGCTGTAGACTATCAGGCTCCTCTTTCTTTCCCCGGCCATATCTATAGAGCACTCTCTCTTCCTGCTTATGTACTTCTGTGTGTTCTTGATTGAGTGTCTGTTTATATAGCCTACCAAGTCGGGTGGGGACGCAATAATGACATGGTTGAATCAAAGCTCTAATGTTAACATAATTGAATCAGAGTCATCTCAGCTGAATCTAATACAACCGAAGAGTATCACACCCAGAGGAACAGACCAGTTTACAAACATAATTAATATCTCCTTTTTGGAATTCATAAATATAAAACTTCCACACTCCACCTTCTAATTCAAAAAAGATATTGCAATGCTCCAAAATACTTTAAATCAGTAAAAATGCTAAGTTACAAAATCATATCACAGTTGTAGAAATACAGTTTGTCTTGGGGCAAAGTCTGGTCTGGCTGTAGACCTCTGAAACTTACAAAACAATTTGTCTACTTCCAGTATACAGAGGGACAGACAAAGGATAAACATTTGCATTACTGTAAGGAGAAATTGGGAGGGAAACATGAGTCACAGATCCAGAGCAGTTCTGAAAACCTGCAGGGCATATATATATATATATATATATATATATATATATATAATTTTTTTTTTATTATTGTCTTTAAAAAAAAAAAATAGATCACACAAACTGTTACATTAAAGAACTTAAGAGGTTCCCATATAACCCACTCCCTACCCCACCCCACCCTGCTGCTCCCACATCGACATCCCTTTCATCGGTAAGGCACATTGCATTTGGTGAATACACCCTGGAGCACTGCCGCACTACAGGGACCATAGTTTACATTGTAGTTCACACTCTCCTGAGTCCATCCAGTGGCTTGTCCTGCATCTGTCCTGCAGGGAATACTTTTAATATCTGAGAGTCATTCTCAAGATGATGGTTTCCTCTCCCTGGGGCCTCATGGGGACCCACCCTTTCCATAGGCTTTCCCAATGGACATTTTCTTGGTTCTACCTTCATCCAGCTTCTGGTGGCAACTGAGCTCCAGACCTCACCCTCCAAGAATGTTGATGGCCATACTTTACCCAATCTTTGGGGTAGAGTCTCAACCCCCTTAATACAGTGAGGAAGAGGTAACATTGTCCCTAATCTCTGGCCTATAGGCCCAACCCTCTCAGAACAATGAGTTAGCAACCTGGCCTTCCCTAAACTCTGGGGAACAGGGCCACCTTCTCAGACCTATAGGGTGTCAGCCTTACTTTCCGCAATCTTTGGGGAACGTGCACCACCCTCTCTGTAGCCTGGGGCAGCAAAACTCTCCCCGAATAGCAGGCTTGAACATCTACCATCTTCAAATGCTGGGGCAACTCATTCACTCTGTACACGTGGATGGGGTTCATCTTTTGGCCCAAGGAGATGTCTTAATTCCAGATCTCGGCTTCCAAGGTTTCCCTCTTAAGGCCTTTCCTCCTGCCCCTCCCTGTATTAACGAGGGATCTCAGCTATTTACTGTCCCGATGGGTTGCCTTTCTACCTTCACCTGTTAGCTTCAGGGAACTATTAGGGAGGTCTCTCTGTTTGGAATTATCTGGGATTTCTTTTGAGCCCAGAAGTTTCAAATGGAACCTCATGAGCAGGGTCTTGGTGAACTTGTCGCTGTAACTGTTATAGCTTTGTTCTCCAGCATCTACGTTACCTCGGGGTTTCCAGGCAGGGCCTCATGGCTGTGTTCTGATCAGTGGCCTTCCTTTGTTTCCTATGCTAATGTGCCTCAACTCCCCCCCCCCCCCCCCCCCCCCCCCCCCCCCCCGCTTAGAGAGAATTTATGCCCTTATTCTTAAGGGGGAGCTCAAGGGCGATGGTCATTTTTCTGTACCTGCTTCCTGCTGCATAGGGCAGTAGTAGTCCCTGCCTGATGGGGTACGAAATATGAAACCCTCTGGCTACTCCCTCACCTCTCTGGTTCAGGGAGAGTGGGTCCAGCACTGTTGTTGGAAAAGGATGAAATCCCTGCATGACTAATACCTTGTTCTGGAAGGTGTTGATTCTGGAAGAAATAAACTTAATTCGAATTTTGAAGATATGCCATCCTACTAAAAGGATAAGAAGATGGTGGTAAGCAGCCCCCAAAAAGAGGCCAGCCATGACATACTTGACCATGGGAGCAAGAGAGTCTAGGTGCCTCCAGAGGCTGCATCCTCCTGAAGCTGATGGGCTTGCTCTTGTAGGTTTTGAGTGCTGTCTAGGACTATTCTGGAGCAGTTTATATAGAAACAGCATTCCTCCTTGGGGAACAGCCAGGTTCCTCTCTGTGCCGCTGTTAGCATGTTTAGGGCTCTGTAGTTTTGCAGTACTGAAATTAGTTGTGTGTGTTTTTTTTAAAAAAGATTTATTTATTTATTTCTCTCCCCTTCCCCCCCACCCCAGTTGTCTGTTCCCTGTGTCTATTTGCTGCGTCTTCTTTGTCCGCTTCTGTTGTCAGCGGCACAGGAATCTGTGTTTCTTTTTGTTGCATCATCCTATTGTGTCAGCTCTCCGTGTGTGCGGCGCCATTCCTGGGCAGGCTGCACTTTCTTTCACGCTGGGTGGCTCTCCTTACGGGGCGCACTCCTTGTGCGTGGAGCTCCCCTACACAGGGACACCCTTGTGTGGCACGGCACGGCACTCCTTGCACGCATCAGCATTGTGCGTGGGCCAGCTCCACACAGGTCAAGGAGGCCCGGAGTTTGAACCGCGGACCTCCCATGTGGTAAACGGACACCCTAACCACTGGGCCAAGTCTACTTCCCCTGAAATTAGTTTTGATAATAGATTTTAATTTACTTAGGATACCAAAAGTATATCATTTTTTTAAAAAGATTTATTTATTTAATTCCCAACCCTCCCCCGGTTGTCTGTTCTCTGTGTCTATTTGCTGCGTCTTGTTTCTTTGTCTGCTTCTGTTGTCGTCAACGGCACAGGAAGTGTGGGCGGCGCCATTCCTGGGCAGGCGGCACTTTCTTTTTTGCTGGGCGGCTCTCCTTACTGGCGCACTCCTTGCATGTGGGGCTCCCCTACATGGGGAACACCCCTGCATGGCAGGGCACTCTTTGTGCGCATCAGCACTGCGCATGGGCCAGCTCCACACGGGTCAAGGAGGCCCGGGGTTTGAACTGCCGACCTCCCATGTGGTAGACGGATGCCCCAACCACTGGGCCAAGTCCGTTTCCCCAAAAGTATATCATTTCAGGGAGTAGATGTGGCTCAGGCTGTTGGATACTTGCCTCTCATGTGGGAGGTCCCAAGTTCAGTTCCCAGTGCCTCCTGGAGAAGGCAAGCAAACAATGAGCAGACAAATGAGAGAACCATCTAAGGGAAGGGGGGAATAAATAAATCTTAAAAAAAAAACAAAAACAAAAAGCAAAAAGTGTCATTTCAATGTGTAATCGGTATTGAAAATTATCAAGATAGTTTACATTCCTTTTTTTTTTGATAACTATTTTAAATTCACTGTATTTTTTACACTTAGAGCACGTCTGAATTCAGGTCAGTCCATTTTCGAGTGTGTTAAAAGTCACATAATGGCCACCATATTTGACTGTGCAGCTTTAGATATTCAGGAATTGCTTGACTCTCTGAAAGGCAGTTCCAGTTTCGGGGCATATCTGCCATGAAGACTGTTTGCCTTGAAAGTGATAGGTGGCAAGGCAAGGAGTGACCACTTTGGATTTGCCATCTCTGAGGTACTGCCTGTGTGGCAATTTGGAGCTGCAGGCCAGGTGGCCTCACTCTTATCCCTCAGGAGGGACCTCCCCGTGGTTTGGTAACTTTGCCCAAGGCGATACCTTTAGGTGATGAATATGCCTTACTTGGGGGATGTAGAATGATCAGCTGTTCAGATTTCCCTTGAGGGTGAGAAAAAAAGAAAGACCTGGAACTGTTCTGTATAGGAAGAAAAATAATCTACACAGCAAAGTGGAAGTAGGTATTGTACTTCCAGCCACTGAGTCTGCAATACCAGATGAGCAAGAACCAAAAAAAAAAAAAAACAAAAACTGTTAGTGCTAACTTCTCTTTCTCTAAGTGTTTGACTCAGTGTGACTTTTTATGTTTTTAGGTTGTTAGTTTTGTTTTTGCTAAGGTATGTAAGTATCTTACAATGTGTTAAATAGGGTGTATCATGGGCTACATTTCTAAGTTAAATGAGCATTAAGTAGCGTTCACATAGTAGCACTCAGAGACCAAGTTAATATTACTTCTCTAAATGTCTAATGGTCACTCATAATCATATTAAAAGTTAGTTTTTTCTCAGAAAGATGTGATGCAAGTGTTGAACCCTCTAATTTTAAGATCAAGTTAGAGAGGTGTATTGGTTCTTATATTCTCTGCAAGCTTTCTCATTTCCAGTGTAGAGGATCATCTACCATCTTGCTTCATTAATGAATTTCCAAAAATCTAGTAGGGTCAAAAGAAAGGTTGAAAGTTTCCTTGTTTCCAGAAAACTTGTTGATAACCATTTCTATTTAGGCTTTCTTGTTCATCCTGACAAGGATGTGCAAGTGTAGTTGGCATTTTATCATAAGTTCTGAGGTATTCTTTGTCCATATCACAGTTTATTTCTTCTCTCTTGTCCTCACTTCCTGTTAGTCTGTTCTGTTTTAGACATTTCATATATAACAGTATTTTCAACTTTCTTTCCATTCTAATTCATGACCTATGGATCCTGCCCAAAAACCATGTAATCCTTTGAATTTTTAATGTAATCTATCCAAATATCTAAGCCTGGTATAGGGGTAATTTGTTTTATTGAAAGGGTTTTTTGTTTTATTTCTTTTTGGTAAAGTTTTCTCAGTGATTAAAAGATGACTTTAAGTGTAGCTCTTTCAAAGAATGTGATAATAAATAGTTATATTTTAATTTTTCCTCTGAAAAAGAAGAGCTTTAAATAGGTGGGAGATTGGGGTTTAGAATACTAATGTATATGTCATGCATTTAAATTTTTTGGGTTTTTTGGTTTGTTTTTAATAAAATTTTGAAATAATTACAGATTCAACAGGAAATGTAAGGGGGGTCCCAGGCACCCTTCACCCAGCTCACCACTGTGTAACTATAGGACACCATCAGAACCAGGAAATTCATAGTCTGTGGAGTTTACTCCACTCTCACCAGTTTATGCACACTCACTTGTAAGTGTATGTTTGTACAGCACTGTGCAGTTTTTCATGTGTGTAGATTTGTGTAACCACCACTGAGTGAAGATGCTGAACTGTTCCGTTGCCCTAGGCTTCCCTCGTGCTGTCCCTTCAGAGCCACACCCAGTCCTCCCCCCCATCCCTGACCCCCAGGAGCCACTAGTATGTTCTCCATCTCTGTGATTTGTTATTTCAGGAGTGTTACAGAAATGGGCTCATGCAAGGAACCTTTTGAGAGTAGCTGTTTTTACCCAGCACAATTCCCTTGAAATTCATCCAAATGTTTCCATATTTTGATAGCTTGTTCCTTTTTATTGCTCAGTAGTAATTAATGGCACACATGTATCACAGTTAGTTTAATCATTCACCTGTTGAAGGATATTTTGGGTTATTTCTGTTTTGGGGTATTACGAATAGAGCTGCTGTGAACATCTGTGTGCAGATTCTTGTGTGAACAGAGGTTTTCATTTTTTCTGAGATAAGTGCACCCAAGAGTGCAGTTGCAGGCTTTTGTGGTAAGTTCAGGATTAATTTTATAAGAAACTGTCAGACTATCTTCCTAAGCAGCCTGTACCATTTTGCATTCCCAGTTTTTGTTGTTGTTGTTACTTTTAATATTGAACTTTGCTGATGATTCAGAATTTTCCCCTCTTCCATTCTGCATGTTCAGAGTTGGGAAACAAAGTGAAATAAATTATAGGATATCTAGAATTGACTGTTTTTATTCCAGCGGTTTCTAGTGCAGTAGGTCATA
The DNA here is from genome assembly GCF_030445035.2 of Dasypus novemcinctus. Classification (NCBI taxonomy): domain Eukaryota; kingdom Metazoa; phylum Chordata; class Mammalia; order Cingulata; family Dasypodidae; genus Dasypus; species Dasypus novemcinctus. Next base: position 17,275,192 of record NC_080675.1, read on the forward strand.
ATCAATTAGAAGGCCCCTGGCTAAAAATTCGAATTGCTTGACAATATCTAATCTAAAATTGTCATTAAATGTAATCTAGTATTCTAGAACTGTGGTGCCCAATACACTAGCCACTAATCACACATGGCTATTTAAGTTAAAATGAATTAAAAGGAAATAAAATTTGAAACTTAGTTCTTCTACTAGGTACATTTTAAGTCACACATGGCTCATGGCTCCCATTTTAGGCACCATAAATACTGAATATTTCCATCATTGCAGGAAGTTCTTTTGGACAGTGCTGTCCTGGCATATGTCTCATTCCCATTTTAATTGCTGTGCTAACATTAAAAGTTACCTAATTTCATCAGCTTATCTGCCTCTTTCCCCTGGGAAGTTGGTTGGTACAGGAGAGACCCTAAGTTCCCCTGAGTGCCCTAGAGACCTGGGTCTTACTCATCTTGGTATTCCAGGTACCCACCGCAGTACCAGAGCAGCTTGATTGGGTGGCGGTGGTGGTTTATTTGCTGATTAGGTGACCTGGAAGTTTTGTTCTTGTCTAGATGAGGATGATGATGAACCAGAAGAGGATGACCAGGAAATAAGAGAGAAGACTCTGCCCAGGTGGCAGATCTGGCTTGGTGCTGAGCGTTCCCGAGACCGGAGGCACTGGCGGCCCTGGCGCCCCGATAAGACCAAGAAGCAAACGGAGGAAGACTGCGAGGATCCAGAGAGACAGGTTGGTGCCCTCTCCCTTTCCATTCCCTTTGTGCTTTTGTTATCTGCAAGCGATGTCTGGGTCTCTCTTAGGACTTGGCTGGTGTAGCAGATAGTAGACTGCTCCTGTTCATGACTGTGGCTGCTTCCCTCTTCTGAGTACCAGGGTGGAGTTTCATTGGCGATTGGTGATGGGGGCATAGAGACACTTTTGACCAGATGGCTTCTGCCCCCTAGTAGGAGGGGAAGGCTCTCATGGCCACCCCTCTGGAGATTGCCTTTCAGCATATTTCACATGGATGCCTGAGGGCTTAGGGTCTTAAAAAGCTAAATCACTGTCCTAGATGCTCTTATATCCACTACACTTTCTGATCCACAAAGATTTAGCAGGTAAGTTTGATCTGGAAGATAAGAGAAATTGGATGAAGAGTTCCTGTGGGGACAGTCAGCATACAGGTTGTCTTAGAGAAGAAACTGGCCTCACTCTGTGCCTGTTGAGTTCCAGGCACTTCCCTCATGCTGTCCTGTTTGCTATCATCATGGCTTGGTAACATGCTGCTCTGTGTGTAGTGTCCAGCAGCTCTGGAGACTTTAAATTAAAATAAAGGAAGAAATTCTGGTTTGGTACATCGAATTAGTCCTGTTTCAGAAGATACTGTATTACTTGGCATACAACATGTTATAGCTACAGATCAAGAGGTCTTCACAGTGATGAGACGTGTTAACTTTTTAGCTTGTGGTTTTTGTCTGTGACCCTCCCTAAAAGTAAGGGATCTTGAAGGTGGAGATTTTAGCCTGCTTTGTTTACAGCTATAGCCCCAGTGCCCAGAACAGTGCTTGCCATGTAGTGATTGCTCAGTTACTGCTTCCTGAATATTGAATGAGTTTTTGATGCCGGAACTTCCGCTCTGGGCAGAGGGATCAGTGTTGTGTGAAGGCCCCAGAGTACCTGGAATGTTCGAAGAGTGGTGAATGGGGCAGCAGGACTGGAATTAGGAAACAGAAGGGGGAATGGATAAAGAGGTGAAGGGGCAGTGGGGGTCGGAGGTGGCTTCGAGGGAAACCTCAACTCAGTGGACTGCGGGGGGTGGACTGTCGTAGTGAGGTGAGTCTCTGCATGTGAAGCCCCTTTCCTGGCTGAAGCTGAATGTTTAGAGAACATAGTTTTTCTAGGGTGTTGAGGGTTTTACTGGGTTCAGGGTCACCCTTCTGGAAGTTGGTTCTCAAGGCTCAGAATTACCAGCATTCTCCTGGAAGTTGATTTCACACTACTACCATGAGCAATTTCTTGTCATTTAGCATTTTCTGTAACCAAAGCCTGGGAAAGGAAACCTTTCTGATAATTGGTAGTTTTGATAATTGAGTCCCAGGTAACTCAGCTTTATTTGGCTTATGTTTTTGTTTTTTTAAATTTATTCCCCCCTCCTCTGTTGTCTGCTCTCTGTGTCCATTTGCTGTGTGTTCTGTGTCCGCTTGTATTCTTGTCAGTGGCACCGGGAATCTGTGTTTCTTTTTTGTTGTTGCGTCATTTTGCTGCATCAGCTCTCCATATGTGCGGTGCCATTCCTGGGCAGGCTGTGCTTTTTTTGCGCTGGGCGGCTCTCCTTGCAGGGTGCATTCCTTGCACACAGGGCTCCCCTATGCAAGGGACATCCCTGCGTGGCATGGCACTCCTTGCATGCATCAGCACTGCGCGTGGACCAGCTCACCACACGGTCAGGAGTCCTGCATTTAAACCCTGGACCACCCATGTGGTAGGCGGATGCGCTTACCAGTTGAGCCAAATTCACTTCCCATTGGGCTTAGGTTTTGATTTCTCTTTGTTGAGAGCCACAAAGACCTATGAGTTTTGTGTTATCTATGTATTTTTTAAAAATAAATATATTTTAGAAAAAAGTGGTGAAAATGTTGAACAAATATCCAGAATTCTTCAGAAATAAAAGATTTCCTAGAAGAAACAAACAAAAAAACCAGTGAGATAAGCAGTGCCTGAGATGGTCTCGTTGGCCTTACATTTAAAAATTGTTACATGAAATCAGCTATGAATGTTTACAGTTTAGTAATAGCCTTTCACAGTTGCTCTTAACATGGCCATCATGCCTTTTGTTTCCTTCTTTCCTTGCTGCTGTTTATCTATTTTTTAAGCATATTTTTCATTTCCTGAGGCAGTTTTGTACACAGAAACCACAAAATAGTAAAGTTCTCTTCCATCGTAAAATAAATTTTTTCACAGTTTAACTTATCAAGTAAATACAAAAGCAATTATGTTCAAAAAATGAGCATGATTCCAGCTTTTGTAGGAACCCATTAGGGTACTTGGAAAGCATTTGACTTAAGCCTTTTTGTGACTTCCTTCCTTCCCAGGATTCCCAGTGTTCCCATGTGAACATTCTTCTGGTACTCCAGGGCTGCTGGTGGTTGGTGGTTCTGGAGAACCAACTCTCCAGGTTGCCTCTTGAGGCCTCTGGGTTTTTTTGCATGTTGCAGAAAACCTAGCAGCTGTTTTTTAAAAATTTATTTTAATTTGAATAATGTTGAATCATTATTTTACTTACATAAAAAGAATTATGGGGAAAATTATGAATGCTTCTTTTTTGTTTCATTAAATAAACTTAGCTCCTGAGTGGGTCACTTTATTTTGTCTTTGTTGCAGGTGTTGTTTGATGATATTGGACAATCTCTGATTAGACTTTCTAGTCCAGAGCTTCGGTTTCGACTGGTCGAGGCCTTCCTGCAGTTCTTGGGGGTGCCTTCTGGCCCTGCTCTGCCAGCATCCTGCCTTTATCTGGCCATGGATGAGAACAGCATCTTTGATAGCAGGCTTGATGATGAAAAACCGTTGACATTTTTCACCCCTTCGTTTTCCGGCGTTAGCCGTGTTGGCCTCATGGACCAGTTGGGCTGTTGGCACTGGACCAGGGGTCACAATCGAGAGGGTCAGGAGTTCATCCGCAACATCTTCCACCTTGTGATGCCTTTGTTTTCAGGCAAGGAGAAGTCTCAGCTCGCCTTTTCCTGGCTACAGTACGAGATTGCAAAGGTAGCTCCAGCCTCCTCCTCAGTGTGTTGGGGATGTTTCTCTCTCGTGTTCATAGGGATTATAAGGCTTACTGCTCTTCAGGACTCTGCCACAACCCCCCTTCTTTAGGGACTCCTCAAGGCCCCTCCGTTGGGGCCGTGGTGAAGAGGAGGGAGAAGGAGGCCAGTCCAGCTACTGTGGAATGACTCCAGAACTGTTTACTGTATTGACTCTTAAATTGCCAGATGTCTGTGATTATAAGAGCAGTTAGTGATAAGAACCAAGCTTCAGCTTACGCAGGGTTAGAGGCTTTAGGGGCTTATTAAACTAGATAAAATAAGCTGCTTACCTTCCCTGCTGTGTAGCTATCTGCTAGAAATTAGTCTGGGTGTGACTATTCTGCCCTCCGCTGGCCACCAGTTGGTATTGAATTTGAACTACAAAGTTTTAAAGCTTTAGCTACAGATAAAACACACCAGGTTGTATTATTAAAACAGTATATCTTATAAAATTTGGTGGCCACATCTCTTTGGAGAAGGGCATCTTGAATGGATAAGCTTTATTTAATTTGGGGGCACCCAAATAATCTCTAAGTCTGGTTTGTGTCCAGATTTAGAGAGCCCATGGGTTTACCAAACGTATGAGAAAGAAAATAAGTGTAAATGCCTCATGTCTTTCTAAAGTTGGTGTGGTAGAAGGATTGCTTTAAAACTACAGAGCACATGAAGTCATTCTTTCCTTTTTGCCTTAGGTCATTTGGTATCTGCACACTAAAAACAAGAAGAAATTAAAGTCACAAGGGAAGATCTGCAAAAAACTAGCCAAGAATCTCCTTAAGGAGCCAGAAAACTGTAACAATTTTTGTCTCTGGAAGCAGTACGCCCATCTAGAATGGTTGCTTGGCAACACGGAGGATGCCAGAAAAGTTTTTGATACAGCACTCAGCATGGCAGGAACCAAAGAACTGAAGGATTCTGCCCTTTGTGAGCTCAGCCTGCTCTATGCTGAACTGGAGGTGGAGCTGCTATCGGACTTGAGAGGGGCTGCCACATCCAGAGCTGTTCACGTACTAACCAGACTGACTGAGAGTGCCCCATATGGGCCCTACTCTGGGCAGGTCTTGGCGGTTCACATTTTGAAAGCTCGGAAGTTTTATGAGCACGCGCTGCAGGACTGTTTGGGTGAGAGCTGTGTCTCTGATCCAGCTGCCCCCCAGTCCTTTAATCGCCTCATTAGCATGGCTAAATGCTTTATGCTCTTCCAGTATTTGACCATAGGGGTTGATGCTGCTGTGCGGATATACGAGCAGGTGTTTGCAAAGCTGAAGGGCTCTGTTTCCCCAGAAGGCTCCAGCTTGGAGGAGAGTGGCAGCGCCTGGAGCTTGTCCAGCGTTCTTGAAGCTGCTGCCCTCATGCACACGAGCCTGCTCAGGTTCCATATGAAAGTTGGTGTCTACCCTCTGACTCCTCTGCGCGAGGCACTCTCCGAGGCTTTAAAGTTGTACCCAGACAACCACCTTCTTTGGAGGTCATTTGTACAGATACAAAATAAGTCCCACAGTGCTAGTAAGACCAGAAGATTCTTTGATGCAATCACCAGGTCTTCTAAATCCTTGGAGCCTTGGTTGTTTGCAATTGAAGCTGAGAAAATGAGGAAAAGGCTGGTGGACGCTGTTCGGAGGTAATTACAGATCATCTTGGTTTGTTTTATGTGTGGCACAAACCCTTATGGACTGTCTTCCATGTTCCCACCGCTCTGCCAAGTCTCCAACTGCAGTGCCTGGAGCACCTGCTCTAGATATTCTAGGTGGTAGAGCATAATCTACTGAAAGGTGGAATGTACAAGTAAAGATGAAAGTTACTTACAGAGTAGCAGCATCTTTCATTAGAGGCTTGCATGGCTGTCTTCCCAGGCCCTGCATTTTTGAGTGTTGCTGATGGCGCATGGCATGGGCCATAAGATTATCTGAGAAGCTGTAGTGTAAGCTGAACAGTAAAGACCCAGGCTCTGGCGTTGACCTGTCTGAATTTAAAACTTAGCTCGTCCACACTCGGCTGGGTGGCCAAGTCATTTCACCTCTCTTACAGGTTTTTCATCTATAAAATGGGAATGAAGAACCTCTCTCATAGGGTTGTTTCGAGGGATGGTGAGGCCTAAGTGCTCAGCACAGAGAGTGCAGAATAATTAACAGCCTGTTATTACTGGTAATAACATGTTTTAAATGTCATCTTTTATATTTTGTACTCAAAGTTTAAATGGTGTTCTCGGAAAATATATTATCTTAGGCATCATTGTTCCTTCTGGAATCTTTGCTGTTGCCTCACTTTGACCTTATAAATTTGGTGGAATTACCTCCAATAGTATTTCATTTTCATTGTTTTTTCTTTGGTCCATTGGGATTTTATTCATTCCATCTGAATCTTTTTCTCCTTCTAAGTGGAAAGGTCTTTCCATCCCTTAAAACATAATTTACATTCTGTTGATTAAGGGTAGGTTTTCTTTAGGAAACAGAGAAGTAGGCTGTATGTGTTTGTGGGGTTGGGGGGGGACGACTTCTAGATAGGCTGAGTGTGGTGTGGGACTCACAGGAGCCTGGCCTCAGAGAAACCCTGCACTCCCCCAGTGTACATAGAGACCTGAGAGGGCACTCCCTCCACTCACTCAGACCCGCTTGCTGCTGGCATTTGTTGGTACTAAAGCATCTCCTCCTTCTGTGATGTGGGACAAGAGAGCTTGCTCCAGCGTTACATGTGCCTTTCTCTTGCAGGGTAGATGGTGGAGAAATACATGCCACAATTCCTGAGACCGGCTTAACAAATCGAATCAAAGCCCTTTTTGAAAATGCTATACGGAGCGACAGTGGCAGCCAATGCCCCCTGCTCTGGAGAATGTATTTAAATTTTATGGTAAGAAAACATTTAGGCTTATTCGTATGCAGCACTCTACTCCGTCCTTCTTAAGTGAGAAAGTGCAGGTGTCCAGTGGCCACTGCCTAGGTAGGCCAGGGTGGCCTCTCCCATCCTCATGCCTTGTTGTCCCTGGTCAGCCTTTCCTGGAACCCTGATGAGATAATGTCAGGTTTCTCGTGGGACTTGGTAAGGGGCAGCAAGTTCCAGTTTGCTCAAGGTGTTAGGTAGAATGGAACTGAAGAGGACTCAGGGGCGTTAGGTAGTGTAGAACATGCTGTGAGGGTTTCTCTGAGTTAACTTCATAAAGTCAGCAACTTGGAAAATGTTCCAAGAGCTTTCATTTGAAAGGGACCTAAATTCTTTGCCAGCTTGCTCATGAGAATTTTCAGGTCCTAATTCTGTTTTCATTACTAAAAGAAAAGGTTCAATCTAGAATGTAGTTTCTGAAACCGAAATTTCTAGAGCATCCTTTTGCTCATTATTAATATGACATAGCATAATGCTTGCCTGTGGTGAGGCGTTGTGGAATTTTGTTACATGAATGCACATAGAAAGCTGTGGAGTCCACAGGTTGGCTTTGCCTTCAAATTAAAGGCCGATCATTCAGCTGGGCCTCGCTTACTGTATAATACATCCACTGCCAAGTTGCTTGTTTTATTAGAAACAGTCTTCTGGGCCACTTCTCTGGTATTTTAGCTCAAGGGCACTAAAGAACATCCTAGTGACTTCTAATGAGCGTCACTTTTCAGAAGACAGGAATGACCTTCCTTATACATGAATGCTATGTATATCTCTGATTATTTCCATATAATAAACTCCCGAAACCCAGTCAAAATGTGTTAACGTTTCCATTTGCCATATGACAGAATTGGGTGTAAAGAGAGAGAGAGGGGGTAAGGAGAAGTTTGGGCTTCTCACCTTTTCCTGCTTGAGATTCTAGAATTCACCTGGGCGTACCTTCCAGACCTCTGAAAGGGCAGCTGTGCTGAGGGCCAGAGGGCAGGAAGGCCACTTCTCTCAGGATGGTTCCTCACTGGCACACCCAGAATAAAGGGGCATTCTTGTGGGCAGAATTGGCCACAAAGTTCTGCGCATTTTCCTAACATCGATTCTTTATACCCGGGGGCTGAGATTTTATGGGTTGACTCTGAGGTGGAACGTAAGCCTTAGAAGTTCACAGGCTGCTCTGTACAGTCACGGCGCCTCCCTGGCCTGTGAGCAGGACACTGCTGGTTAATTAGGGGGGCACTTGGGGCAGCAGTCAGGGGGTCTGGGGTCTTGTCTCATCTCCATGCCCATCGTTAGCCCCTTCAGCCCCCGGAACAGATTAGGTGCTCTTTGGTAGCACTTCCAGTGCAAATATTCTTAGTCTTTCTAAGCAAAGACCTTTAAGTTTAACAAGGGAGACCGTGCAAATTTACCAGTTTCAATTCCCCAGTCTTGTATAGGTAGAGGTGGGATAAGGTATAAACTTAAAATATTTTTCCTGAAAATCTGCCATGAGCCAAATTTGGTTGGGTTGTAGGCAGAAATATACTTGCTGACTTTGGAAAGAAAAGATCTGGGCTCTTAAGGAATTTATTTCTTTTTGGAAGGGTTCATATTGGAACCAAGGAGCATTAGAACAGCAACTTTCTCTGGCAGCTTCTGAGGCATCTGGGCAGGTCCTCACGCTTTGATAAACACTGTGGAAAAATCAAGTGAGGGCCAAGATGTAAGCTGTGGGCAGCTAGGTCGAGGAGAGGGCAGGGGAGGAGCCTGGGGTGGGGCCTGGGACAGGGCTCTGGGGAGGAGGCTTTCTGTTGGTGCATTTGTGAAAGCTTGCTTGCTTGGTTTCCCTGCAAAACTGATGGAAGAAATTTGTTGGCTGTGGAGAATATGGAGGAGAAAGAAGAATTAGATAAACAGCAGTTAGAATTTTCCACTAAGATTAGAAATTTTAAGAGGTTAAAACCAAAAAAAAAAAAAAAAGATTATAACCTCTGTTTTTAGGGGACATGTTCAAATATACCATTTTGCATATACATTAACATGCTCAACCAAACTTTTTTCCATTGTTTCGGTTAAAATTGCACAGTTATTCTCAGGAATTTTGAAGTCCTTTAATTTGATCATCTACCTACACAATAAAGACACATTTAGGAATATAAAGCAGTTAGCAGATTTTTTGTGACCCATGAAATCTCAATAAATAGAAAGGCAGAGTGGCATTTGTGAGTTGTTAATCATTAGGTTTTATTTTACCATTTGGGATAATTTCCTCCATTCTCTTGACAACTGGCAGAAATTAGAATATATTGAAAGGCCACCATTTAGAAGAGCTGGTGGGAGGGAGGAGAGTCCTTTTTGTGAAGTTTACCTTTCTGGTGATGAATAAATAAACTTTTGGCTAGAGTGTCAGTCTTATGCCCCTTAAGAGTACTTTGATGAAATATTATAGATACGTGTCTTTCCCTTATTTGAGGAAGACTGGAGACCAGTTTTGTCAGATTACTTTGAATAAAACTTTATCAGCTAGCGGTTGCTCAGATTGTTTATACTGAAATAGGAAAAGAGAATCACATTTTACAAAAGCCTGAAGACCTCGGTCGTCTTGTTTTCTTAGCAATGCCTGCCTCCCCCATGTGGAGGTGGCACATATCAGATAAGAAGGTACAGAAATGCCAGAACAAGTGATGACTGAGCACCAAATAGCTTCTCTAAATTGAGAACTTGGGCAGTTGTTACCTTATTGAAGAGGCTGGCCTGATCGGCAGCTGCCTCTTCCCACTGCCGTTGTCACACTCCGGCCCCACACCTGTCCAGGTAGGGAGAGAAAGCAGGATTCCCAGTTCACGCTAGGAGACTGGCGTGGCAGAATCCAAGGCGTACTTGAAGCCCAATAATGGCAGCTCTGCTCCTTCCTCAGCTGTGCTTTCTTTGGTTCTCTGTAAAGACCTGGTTAGCACCTGGAGTCTGTATGAGGAGACAGATGTCCATCCAGCCACCACTGGGTTAACGGGGGAGGGCCATGGGAAAGTGGGGAGAAGTCACCCACTGATTATATTTCAGCCCCAACTTAAGAATCTGACAAGGAACGTGGTTGTCAAGATGAGAAAATTTAGAAGGTGAGGAAGGAGGATGGGGACCCTGGTTGTACCCATGAACTTTGCTTCCCATTTGAGGCTCTGCTGTAGTCAGATGGAAAGACATATATGTAGAAGGCCGTGCCTTAGAATGTGAACTCAGGAATGGGAAATCTCAGCACAGTCCCTACCACATTTTGACCTGGCCTGAGCCCTTCTGGCCCTGGCCGTCCAATGGCCAGCAGAAATACGGGAGAGCATCTGTGAGTTTCACAAATACAGTGGTTTGTTGCTGGTTAAGAAAACTATGGTAAAAATTTTTCTTCTCTCAGAAAAGAAAAAAATTGACTTGAGTTTAGTCAGTATTTTAGGAGGGATCGTTGAAGTATTTTTGGCACAAGGAGCAAGGAAAGCTCCCATTGGGTTTCTTGGTGAAAAAGGAGGCCCAGACTCGGGTTGCCTGGCGCTCACACCAAGGAGGAAACGGGTGTCCCCTAGGCACGCAGGCTGGCTCTGTGCTGGCAGTTGGAGCCCTTGCCTGGAGCCCACAGATACTGGTTACAGCCCAGTTACAGCCTCTGTGACTGTGGGAATTAACCTTCAAAGGCCGTCCTTGGTGGATTGCGATCCTGAGCCGTAATCTGGAGTACTTAGATGCCAGTGCTGAGGGTCCTGGGAGGTCGGTCAGCCACCAACTTGATGAGCCCTGTGCTGGATGCTGTGTCCCGGCTGCCTGTTGGGAAGAGCGGGTGTCCACCACAGCACTCCTGTGGGCGGCAGGGAGGGGTGGGGTGGGCGTACAGACTCCAGCCCCATGACCTCTGCTCAGGTCCGCTCCGCCGCACACACCAGCCAGCCCGTGGGGCTGCCCTGTGTGGGCTGACGGCCCTGGAGAAAGCCGAGCAACGGATTCCATCCCAGCACTGGAGGGATGCCCCTAGAAGGGGGGAGGTCACGGGGGCTTCCACATTGGGCTTGAAAAGACTCGTGGGGTCTGCAAGTTGAGACCAAGGATGTTACAACTAGAGAGAAAATCTACTGAATTCAGCACACTGAAATTCTGACTAAAATTGCTACTTCCAATAAGCTTACTGGTTTGATTATCCTAGAGATCTCATTTCTCTAAAAGGTAGTTTTCAGAAAATGGCAAGTATAGAGCAAATATTTTCTCTGTGTGAGGTTGGCCCCAGCTCAGAGTCACAGCCTCATTCCAGGCACTGATGCCCAGACCCTGTGCTTCCCAGTGCAGGAGGGCGTGCCAGACTAGGAATGAGGCAGCGGAGGGAACGGTGAGCGCTCAGGGCCGTCCGAGGAGGGATGTGCTCAGGCCGGCAGCAGCCCCTGAGCCTGTTTCGTGGGATGTGGAGACCGTGCTCTGTAGTCGCCATCCACCCAGGCCGACTTGCTGTGCTTGAGACCCCACTTGTAGGTGCGGACAGGAGGATATCAGAGCCTTGCCCTGAGTCTCAATTAATCATTTTTATGTTTTATTCCTCACCTCAGGTTTCCTTAGGAAATAAAGAAAGAAGCAAAGGTATTTTCTACAAAGCCCTTCAGAATTGTCCTTGGGCAAAGGTAAGTTTTAAAGAGCATGGTATCTTCAGATTCTCACATACTTTCCCCTCCACTTCCTCAGGGACACTCAGCTCTGCGGAAGCTGATGACCTGTCCCAGGGCACATCCAGGGCCTTTTCTGAGCAAGATGTCCCCTGTGGAATCTGAGCCTTACGGGCATTGGTCTCCTTTCTCTGCCCTGGGGCTGCTATTTCAGGGGTGGGTTGCTGTGGGTAGCTTGTTTCCCAACATTTGCCCAAACTTTAGCCCAGTATCTGAGTATCAGGTTCCATGTCCCACCTTTGCCTGGCAGAGCCCAGTAAGGAGGTATTCAGAAATCGGACTGATGGCAACCACTATGTCTGCCTACGACGTAGGGTCCGTTTTGAAATAGAAAGTGAGTTCACGCACTTTGACTATTACCGTACTGTTTGCTGTCCTTCCTGAAGCTTCCCTGGGTGTTATCTGAGTTAGGAGAGCCCCAGTGAAGGAGAGGACCAGCTGGCGGGGCCAGAGGCAGGAGGGACAGCTTACTGGGAGCCTGCTCCTTGTGTTCTCAGCTCTCCCCACCTAACAGGAAGTGGCTGACTAACTAGGGTGGGCCTTCCCCCCACTGTAGGTGTTATACATGGATGCAGTGGAGTACTTCCCTGATGAGATGCAGGAGATCCTGGATCTGATGACTGAGAAGGAGCTCCGGGTACGCCTGCCGGTGGAGGAGCTGGAGCTCCTGCTTGAAGATTAGGTACCAGGAGGGCAGGTGGTGTCTCCTGCCATGCGACAGCCAGAACGAGCAAGAAGAGATATGGGTGCACTGCATTGGGTGGGCATGTGCCTGTGGGCGTTAAGGGGCCCCTCTTTTTTAAGTCTTCTTGGCGATTTGTTTCTGGGTTGTTAGTCTCCCACAAGGTGTACATTTTTAGATGTGTGAAGACACAGAAGCTATTGTTACATATTATATATGTGAATATGTATGTATGTACAGAGACGACTCATTGTGCCAAGTGACAATTAAACCTATTGTGGTTGAGGTGTGTGTGAGTTCTTGTTCCATCTGCTCTTACTCTTCCCAGCCATTGCCAGCCCTGCCCAGGCATCCTTGGTGGTCCTGCCATAGCCTCTGGGGTCTTGAGGTCACCATTGGAAAGGTCTGAGGTCAGGTGCACTTAAAGGTCTGTTTCTCAACACCAGACCTCCTCCTCCGGGCTGGCTGGTAGTCATTTAGAACTTGGTGTCCTGGCTTGTGTTGAGTGAGCAGAAGGTTTCTCATTCCCTTGGCCCAGAACTCAGGTGAGGCCTTGTGGATCAGCAGTAGCACCTGGAAGCTTGTGAGAAATGCAGATTCTCAGGCCCACCGCAGACCCCCCTGAGTCAGAGTCCACCCCTTACAAGGTCGCAGGGGGTTACTTTGAATGTGGAAAGCAGTACCCAAAGAGAAAGGATCCTGTGGCGGGAAGGCTTGTTAGTGACCACCATAATGAGAGAAATGGGGAGTACTGGGTGCGAGCTCCTCTTCCTACCAAACACAACCCCGCCTTTACAGTGTGCTTACGATGCTTGTTCCGCCAAAGGGGTGCTGATGCAAAGTACCAGAAAGCTGTTGGCTTTTATAGAGGGTATTTATTTGAAGTAAAAGCTTACAGTTACAAGTCCCTAAAGAGTCCAACCCAAGGTACCTTTTCTCACCCAAAGTCTGTTGCCACATGTTGAAGCAAGGTGGCAGGTGATGTCTGTGAGAGTTCAGCCTTCCTCTCTCTCTTAAGACTCCGTGGGCCTAGCTTCTTCCCATCTCACCTGTAGGCTAGCCAAGGGCTCAGCTGCAAACTACCAGGCAAATGGCTCATCTCTCTTCCCGGGGCTGCACGATCCTCTTCCATGACTATGGAGTTCTCTCTATTCCCATGTGTCTTCTTTCGTGTATCTACTTCCGTGTCTCCTTGATTGAGGGTCCATTTAATTAACCCACGAGGGCAGCGATTCAAACTGAGTCGCCCTAATGATGTGGTCAAAGCCCTTATCCTACCGTAATTTAATCAAAGGCATCTCACCTGAATTTAATACAATCAAAGGGTATCACACTCAGGAACAGAGCAGTTAACAAACAATATCTTCTTTTTGGAATTCATGCATCAACACTGCTTAAGATTTAAGGCTAAGACTGGTCACATTGTTGTTTTGATTTCTGAGAGCTGTGAAGAAAATGGAACGTAATACTCACATTCAGACAATAGTCTGCTTTTGACTTCTGAAGAGATCTTTTACTGTCTTGCAGTCATTTTTTACTGTTAATAACATTTGACTACGAGGAATGACTTTCCTATCTTCCCTGATGTCCTGCTCTAAAAAGTATCAGTAGGTCCTCTGGTGGGTTTTTTTTTTTTAAGTCACAACCTCTGCAATTGCTGAAGTTTTAGATTTCTTTGATACCTCATCCAGAAAAGCTAGTATTGTGGAATATGATTTTGGCTGGAAACTGATGGCTAGTGGTTGAGAAAAACAAGAGAAGGTTACGTAGCTAGAGTGCTTCTAGACCAGTGCTTTAGAACATAGAAGGAAGGGGGCCAGTGCCCAGTAACTGCCCTCTTCTGCTTCTCCCCAAATCCTTGAGCTGCAGGTGGCTGTGGGCAGCTGGAGACAGGTGAGGTGCTGCCTTTGGATACATTTTCACAGGAACACTCAGCCAGTAGAAGTAGCTGACATAGAATGCTCTAGGCCTGACATGTAGACTCGCTCCCTCATCCCCACTCCAAGAGCGAATGGGCTTGAGGCAGTGAGGAGATACAGGGAGGACTGGCCTCTCCCCGAGTTCCTGGCTTCCCGCAAAGCAGGACCTTCAGCGCCTTCACTGTGTGTAGTGGGCATCAGGCAGACCCAGCTCTGCCATTGTGCGGGTACTGAGGCTAGACGGGGGATGGACTGGGAAGCCCAGGTCCCAGCCTCGTTCCCCATGGTCGCACCCTATCTTCCACTCTCTTCAGCCTCCTGGGTCTGTTCTCATTTGTTGCAGAACTGAGCAAGGAGCAGAGTGTGGCTAATTGGTTCCCTCAAACCCCACCAAACCTGCGTCTAGGGAACCTGGAGTGGACTGTGCAAATGGGTAGTGGAGCCCCTGAGAGAGGGTAAAGCAGCGTCTCAGATTGACTACTGGCACATTACGTGCTGCTTGGGAAGAGGTTTAAAAAAAATTCTCTGTGGTAGGAATGTTTTCTAGGAAAAGGGAATGGTGAGGCCATCACAGTTAGCATTAAAAAAAAAAATTGCTAAGCTCCCTGGAAGTCTGCAAGATGATTAGATTCCTCCCAAGACTCCCACTCAATCAGACAGTTGCTCAAGTGCTTTGTCAGGAATGCTAATTACTTCCCAGAAGGAGTTGCTCTTCGCATTAGACCCTCTGGTTTGGCCTGAGCTTGGGTTGGGATGTTTTCTCAGAAATGAAACTATACCTTTCATCACACTCTTAAAATCAAGGGTTGACAGCCCTTACCTGTCAATCAAAGATGTCAACTTCTAGCTCTGTCATCAGTTGATTACAATCATTTCCATTGACCTGAATAATATTGATCAATTATAGTACTAGACTTTACACTGGGCACTGGGGTATAAAGTCAGTTTTCCTGATTTTGAGTTTTATGTTACTGCTAAGAGCACACATTTTGTTGTTTTTTTTTTTAAATAATTTTACTGACATAGTTCACAAACCTTAAAATTGACACATTTTAAGTGTATAATTCAATGTTTTTAGTATTTTTTGCTCATTGTCTGCTCATCATCTTTTTTTTTCTTTAGGAAGCCCCGGAAACCAAACCCAGTACCTCCCGTGTGGGAGGTGGGTGCTCAACAGCTTGAGCCGCATCTGCTCCCTTCAGTAGGTTTTTTCCACTATTAAAACATCCTGTGGCTCCCACACACTGGTCTGATTTGGAGCATGTTGCCCAGGGGTACAGTCATAGGGACTCCAGTAGCCCTGAAGATGCATCTGTTTTAAAGCTTAATTAATGGTCCCCAAAATAACTAATGCTTTAGAAAGAAAAAGAATAATTTCATTCTGACTAATGAAGCTGGAAAGCATTTCTAAAATGTAATGTTTTTAAAAAAGTGTTCATCCTATTTATCCATGTTAAGATCAACAACAACAACAACAAAAATCATTGCCAGAAAAAGGAGAGAAGAGGGAAGGAAAAGCAAGAAGAAAGGAAGAGAAATGCCGATGCCTGGCCCAGGTGCGTGGCTTGGGCTGGTGGGAGGTAGAGGGGAGAGAGAAGCAGGCGCAGCCCCCAGTGGGCTCTGGTAAGAGAAGGCAGCTGCTCTGGTATGCACAGTTCTGTCAGTCATTTTGCATTGGAAACGTGAAGGCAAGGCAACCCCTGGAAAAGACCAAATGCTTAGTGCAGAGAGTGCTGAGAGAAGCCCACCCCAACGGGACTGCTGAAGAACAGCTTCCCAGGAGGCATTTCTGGGGGCTTGGGAGAACCAGTGGCTTTCCCACGGGCAGCCCAGGCTACCCCGCTGTTCCTGCTCACCAACTGCGAGGAGCCAGGGAGGGAATTCTCCCCGAGAGCCCCACCTTCACCAACGCTTCGTCCCTGTGTCCCCAGAGCAAGGTTTGGCCCCGAGGGCCTTGTGGCCAGCTGTAGAAACGGTGCTTTCAGCATTATATTGGTCAACAAGTGAACCAGAGAGGCAGCTGCTGGCACCGGAAGCTGTTCAGGTCAGGTAACAACTGAGAGGGAGGCCAGCATTAGCAGCCCCCAGCCTCCCCCTGCCCCTGACTCCAGACCTAGGCACAATCTTAAAATTGCAAGAGAACTTTTTCTTTCCTGAGTCATTTGAGAATAAGTTGCTGACAGTCTCCTACATAACCATAATCAAGACCTCCTATGCAGGAAATTGACATGGATGCAACACTCCCATCTGATCCTCAGGGCCATTCACGTTTCACCAGTAGTCCCAATAATGTCCTTGATAGGAAAAGGATCCAGTTTGAGCTGCATTTGATTGTCATGTCTTTTTTTTTTTTTTTTTTTACATTATATAAATAGAATCATACACAATATATACAGTTCATAGTAACACAATCATACAGTATTTGTCCTTTTGTGTCTGGCTTGCTCCACTCAACATAATGTCCTCCAGGTTCATCCGTGTTGTCCTATGCTTCATGACTTTATTTCTTCTTACAGCTGCATAATGTTCCATCATGTGAATATACCACAGTTTATCCATTCATCAGTTGATGGACATATGGGTTGTTTCCAGCTTTTGGCTATCGTGAATAACACCGCTATGAACATAGGTGTGTAGATGTCTATTTGTGTCACTGCTCTCAGTTCTCAGGAGAACTGAGAGCAGTGACAGTTCCACCCGGTAGTGGCCTTGCAGGGTCACATGGCAAATCTATATTCACCTTCTTTAGAAACTGCCAGTCCTCCACAGCGGCTGTAGCATTCTGCATTCCCACCAACAGTGAATAAGTGTTCCTATCTCTTCACTTCCTCTCCAATAGTTGTAATTCTCTTTTTAATAGTTACCATTCTGGTAGGTGTGAAATGATAGCCCATTGTAGTTTCTATTTGCATTTCCCTAATTGCTAGTGATGAAGAGGTTTCCATCTGTTTTTTTTTTTCATTTCTCTCCCCTTCCCCCCCCCAGTTGTCTGCTCTCTGTGTCCATTTGCTGTGTGTTCTTCAGTGACCACTTCTATCCTTATTAGCAGCACCAGGAGTCTGTGTTTCTTTTTGTTATGTCATCTTGTGTCAGCTCTCAGTGTGTGCGGTGCCATTCTTGCACTTTCTTTCGTGCTGGGCTACTCTCCATACAGGGCACACTCCTTGTGTGTGGAGCTCCCCTACGCGAGGGATACCCCTGCATGGCACAGCACTCCTTGTGCACATCAGCACTGTGCATGGGCCAGCTCCACACGGGTCAAGGAGGCCTGGGGTTTGAACTGCGGACCTCCTGTGTGGTAGGTAGACGCCCTAACCACTGGGCCAAGTCCACTTTCCTCATCTGTTTTTGTTTTTTGCCCTTTATATTTCTTCTTTGGCTAAATGTCTATTCAAGTCTTCTATCCGTTTTTTAATTGGGTCATTTGCTTTTTTATTGTTGAGTTTTTACATCTCTTTATATATCATGGGTGATAAACCCTTATTGGACATGTGACTTCCAAATATTTTCTCCTATTGAGTCAGCTGCCTTTTCATCCTTTGGACAAAGTCCTGTGAGGTGCAAAAAGTGTTTACTTTTGTGTAGGTCCCATTTATCTATTTTTTCTTTTCCTTTGCATGCTTTGGGTGTAAGGTGCAAGAAACCACCACCTACCACAAGGTCTTTAAGATGTTTCCATTTTCTTCTAGTAGTTTTATGGTCCTGACTTTTATATTTAGGTTTTTAATCCATTTTGAGTTGATCCTTGTGTAGTGAGTGAGATAGGGGTCCTTTTTTATTCTTTTGGTTATAAATATCCAGTTCTCCCAGCACCATTTGTTGAAGAGACTGTTCCATTAACATGGACTTGGTAGGTTTGTCAAAAACCAGTTGATTGTAGAGGTGAACATTTATTTCTGGACTCTCAATTCTCTTCCACTGATCAATGTGTCTATCTTTATGCTAGTACCATGCTGTACCTGTAGCTTTGTACCTGTACCTGTAGCTTTGTAATATATTTCAAGGGCAGGCAGTGAAATTCTTCTCATGTTGCTCTTCTTTTTTAGAATGGTTTTGGCTATTTGGGTGCACTTTCCTTTCCAAATGAATTTGGTAATTGCCGTTTCTATTTCTGTAAAGTAGGCTGTTGGAATTTTGATTGGTATTGCATTCAATCTATCAGTTTGGGTAAGATTGACATCTTCATGATATTTAGTCTTCCAATTCATGGACATGGAATGTCTTCCATTTGTCTGGGTCTTCATTGATTTCTTTTAGCATTGTTTTGTAGTTTTCTGCATATACGTCTTATACTACTTTGGTTAAATTCATTCCTAGGTATTTGAGTTTTTTTGGTTGCTGCTGCAAATGGAATTTTTTCCTCTGATTTCCTCAGATTGTTCAATACTAGTGTACAAAAACATTACTGATTTTTGTGTGTTGACCTTGTATCCTGCCACTTTGCTGAGCTCATTTATTAGCTCAAGTAGCTTTATGGTTGACATTTCAGAACTTTCTAAATATAAGATCATGTCATCTGGAAATAGAGTTTTACTTCCTCTTTTCTTATTTGGATGCCTTTAATTTTTTTTCTTCCTTGTCTAATTGCTCTAGCTAGAGCTTCTAGTACAATGTTGAATAACAATGGTGACAGTGGGCATCCTTGTCTTGTTTCTGATCTTAGAGGGAAGTTTTTCCCCATTGAGTACAATATTAGCTGTGGGTTTTTCATATATGCCTTTTATTATATTGTGAAATTTTCCTTCTATTCCTATCTTTTGAAGTGATTTTTTGTTTTGTTTTTTTTAATCAGGAAAAGATGCTGGATTTTGTCAAAAGTCTTTCTGCTTTGATTGAGATGATCATGTGGGTTTTTTCCTTCAATTTGTTAATGTAGTATATTGTATTGCTTGATTTTCTTATGTTGGACCAGCCCTGCATACTGGGAATAAATTCCACTTGGCTGTGATGTGTAAATCTTGTGATTTGCTGTTGGATTCAATTTGCAAGTTTTTTGTTGAGAATTTTTGAATCTATGTTCATTAGAGAAATTGGTCTGTAATTTTCTTTTCTTGTACTGGCCTTGGGATTAGGGTGATGTTGGCTTCATAAAATGTACTTATCCCTCTTGTTCAATTTTTGTAAGAGTTTAAACAGGATTGGTGTTAATTCTTTTCGAAATGTTTGGTAGAGTTCACCTGTGAAGCCATCTGGTCCTGGACTTTTCTTTGCTGGGAGGTTTTTGATGATGGATTCAATCTCTTTAAATGTGATTGGTTTGTTGAGTTCTTGTATTTTTTGTAGCATCAGTGTAGGTTGGTTGTACATTTCTAGGAATTTGACTATTTCATCTAGGTTGTCTAGTTTGTTGGCATAGTTTCTTTTAATATCCTCTTATGATCCTTTTTATTTCTGTGGGGTCAGTTGTAACTTCCCCCCTTTCATTTCTGATTTTATTTATTTGCATCTTCTCTCTTTTTTTTCTTTGTTAGTCTAGTTAGGGGTTTGTCACTTTTATTGATCTTCTCAAAGAACCAGCTTTTGGTTTTGTTGATTTTCTCTATTGTTTTATTGTTCTCAATTTTATTATTTCTGCTCTAATCTTTATTATTTCTTTCCTTCTGCTTGCTTTGGAATTGGTTTGTTGTTCTTTTTCTAGTTTCTCTAGTTGTTGAGTTAAATCTTTGAGTTTAGCTTGTTCTTCTTTTTTAATGTAGGCATTTAGGGATATAAATTTCCCTCTCAATATTGCCTTCACTGTATCCATATGTTTTTTTTTTAAAGATTTATTTATTTTTATTTTTATTTATCCCCCCCTTGCTGCTTGCTTGCTGTCTGCTCTCTGTGTCCATTTGCTGTATGTTCCTCTGTGTCTACTTGTCTCCCTTTGTTGCATCATCTTGCTGTGCCAGCTGTTCACGGGCATGGGCCGTCAGCTCTCTGTGGGCATGGGAACCCAGGGCCTCCCACATGGTACACAGGAGCCAAATTGGTACACAGGAGCCAAATTGGTTGAGCCACATCCACTTCCCATATGTTTTAATATGTTGTGTTATCGTTTTCATTTGTCACAATATATTTACTCATTTCACTTGCAATTTCTTCTTTGACCCACTAATTGTTTGGCCTCCACACAGTTGTGAATTTACCTTTTTCCTATCTATTATTGATTTCCAGTTTCATTCCATTATGGTCTAAGAAGGTACTTTAATTTCAGTCTTATATTTTTTGAGATCTCCATTGTGCCCTAACATGTGGTCTATCCTGGAGAAAGATCCATGGGCAATTGAAAAGAATGTATAACCTGCAACATTCTGTATATGTCTGTTTGGCCTAACTTGTTTATCATATTGTTCAAATTCACTGTTTCCTTCTTGATCTTCTGTCTAGCTGTTCAATCTAATGGTGTCAGTGGTTGTGTTGAAATCTCCCAACCATTATTGTACAGATATCTAATTCTCCCTTCAATTTTGCCAGAGTTCCATGTATTTAGATACTTATGACTTTTATATCTTCCTGGTGGATTGTCCCTTTTATTAATATATAATGGCCTTCTATACCTCTTATAAGTTTTTTCATTTAAAATGTGTTTTGTCCAATACTAGTATAGCAATCCTTGCTCTTTTCTGGTTATTATTTGTGTGGAGTATTTTTTTCCAGCCTTTCACTTTCAGCTGGTTTGTATCCCTGGGTCTAAGGTGAATCTCTTATAAGCAGCATATGGATGGCTCATGTTTTTTAATCCACTCTGTCAGTCTAGATCTTTTGATTGGGAGTTTAATCCATTCACATTCAAAGATATTACCGTAATTGCATTATTTACTCCCACCATTTTCTTGTTTGGTTTTCATATGTCATATCATATTTTAGTTTGTCTTTTTATTCTTGGTTATCCTTTCTGCTATTCTTTCTTCTCTACTCTCCTCCAAGTGTCTCTCTCCTTTTTTTTCTTTCTCAGACTCTAAGGCTTCCTTTAATGTTTCCTGCAAAGGTAAATACTTTTTTTTTTTTTTTTTAATTTTTTTATTTTTTATTGACTTTGTAATAATATTACATTAAAAATATATATGTGAGGTCCCATTCAACCCCACCCCCCCAACAACACTCGTTCCCATCATCATGACACATCCATTGGATTTGGTAAGTACATCTTTGGGCACCTCTGCACCTCATATACATTGGTTCACATCATGGCCCATACTCTCCTCTATTCCATCAAGTGGGCCCTGTGAGGATTTACAATGTCCGGTGATTACCTCTGAAGCACCATCCAGGGCAGCTCCATGTCCCGAAGACGCCTCCACCTCTCATCTCTTCCTGCCTTTCCCCATACCCTTTGTCCATTATGTCCACTTTTCCCAATCCAATGCCACCTCTTCTATGTGGACATTGGATTGGTTGTGTCCATTGCACCTCTATGTCAAGAGGAGGCTCAGATTCCACCTGGATGCTGGATGCAATCCTCCCATTTTCAGTTGTAATCACTCTAGGCTCCATGGTGTGGTGGTTGTCCTTCTTCAACTCCATCTTAGCTGAGTGTGGTAAGTCCAATAAATCAGATTGTAGGTGCTGGAGTCTGTTGAGGCTCAGGATCTGGCTATCACATTGTCAGTCCAGAGATTCAAATCCCCTAAATATATCTTAAACCCCAACATTAACTGCACCTCCAGCACTTTAGCATGAAAGTCTTATGAAGGGAGATCCCATCTGAGTCCAGATTCATCACACATAAACACCAGGTAAATACTTTTTTATGAACTCTCTTAGTTTCTGTTTGTTTATGAATAATTTTTGTGTTTTTTTTTTTTTTTAAGATTTTTTTATTTATTTCTCTCCCCTTCCCCACTCCCCTGCCCAGATGTCTGCTCTCTGTGTCCATTCGCTGTATGTTCTTCTGTGTCCGCTTGTATTCTAGTTAGCAGCACTGGGAATCTGTTTCTCTCTTTGTTGCGTCATCTTGTTGTGTCAGCTATCCATGTATGTGGCGCCACTCCTGGGCAGGCTGCACTTTTTTCGCTCTGGGCAGCTCTCCTTATGGGGCGCACTCATTGTGCATGGGGCTCCCCTACGCAGGGGCCACCCCTGCATGGCACGGCACTCCTTGTGCACATCAGCACTTTGCGTGGGCCACCAGCTTGTTACGTGGGTCAGGAGGCCCTGGGTTTGAACCCTGGACCTCCTGTGTGGTAGGCAGATGCTCTATCCGTTGAGCCAGATCTGCTTCCCTGTTTGTGAATATTTTATACTCACCTTCATATTTGATGGAGAATTTTGCTGGATAAAGAATTCTCGACTGGCAGTTTTTCTCTTTCAGCGTTCTCGTTGTATCATACCACTGTCTTCCTGCCTCTGTGGTTTTTTATGAGAAATCCATGCTAAGTCTTATTGGGCATCCCTTGTATGTGATGGTTTGCTTCTCCCTTGTTGCTCTCAGAATTTTTCTATTATCTTTGACATTTGACATTCTGAGTAGTATGTGTCTTGGAGTAGATTTGTTTGGATTTATTCTGATTGGGGTACAGTGCGTTTCTTGAACACGTAAGTTCATTTCTTTCTTAAAAGTTGGGAAATCTTCAGCTATTTTTTCCATAAATACACTTGTACCTTTTCCCTTCTCTTCTTTTTTTGGAACTCCCATGACATGTATGTTGTTGCATTTCTTGTTGTCATTCAACTGCCTGAGCCCCTGCTCATTTTTCTCCATTCTTTTCTCTCTTCAGTTTCAACTCTCTTCCATTTTCTTAGCATGGTTCATAATTTTTTTGCTGATGCCTAGGCATCTGAGTAGGATGGTAGTTTACTCAGATGCTCAGTTTCTCTTTCATAGGGATCTAGTGGCAGGAGACTGTGTGTTACTGCTACTCTTTGATTCTTGGTTCGACCTGGATCATTAGGATGGTCCCTGTTAATTGGTCAAAACTGAGCAATGCATTGCAGACCTGCTTCCTAGGGCCTTGGGGAGGGAGGTATAAAGGCCTGAAAACGACTCTTATTTTTCATTTTCTCACATGCACGTCCTTTGTCTGCCAGCAGATGGCGCTCTTTGACAGTCCTCTCAATTCAATGCCTGGTTGGAGTGTGTTCGCTGTGACACAGACTGAATCAGTGTGATAGAGTTTCCTGCCTGGAGGCTAGAAGCCTTGTATTAATAATTCAGACTTTCTCAGAGACAGTTCTCCAGTCTTCTCTGGCAGTCTCCTCCCTTTTCCTGGGTAGGAAATAATTACACTCCCCTCTGTATCCTCAAAATCAATCCTGGTTAGTAGAGAAGGAGAATGAGAGTGTCAGTTCTCTTTAGTATTAAGCTTGCTCCCAAGGCAAAAAATGGCACAGTCCCACCCAGGCTGGAAGGGCTGGTGGGACACAGCAGACCAAATTTGTGAGTCTACAGCTAAGTCAGCCTTAGGCTTTGTCCTTCTCTCTCCCCTTTCCTGGGGCAGGAAATCCTTGGAGTCCCCTTTGTAGCTGGCTCAGAGGCCTGAGAATTGTAAAGTGTCATTAGTGTGAGGGATGGTGACAGCAGCAGCAGGATCAGCTGCTGGTTTCCACTCACAGTTTTGCTGTTGCAATTCTCCTCCTTTGTCCCTCTCTCTTCTGAGTGATGTCCAGCTTTTGGAGAAAAATGGCACTCACTGGGACACAGAGACTGATAAGACTGTAGGCAGGAAATTTATTGAGAAGCTCTCCCAATGGAGGTCGGGACTCTGAAGAATAGACTTCAGCCCACTTCTGGAGGGGGGATTTGAATTTATACAGTACTTTCCTAGGTGGGGAAATGATAGTCAGTGAGAGGGGACTGAAGGTCTGAGTGAGGTGCGGGTGCCAATAGGAAGCCCTAGAGGTGAAAATGTTCCCTTGTATGGCTAGAGGGTATTGGGTTAGGGAGTTGTTTTCTTGGAATGCTGGAGAAGCACGTGTCGCTGGAGAAGCACGTGTCACTTTGATCTGAAGGGAGTGAAGGTCTCTATCTCCCTTTACTCCTGTTTCCACGTGGTTTCTTTGTTCAACCTTTGGGGAAGTGCTGTGCTTTCAGACATGTAGGCTTATGGGGCTGGGGGGCTTGTCTTTCCTCAATGCATATGAGGGGGAAACTGAGTCGAAGCTTGTGAATTATTGCAAAACTAGTAGGAGGTAATCTCTAACACCATCCTTTACCTGGTGTCCTAAACTAGATCTTTTTCCAGGGCTTTTCAGTCTGTCCTCTGGCTATTTTTCTGGAAGAGAGTTCTGTCTCTCTAGTCCACCATCTTCCTGCATCTATGTCATGTCTCTTGGGTATCCTTCAGTCTGGAAGAGATCCTCAGTTCTTGCTTGACTTTCTTGACACCTTTTTTTTTTTTTTGTTAAGATTTATTTTTTATTTATTGATCCCCCCCCCCCTTGCAACTTCCTTGCTGTCTGCTCTGTGTCCATTCGCTGAACATTCTTCTGTGTCTGCTTGTCTCCCTTTGTTGTGTCATCTTGCTGCGCCAACTCTCCGCAGCATATCTTGTAGAGATATTGCAGGTTTGGTTCCAGACCACCACCAATAAAGCAAATATCACAGTAGTGAGTTACATGGGTTTTCTTGTTTCCCAATGCATGTAAAAGTTGTATCTATGCTGTAGTCTATATAAGTGTGCATCAGCATTATATCTAAAAATATATATATATATATATACACACACACACACACCTTAATGTAACACAGAGATACAAAGTGAGTACATGCTGTTGGTAAAATGGTGCCAACAGACTTGGATCAATGCAGGGTTGCCACAAAGCTTCAATTTGTAATAAAACTCAAATGTCTGTGAAGCACAATAAAGCAAAGCACGATACAATGAGGTACACCTGTACTGTAATATTGTTAGCTATTTTGATGCTCAAATTGTGCTAGATTTGGCCATTGGATACCCCTTCAACCTGAGCTCTTTTGACATGGCTCCATCATTCTTTGAGTGCTCCCTTGCTTCCTGGCACAATATTTTGGGTTCAACCTGTAATTGCCCCGTGTGGCCCTTGAATCCTGATTCCTTCCTCTTAATGGAGAATGCTATTTAGAAGCAAGGATCTGGGTGCTGGGTGGGCTCATTGCTACTGGGGTGTCACTGCTTCAGGCCCTCAGTGGACAGTTCATTCTGGTTTTCTTCCCTTCCATATCTGTAAAGTCCCTTCTCAGGCAGTGAGAGACCTGACTCCCATCATCCTTAATGTGTTTACTTGTTTAGTTGCCCCTGAATGTAACCAAGCTCCTTTTCTTGCTGCTGCCCTATCCCCATGAATGCCTTCCTCACCCCACTTGGGCTCCAACACTCCATATCAGCTACCCCTTACGCGGATGCGTTTCTCACCCTGCCTACATTGGCTCCCCATTGGGCCACCCCACCCCTGCATGTAAATCCCTCTTGGGCTCCAATAGTGGGTCCTGAACCTTCCCCTGCGTACACTGTGCTTGTTGGGGATTGAATCATGCCCCCCACTAAAGGCATGTTCAGGTCCCAACCCCTGGTTCTGGGTGTGTGAGCCTATTTGTAATGTCAATTGACCCTTTAAAGATGTTATTAGCTAATCTGTGCCTAACCTGAATGAGGCTGGGCCTTAATCCAACCCTTATAAGCTAAAGAAATTGGACATAGAAAGAGAAGCCACAAGAAGCTAGGTGCCAGAAGTCAACAGAAGCTGGAAGAGAAAGGAGAGGTCATCTCTATGTGACAGAAAAGCCAAGGGACCCCAAGGATTGCTGGCAGCCAGTCCCAGAATCCCAGTCTTCGGGGAGAAAGCACACATTTCTGACCCCTCAACTTTGGAATTCGTTTCAAAATTGTGAGCCAATAAATTTCCATTGTTTAGGCCAACTCATTGTATGGTATTTGTTTTAGCAGTTGGGAAACTTAACAGTCCTCGTCCTGTGCTGGGCTACCCCATGCATACAGATGCCCTGCCTGGGCTCTGATACCCTCACACCAAACCACACAGCCCTCCCCACAAGTAAGCCATTCTCACCTAGTGCTGGGCCACCCTTGTGCACAAATGCCCTCTGTGGTAGGCAGAAAAATCGCCTCCCCAACATGTCCATGTTCTAATCCCTGAAACCTGGGCAAAAGTAACTCCAGGTTAAATCAGGGAGAGTATGCTGGATTATCTGGGTGGTCCCAGGGTAATCACATGAGCCCTTAAAAGTGGAAAAGGCAGAAGGGTCAGAGACCCAAAGATGGAAGACAGTAAAAGCGTGAGGGTCTTGACTATGGCTAGCTTTGAAGATGGAGTAAGGAGGCCACAAGCCAAGCTGAGGGTAGCTCCTCTAGAAGCTGGAAAAGGCCCTTGCTGACAGCCAGCAAGGAAATGGGAACCTCAGCCCTACAACCTCCCAACACCTGGATTTTAGCCCATGAGACCCACTTCAGACCTGACCTACAAAACTATAAAATAAATTTGTTGGAGCCTAAGTTTGTGATAATTTGTTATGGTGACAAAAGAACTAATGTACAACTTCCCCTCTGCCCCATTTGGGCTCTGACAAGCTGTGCCAGGTCACCCCAAGTGGACACTTCCCTTGGCCTGCCCCCTACTTCACAGCTTTAAGATTGAACTGTTTTAAAGGGAAAGGGAAGGGAAGCAAACAGATGGGGAAATGGAGCAGCTCTGAGATTTGTGAACTTGAAAGGTATGAGGCTTCTGAAACCCAAACGAGGAAGCAGGGCTGGCATGAGATGCTTTCACTCTGACCTTTTGAGATTTCCTTTATGAACTCCTCAGGCTCTTGGAAACCCCAATACTTCTTCCTGCCCCCAGAGTGCTGAGAACCTACATGGTCCAGAGAGCTGCAAAAACACGGAAAGCTGTATTTCCTTCTCTTTTAAAGAAACAGCCACATTAACTCAGCTTCTATTACTTAAACAATAAAGACGGTTCCTTATGTAGTTATAATCATTTTTCCTATTAATTTCTGTCCTGCAACTCTACCACTGCCTTTGGGGTATGATTCAGGGGGCCATGGGTATTGTGCTGCCAGCCTGAGGGTGTCTTGCCCAGAAGCTTCTCTAGCACCTGGACCCACCCATTTGTTGGCTGCTGAGCAGCAGGGGTGGAGAGACTCTGGAAACAGGAACGAACTATTTCTGAAAGAGTACGCTTTATTGGGAAATAGTGTTGCAGTGACCAAAAGATGAATGCAGCCCAAGGGGCGTCCTACACATCATACTCAAAAAGACACAATGTTACGCCAATAAAAATCAACGGGAGTATGTATCTCCCCAGGCAACTTCCCCAACTTCATCCTGAGGGGCTGGGAAAATGCCCAACCATTTTTTTGAAGGCATGTGGTTCACTTAGAGATAGAGCCCCTCAGGGGTACCTTCTTGTTTTTTATAAAGAACATTTTCTTTAGATTTTTTGAAGTCTTCATTTGTTACTTTCATTCTACGTTCTCTCAAGGCCATCAGACCTGCTTCTGTACAGATTGCCTGTAAGAAAGAATAGAATGTTCAGAAAGTGAAATACTACTTTTTAGTCTAACAAGCAATCCAGAGAGATCAAATCTGAAATAGGATGTAAGAAACTCAGACTAAACACAAATTACTCAAACTATTTGGGAAGATATTGGACTTTTCAAAAGTTTTAAGTATCCCAATTATTTTCCAAAAGGATTTGAGGTGGCTTAAGCTAGGAATAATTGCAACCAAGAAGGAAATCTGGCTATGGGTTCTAGTTTGGCTCAGGTTCTAACTAGCTGTATGGCCTGGCAAGCCAGTTAAGTTCTCACAGCTCCACTTTTGTTAAAAAGGGAGTAATCATCCTAGGAAATAGAAGAAATTATACTTTGAAATGTAAAGGCAACATAGAGTATGCATCCATCATCCATTCACCTGCTGTCCTAAGAGAACATATATTCTGGTTAAGTATTATAAGTTTCAGAATAGTATCTATTCTAATCTATCAATTTCCTCTTAATGACTTGCCAAAAGTAAAACACAACAAGAATCCATGCAATGTAATGTGATAAAGGCATGATTAATCCTGGCTGTGAAGTATTTGGTTATGGTCATGAGGATATTTATTTCAAAGGGTTCAGCAGAAAAGTGGGTGTGTATGCACAAAAAGAGAGCTAAAGGAAATGGTAAAGTGTGAAACCAGTAAATCTAGGTGATGCGTATATGGATGTTGACTGTCCTATTGTTGCAACTTCTCTGAAGGCTTGAAAATTTTTAAAAGAGAATAAAAATAATTTCAACTTAAAAGAAGAAAGATTTCACTCACCAACTAAGACACTAAGTGTTCTATAGGAGAGATGCCAGCGAACCACAGTTCGTACAGGCACCGACAAGGAAGGCAGGGTCTGCACCCCCCTCTCTCTGTGGTTCTGGAACCTGACTGAAAACTAACTCAGATCTTCTCACGAAAAGTGGGTTAATAAGTATATCCAGAGTCAATATGGCCAGGTTTGCTATGAGTTCTGGCCATCTGGGAAGAATCGTCCTAACTCATATACACGTGTGAATAATCAAGAGGAAGCCTCTTTCCTGGTCAGTTTGGTATAATCCATCAGAATAGATCTGAAGGAAAGAATGCAATGAGATGCTCATCCCCACACTGCAGCTCTGAGCTAGGTTCTCCCAGCAGATACTCTGTCCCAAGCTGGGGCTGTGTGATGACACTAGACATGCCTGAGAAAGTCACCTTGGCCAGCGGGGAAGGCGGCCAGCTTAGTGCCGGGGACTGAAGCCAGTGGCTGCAGGTAACTTATTTAATGAAATGATGCACTAAATGATTTTAAGTAATTACCTGCCATTTAGGCTTAATGGCAAGTCAACCGCAAAGATTTACTAGGTCAAAACCCCTAGGTCCACACAGCCAGCCTGAAAACTACATAACAAGCACAGACAGCCTTTCCTGACTGATGTCCACCATGTTGATGAGCCGACCCAGCCCACTATCTCACCTTGATGTCAGCACCAGAGAGGTCATCTTTAGCCATGATCAAGTCATCCAGAGTTACATCATCAGCCAATGTCATCCTGCTCGTGTGAATCTGGAAAATGCGCTTCTTGGTCTTCTCATCAGGCAGGGGGAACTCAATCTTCCTGTCGATGCGACCTGCAGGTATAAAGGTGTTCAGCCACACCCTATCCTGGGGCTGCCCCAACTCAAAGAGAGGCTTAAACCATCTCCTCACATATGCAGTTTGAAATATGGTTCAAATTTTAAAAAGAGTACATTTGTTTTTTGTAGTTTATAAAGGAACACTAGTGGTGTATTTTAGTGGAAAAGGACAGTTTGATATTGTTAAAAATATTATAAAAGACAGTAAACAAATTAATAACTGCTTCTTCTAGTCTTTTCTGGGCTTAAAGAATAAACCAGAGTTATCATATGAATAATTTCTTCAGAAAAAGAAGAAAAGAACGTTCTTGAGGCTAAAAAGAGTCTCTTCGTTATAGTAAAGAGAAGATCAAGACATAGATAAGAATTTAAAGGGCCAAGTTGCACAGATTATACCACTTTACCACTTTCTTATTTAACCATAATATCAAGGGAACATATTTTTTGGTAAATTAGTCTATGCTTCAGGCAGTATGTGCATATATGTGTATTTTTAAATCCTTTCCAAAGTAGACTTAACCAACACATAAATATATATCTGGTTATGCTGGTTAAGTCCATGATGAAACAAAAGCAAATACAACCTGGTCTGATAAGGGCTGGATCCAAAGTTTCTATTCGGTTTGTGGCCATGATAACTTTCACATCTCCCCTTGAATCAAATCCATCTAACTGGTTCAAAAGTTCCAACATAGTTCGCTGAATTTCTCTCTCACCACCGGAATTCGAGTCATATCTTTAAAAAGAAAATTAGAAAGACTGAAGACCAAACTGATCTCTTGTTAAAGGGGAATTACATCAAATACTTCATTGTGGCAAAACACTATGACATTCTGGTCTCAACCCAATGTCACTCCCTTAATCATGTTAGTTAAAAAGCAGCATCACCCCAACCTGCCAAGTTATGCATTACATTTTTTACACAGCAGTTTCAGTGCCTGTAATTACATCACTTCTTTTGTCTCCATATTTGTTGTCTGGATCGCCCAATCTGACTCCTGAGTCCCTTGAGGGCAGAAACTCTGTCATGTTCACTGCTGTGTTCCTAGAGTTCAGAATGGGGCCTGGCTCAGAGGAGGTACTCAAGACATAGTTATTAACTGAATGAGCAACTTCTAAACGCGAACAATTCCTGGATAAGCTGTTAACCAGCACCTGGAAAAACAGAGCCTAAAGCATCCACAGAGAGCCAACTGCAATAAGAACTGTGGCAAACCAAGGTGCAGGTGATAAGGGGGATGCCTGAAGACCGCTTGTTCTCAGCAATGAGCTACATGGTTGTTTGTTTTTTTTTTAAAGATTTATTTTTCTCTCCTCGCCCCGTTGTTTGCTCTCTGTGTTCACTGCTGTGTGTTCTTCTGTGTCTGCTTCTCTTTAGGTGGCACCAGGAACCAATCCTAGGACCTTCCAGAGTGGGAGAGAGGTGTTCAATCTCTTCCGCCACCTCAGCTCCCTCATCTGCTGCGTCTCTTGTAGTCTCTCCTGAGTCCCTTCTTGCAGCGCCAGCTCTCCACTTGGGCTGCACTCTGCTTGGGCCAGCTCGCCGTGCAGGCCAGAACTCCTGTGTGGGCCAGCACTCCGATTAGGCCAGCCCTCCACTTAGGCGAGCACTCTGCTTGGGCCAGTTCTCTGCTTGCCTTCACAAGGAGGCAACTGAACCCTGGACCTCCCATGTGGTAGATGGGAGCCCAATTGCTTGAGCCACTTCCCTACATGGTTTTGACTTCTCAACAGTGCAAAGTAGTCAGAACAGAAAGTCTACCTTTTTGTCCCAATGGCATCGATTTCATCAATAAACACAATGGATGGTGCATGTTCTTCAGCAACTCGAAACAATTCCCGCACAAGTTTGGGCCCATCTCCTAGGTACTTCTGAATAAGTTCAGAGCCGACTACTCTCAAGAAAGTGGCCGAGGTTTGGTTTGCTACTGCTTTGGCTAACAATGTTTTACCTGTTTTAGATTAAAAAAGAAAAAGACAAAACACTTAAGTACTGTTCTAACTTACAAGCCATTATCATTACTATTTCAAATGAACACCAAAAATGGGTACATCCCAGTGATGAAATGGCATGCAACCATTCAGGTGTCTTGACAGTCTGTTCTCTGAAGCAGGTAAGAAGGAAATTTAGACAGATCTATCAAATACCATGTTTTAATTACTTTGAAGGACCTTTCTAAATTCATAATGCTAATTACCAGTTATTTTCAAACCATGACCCAACCTTTTCATCAAAGAAATGCAAACTAACTACCTGTAGAAGAAATGAGATGTATCAGCTGGGGAAAAAAAGAATTTTTTCTCTGGCTGAACCTTTCTCGGTGCCCTTCAAAGCTGCATCTAATAATGACCTCCCTTATCTTTCCTTCTAAACCACCTAAGCCCCAGTAGAGAATTGAACTAAACTCTTGTGAAACAATCAATGATGGAACAAAAGGTCTGAAGAGGCTAGGTTTGATGCTAAAAAGACACATCCAGTCCTCATGAGTACTGCAGCACCCCAAGTGCTACTAGAAGAGTACCCATTGGTGGGCCTGTTGCAGGCTCTGACAGCCAGACAGACTGGCTCTTGAAGCAGCTCACAGTTGAGAACTGCTGAAAGATTAAGAGACTTTTCTCGGGAAACGGACTTTGGCCCAGTGGTTAGGGCGTCCGTCTACCATATGGGAGGTCCGCGGTTCAAACCCCGGGCCTCCTTGACCCGTGTGGAGCTGGCCATGCGCAGTGCTGAGGCGCGCAAGGAGTGCCGTGCCACGCAAGGGTGTCCCCCGCGTGGGGGAGCCCCACGCGCAAGGAGTGCGCCCGTGAGGAGAGCCGCCCAGCGTGAAAAGAAAGAGCAGCCTGCCCAGGAATGGCGCCGCCCACACTTCCCGTGCCGCTGACGACAACAGAAGCGGACAAAGAAACAAGACGCAGCAAACAGACACCAAGAACAGACAACCAGGGGAGGGGGGGGAATTAAATAAATAAATAAATCTTTTAAAAAAAAAAAAGAGACTTTTCTCAATCTGTGGCATGCCTGGTCAAGGAAATTCCTCTTAGTGATCTCAGGGAAGATCTCAACTTTTTCAATACTGCTTTGATTCTCAAATATTTCTCTTTCAGGTCAAAACCAAAAAACCAGCAAAGAGCACCCAATTTGAGAATTTTCGAGTTGGAAGACCTTGGCCCCTCTGACCTTGGCCCCTCTGAGGATATGGCTAAGGAGCTAGGTAGTTGCTGGAGGACACAGAGGCAGCACTGGTGAAGGACCAACCTTAGTCCTGCATAGAAAGGAAGAGACTGGAGGCCAACTGGTAAGCGATATTGAAGACTTCACGGGAGTGGGAAGAACTGGGAGCTAAGCTTTGCAGTAAGATGCAAACAAAATGACATTCCCACTGGTTAGACTGGCAGAGGAACAAATGCAAAGGCTTAGAAGGCTGGACTGTTCCCTGAGAGCATAAATTAAGAATGGCAAACAGAAGACAGAAAGAATCTTTCAAGTGGATGGAATATTACAATTCAGAAGCAGCCAAGTCTAGCTGCTGGTCTGTCAATGGCCAGAGGGGTCACTAAACAAATCACCTCCTGTGACAGGTCTGCTAGTCCAGTTTCCTCTGAGCCTTGGTAGTACAAATGCAGAGGGCAGTGGCTGTGGGTCAGGAGGCCCGCATTTCAGCTCCGGCCCCGCTACCAGCCCCCACCCTCTCTGAAACTGAATTTACTGATCCAGAAGAAAAGGGGCTGTAGTAACAGTGATCCCTCCTAGACTCCACACTTCAGGGAGTGGTTCCCTCCCATCCCACAAGTCTGGGCAATGCTGTTAGTACAGATTGTCTTAGGAAGATAGTTATTAATTCATTTACTCAAATGACTGCTCTTTGGAATTTACACAGCAATGAACTGCTAAGTCCTGGGCTGTACAACTTGCGCAGGTCAACTTACTATATAATGTACTATATTATATATATTATCTTTATCTCTTTATCCATCCAACATATACTTATTGATTCAGTGTCAATGGACCAGAGAAATTAACATAATCTGAGTTCCACAGAAAAGTTTTTAAATCAGTGGCCCTCCATCATGGCTTATAATGCTCAGGTCACACCCCAGAAAATAAAGCAGAAACTTGAGTTAGGGGTTAGACATCAGTAGTATTTTTTAAAGGTCCCAAGGTAATTCCAAAGTACAGTGAAGGCTAAGCATCGCTGTTTTAAAGGAAGGAGCTGTGGTTTGTTCACTAAACACTTAAGTAAACTAGCCAATGCTGCAGGTCAAGAATGAGCTGAGTGTCAGCAAAGTGTCAAACACAGAGTATACCTGTGCCAGGCGGACCATAGAGAATGACCCCCTTAGGGGGCTTTATACCCATCTCTTCGTAGTATTCAGGATGTGTTAGAGGAAGTTCCACAGATTCCTACAGAAAACAAACATTCAGTAAAAATGAGTTTTTTTTGTACTGCGATTATTAGCAGATCTATTAATCAGCATCATGAATGGAGCTCGTTTTCAAAAATGGGCTGAAATTTCAATCACTCTTCTTAGAGACAATGTGCTTGACTTCCACTAGCTAGGCTCCAGCAACCAAACTTCCATTTCATTCTCCTAGTCAGCTTTGAGCAACATTTAAGCCTACGGGCACACAAGTCCCTTAGAAAGCTAAAACTTACCCTTCTCATACTGCAGACATGGAGAACTGTTCTGAATACAGTTCCCACTGAAGGACGTTATGTATATTTCCCAGCTGTCTGTAAGGTTACCAGTGGAGACCTGTACTAGTGCTCAACAACTCCCCTCTATATGAAAGAATCTGCAGAGAGGCAGCCCAGAGGCACCCCGCATGACAATTCCCTCCCCACCCCTAAGACTACTGCAGAGACTAAGATTAAAGATTACGTTCTAGACCCCACCACAGCGTAGGTGTGTATGGGTGCATGTGGTGTGTACCCTTCACCATATCTCCATACAACACAGGAGGTTTCCAGATATTCACAGCTGATATCAACACAACTGGAAACATTATATATCCATAAGACAAGTCATTAAACATTATATATCAAAAGTATTACCCTGCATCTGCTGAAGAAACTGCCAAACCATTTACTATTTTTTTTTTTTACTTAATCTGGTATTAACAAAACCACAAGCTCTAAATCAGTTACTGGTCTGATCAATAAAGAAAAAAAAGTGCAAACCGACTCCAAAGCACCCTAAATAGGTCAGGAGGGAAAACAAAAGTCTAAAAAACCAAAGCTGGTTCTTAGCCATACCTTAATTTCCTGAATTTGGTTGTCCAAACCCCCAATATCAGCATAGGTCTCCTGGGGGGCCTTTTCCACCTTCATCACTGTGACCAGGGGATCAGTGTCATCCATCAGCACCCCTATCACTGCATGCACCTAACAGGGAACATCAAGCTTTAACAAAAGCATGAGAGGTTCACACAACCCCCCCGTAAAGCATTGCCAATCGCAGAATCTCTCCCCACTGTTAGGAATGCTTTGGCGATCTACTTCCAAAGGACAGGTGGACTAATTTATCAGGAAGGAGAAAGCACTCCACTGAGCTTTCTTAGAGATTTTCAATATACCTTGTGGTTGAGCAGGACCGAGCAGCCTGGTTCCAGCAGATCCTTGTCTACAAACGAAAGAATGCTGACATAGTGCTCTGAGCCCACCGATGTAGACACGATGGCATGATTGTCATCAATGATCTCTTCCAAGGTTCCTACTGACATTGGGGTCCCCCTCAGATCATCCACTTTCGATCTTTCCTCCTATATAACAGGAAATTATGCCGAGAAGGAAAAGCAGATCAGGCCTAAAAAGTAGATGATCTGGTAGTTCATCAGATTTACACAGCAGCTGACATTTTTAAAACGGACCTAACAATGCTTCATAAAAGCTTGGACAGCTTCAATTACATGAATCTCATGTGCTCGTGGAGCTCTGAGTTCTATTAAGTTTTTCGGTTTGTATATAGGAAATTTTTTTTTTTTTTTTTTTTAAAGATTTATTTATTTATTTAATTCCCCCCCCCCCCCCTCCCCTGGTTGTCTGTTCTTGGTGTCTATTTGCTGCGTCTTGTTTCTTTGTCTTGTTTCTTTGTCCGCTTCTGTTGTCGTCAGCGGCACGGGAAGTGTGGGCGGCGCCATTCCTGGGCAGGCTGCTCTTTCTTTTCACGCTGGGCGGCTTTCCTCACGGGCGCACTCCTTGCGCGTGGGGCTCCCCCACGCGGGGGACACCCTTGCGTGGCACGGCACTCCTTGCGCGCATCAGCACTGCGCATGGCCAGCTCCACACGGGTCGAGGAGGCCCGGGGTTTGAACCGCGGACCTCCCATATGGTAGACGGACGCCCTAACCACTGGGCCAAAGTCCGTTTCCCTGTATATAGGAAATTATAGTCACTTCTCAACTCACCTCTTGCTTTTCTTCTAATGGTTTCATTTGTTCCTGATTCCTAATGAATTCTTCCTCCATGAGAAGATAGTCTTTAATTCTCTCTAATTTCAATAACTTTAATCGGCACTGAGTGTGAGGTGTCACTGTAATTAAAAAGTAAAATTTTATTATACTTGGAGCTTGACATCTGCAATTAATTTGGTTAAAATAAGTTCATCTAGTGGGACAGGCTGAAGAATTCTGAGTTTGGTAACCCTAAGTAAGCAAGTATACCTAAATGGAAAGGGAAAAAGGGCTCTTGGCAGTTTAGGCAAGCACGTGAAAATGGAGATGAGGTGTATGACTAAATGGCCAGCACAAAATGATGTATACCAACCAAACTGCCTGTATATCTAAAAAAGAAAAAAGTTAATTAATCCAAAAGATAGTTTGGTTTAGTTTATTTTTCCCCATAGGTGTGAATAAAAAGTTACATATACTGCTTAATTGGTATACATTGTTGCATGCTAGCTGTATACACACCCCACCTGTTTGTAAGAAAATTTTGAAATATTAGGGATATTAACTTCCTTTGTTGCATATATGGGAAATAATTCCCCATACCCTATTATTTCTTTTGGCTTTGTTTTGCAGCCTCATGCCATGAGGAATTTAACGTTTACATAGACAATCTGTCAATCTTTTCTTTTGTGGCTTCTGGGTTTCCTGACATATTTCAAAGTCTCCCTTGAGGAGCAGATGCAGCTCAAGTGGTTGAGTGCCTGCTTCCCATGTATGAGGTCCTGGGTTTGATCCTCAGTACCTCCTAAAAACAAAAAACAAATGAAAAAACTCTCACTGGGGAGTGGATGTAGCTCAGTGGTTGGGTGCCTGCTTCCCATGTAAGAGGCCCTGGGTTCAATCCCCATGACCTCCTAAAAAAAAACTTGACCCTTCCCAAAGGTTAAATAAATCTATTTTTGAATTTTCATCTATTTCGTTCCAAACTTATACCCATCTGGCAAGAGACAAAAGGGCCTCGTTTCAATTTCTCTTGAAAGAAAATTTAAAATGCCAGCCATTTATATTAGATAGCCCATCTTCCTCCCACTGAACTGCAATGTCACCTTTAACATATATTAAATATCCATGTAACTTGACTCTGGTTTTGGACTTTCTACTCTGTTCTGGCAATCGAATTGTTTATTTCTATACTAATACCATATTGATTCATTCTAGTAGATTAATGGTTTTACTATCTAACTCTCTGTGTTCTTAACTAACCAATATTTGTGAAATTGTTTTTTTTCTTCTAAGCAGGGAGGTACTTGTTTAGGTGGGGGTGGGGAAAATATTTGGGCTGAAGCCTGAAGGGATGAGAAGCCAATAGCCAAAGGAAGGACTGAAGGAAGAAATGTTAAGTAGAAGGAAGAGTAAGGGAAAAGGCGCTGATGTGGAGAAGAGTCTGGCATATTCAAACAACACAAGGCAGGGTTGTGACAGATGAGCAAAGGGGCATTCTAGGAGCTGAGGATGTAGAGGAGGGCTGAGACATATCACCTGGTTTGAGTTTTATTCTATGTTCAACAGGAAGCCACTGAAAAATTTTAAGTTCAGGTACTGCATAATCTGAATTTCAATACAGTGGAATTCTATTTCATGAAATAAGTGTGTCAAACTTATGCAAGCTCACCCTGGATTTTGTAATCAAAAACTGTACTTTTAATATACCAGAGGAGCTGGCTATTTAAAGGAAACTAATGTGGTTACTTAAAATGAGAAATACTGGTATAACAATATATTTTAAAACAAAGTATAGCTTTTATGCCAACCTAGAGGAATGCCGCACACTTGACTTAGGTAGAATGGGGTTACGTTTCCAGAGCTAGAGCTTGAATCATCCCACTTTCTGTCTCCCCCAGGCATATGAAAAACAGCAAGAAGGAACCACTGTCATACCCAGTGGCAGCTTGCTGGCAGCATCCGGTCCCTTTGTTTTCTTCTTCTTTTTCCCCACTCTAGTTGGTACAGGAGGTTCATACTTCTTTTTCTTGTCCTCAAAATTGTAGAACAGCAGGAAAAAAAATCATGTGGAAAAATAATATTAAAATACAAACTTATTTCTGCACCACCATTCATCTAGTTCCAGGAGATATATTTTTTTATCTTTTAGGATGTTATTAAGAAAATATATATTAGGTTTTACATTCTTGCAGTTTTAATAAGTAAATATAGCTGATCTCTCTCTTTACAATACGCATAAATGACATGAAGTCGATTATTCTGTAAGGTATAGAGAGGTCAGAATTCAGAGTTACAAGCCAAAAGTTTGGTATTAAGTAATTTGAGACAATTCTTCACACCTCAGGATATTAAACACTAAAATTACAGGCAATTTACTCTAATACTTCCGTAATGTTATTACATTTACACATTTAAAAATCATTAATTTATTAATACCTATTTGATGGTTAGGTCAATAACCTTTCTAAACATGAAAAGGATGTTTCTCCAGGCCAGGCTGGTTAAATAACTACAGGACCATTTATTTTGCATTTAAAAATTCATGAACCACCCCCCCAAAGAACTTCTTAGCTCAGACCTTTGACATTCTCCCACGATTTACTCGCAGTAAATAAGCATATATCTGACTTATTTACCTTGTCATCCTTCTTGCCACCTCCAGGACCATGACCACCACTCTGACTTTGACCCTGAAAAAGAACAAAATAAATATATAAATTCAGGGAAACGGACTTGGCCCAGTGGTTAGGGTGTCCGTCTACCACAAGGGAGGTCCCGGCCCTCCTTGACCCGTGTGCAGTTGGCCCACATGCATTGCTGATGCGCGCAAGGAGTGCCCTGCCACGCAGGGTTGTCCCTGCATAGGGGAGCCACACACGCAAGGAGTGCGCCCCGTAAGGAGAGCCACCCAGCGCGAAAGAAAGTGCAGCCTGCCCGGGAATGGCGCCACCCACACTTCCTGTGCCACTGATGACAACAGAAGCAGACAAAGAAACAAGACGCAGCAAATAGACATAGAGAACAGACAACCGGGGGAGGGGGGGAATTAAATAAATAAATAAATCTTAAAAAAAAAAAAAAGATAAATTCAGAATAAGATCAGTTCAAAAGAACATGCTGCTTATTTTTCACATTTCTGAACCCAAGATGTTCTTGCAATCAATGTGTGCATTTAGTATGGTAAAATTCCTTTTTCCTTAAAAAGCTGTTAGTAGATAATGGTCACCTTGCAGCTGACTACATCTTAGAATCAAGGACAACTCCAATAAGAAATAGATAGAATTAATGTATCATAATGAGGGCTAAGATTTTAAGATCACCCCTCTTGAGGGAAAGGTTTAGGGCTTGACATACTTTAATATAAAACTACTAGACTGAGGCCACCAAATTTCACGAAATTAGGACATGAAAGTGAAGTAATTTTACATATTCAACAACCATCTATCAATCCTTTACTCCTCACTTAGATCACACTAAGAGCCGGGAGACTCCCTTCCAACCACAATTTTATATACCTCCCACCCCTAAAGCCTGAGCTATCAGGCAGGTCTTTCTTCCCAACCCAAAAAGGTGAGTTGACATAACATGTTAAGAACTTAGTGTCTTAGAAAGCTCTGATTTTTAAATAAATTGCTTCTGATTTCTGATTTTAAAATAGACCCTTCAGCTATATGGCAATGGATAACAGAACAATGTTCCAGAAATGCTGGCATTTTAAACATGATTAATAGGGCCCTGCTCAGCCCCCTCAAATCACCTCCACAGAGGCGCCTCTCAATTAATACACTGGCAGTTTCATTATCAAGACAAAATACCATATCATGGCTTCCTAAAAGAGCTAAAGTCAAATATATTCTTCTGCATGCAAGATTCTTACAACTTGTACTTTATTCAGAACAAGGCAATTAAGAGATTTTAAGAAAAATAATTTGTTAAAATGAAATAGGCTATCTGAGTTATAGGCCTTTAATAGTTGCTTGTACTTCCTTAGGAAATCTGCTCGTGGTTCAGGGGGCTAATATCTGTGAGTGCTTACTATGTGCCCAACTCCTTATTGGACCCTTTCCCTTCAGGCTCTCATTTATTCCATACAACCCTCCACAGTAGGGTTCATTGTTCGCAGTCCATGGATAAGGAACTGCAGCAGGTCCAAGAATATGAATGTGGAATCAGATGAATCTGGGTTTGAATTCTGGCTCCATCACCAATAGGCTGTGATCTCAGGCAAACCAGGCCTTTTTACTAAGCCTTTGTATCCTTAGTGCAAAGTTCTTTGTGTTGTTGAAAATGAGGTTAACACAGGTAAAACTATTTAGCAGGGTCAGGATTTGAACTGTCACTCTGGTTACAAAATTTGGGCTCTGAAGCAGTTTAAATCCATTCCAGTTCTTTACTCTCTCTTTCATCTATCCTATCTTCACGCCTCCACACTCATTCCTGTCCAAGCCATCACCTCTTTTTGGTCTCTAGCCTTTCAACTAAACTTCCTGGGTCCAGCGCCTCTTCTCACCAATCCAGCTATTACACTCTAAAAACAAACAGCTGATCTTTTAGTCCCCCTCTTTAAAAACCTTCAGCTGCTCTCTAATATTCATGGCTTACCTGGCCCTTGCCAAACTGGCTACAAGGAATCTTTCAGGTTCCATCAACCTTTTTCATGAACCTGAACCTGCAAATCTGGTCCCCCTAGAGGACATTTTCCCAAATGGGTCCTCCCCTTCCTTATCGCTGGAACATTCTGCATTACGTTTTTCAGCCTCAAATAAAAATAACAAATGTTCTGACTTTTGAGCACTGACTATATGACAAGCAGTGTGCTAAAGCCTTCTTGGGAAACAAATTTAATTCTTACAGTCATTGTTAAGGTTAGTGCTGCTATTACCCTAATTTACAGATAAGGCAACTGAGGCCCAGAGAGGTTAAGTGTCTTGCCTGTTGTCACAAAACTTGTCAGAGGTGGAACCAAGAGTCAAACTACACAAAGCCCATGTATTTCTCTTTTGCAAGGATAGCCAGTACATTGCAGCAGGGGCTCTAGAAAAGAATGAGAGGGTCTGTGTTCCAGTACAGCCACTTACCACGTCTCAGTTTCCTCCTTGGTAAAATGAGGATAACAACAGTAATTGCCTCAAGGAGCTGTTGTGAGGAATAAATGAGAAGATGCTGGAAAAGTACCCGGCACACCACTTATCATGCTTAGATTATTATCCAAAAGTTCTTATAAGACCCTATGAGACCTGGGCTGTACCCACACTCAGAAACACTGGCCTCGTTTGCTGTTGGCAACATACAAAACACATTCCCATATCCGGTCCTTGCACTTGCTGCACCTTCTGTCTGGGCTGCTTCTCCCTCAGACATCTGCATAGACTACTCGCTCACATTTAGGTCTCCTTCAAATTTCACCTCCTGAGAGGGACCACTGGGGACACCTTATTCGAAACAGCCACACCTCCCCATCCTAACCCTTTCTATAAAATAGCCATATAACAATGGCCACCCTACCCCATCTAGATCCCCCTCCTTGACACCATATTATTTATTTCTCTGTCTATTGTATGCTTTCTCCTCTTGAATGTAAGCGACATGAAGGCAGGGACTTTGTCAGTCTTGCTCACCTCCATACCCAGAACAGAGCCTAGCAAAAAAGCAAGTGCTCAACAAACATTTGTTTAGTGAATTACTGAATAAACGCCAGTTATTTTTATTATTACTACTTCACCACGGAACCTTTCTCAACCAACTCCACCTGCCATAAAATCGTTTAAGACCTCCCTTAAACGCCCTCCATCCCTCATTCAGAGCAGTCTCCCTCGACTGCGATCTCTTCTCAGATGGAACGAAACCCTCTCTCTTTTCTGCTTGCAGAGTCCTTCTCTAGAACGGCTCAGAAAGCACCTGTCCCCGTTTCTTGGGTAGGCTCCCGCAGAAACCCCCGCGCGGGTTGGTACAGTCGGGTCGGCTGAGGAGCAAAGCCCGACGACCTGCCCTGCCCTGCCTGCCCGGGGGACCCTCGGCGCATAGCCTCGGTTCCAGGACCCCCGGGCAAGGCCCGATGGCAGACCCCGGCCCGCGGTGGACCTGAACACCGGTCTCTGGGAGCCTCTGTACCCCAAGGAGACCGGGACGGAGGAACTGAAGGACCGAGTTCCACGGGCCCCTCAGGCAGCTGCCTCGTTCTTTCAGGCACGAGGCTGGCCCGGTCCCATCGCACTGTGACCACCAGCTGAAGTCCTTAGTCACTCACCATTTTGCTTCAGCCGCTGGAACCAAAGCTACCGGAAGTACGTCCACCCCACCAGCTCATCAGAAGCGGAAGTTACTCTGGGACATTACGGAAGCCGATAGGAACCAAATCCCGTACGCACGAAGCTGCGCTCCAACGACCCGTGTTGGTAGGTTAGGGCAGCGGTGTAAGATACCTGTGCGTTGAATAAAACGCCAAAATAACTTGTAAAGATAATGTGAACCTTATATTTTGCTTGAAAAAAATTTCAAATCGCATTTATTAGGCTCTTGAGGTGAACTTAAGACATCGACATCAAGTGTCAAAAGAACTATTGACAATTATGAAAATATAAAATATTTAAAATAGGTAAAAGTCATAATTGGGAAGAACTTTATTGAATGCTTCAGGAATTGGAATGACATTTGGAACTGCGAAGTTGGCATCCTTTTGCACAAACATTTAAATTCTTACCTGTTCTTTGGAATTAACCTGTTCATCCTAGAGTATTTCTTTGTCTGAGCCATCTAAACCCATTTTTTTCTGATGACCAGAGTTATGATGATGCCAAATGTTATTTTAAAATTCCTCACGTTGAGCCTAGTTGGTAAAGGTCATTCATTACTTCTACCAAGACCCCAGAAAGATGACAAGAATTCCTTCTGCCTCTGGGAACTTTCATAACAGATGCTCAAAATGTAACTTGAGGAACTGACGAGACCAAATTATTAGGCTTTCTTTTTTTTTCTGCTGTTCCAGATTAATTTAGGCATTTAAATTGTGCAACGCTAAAATCACTTCACCTAACACACAATAGGTACAAATTATGTACCTGAAATTACTCCTTTCTTCTCATTACTAAAATACTCTAACAGAAAGTCTTGACACTCTTAACATCCACTAACAAGTGTGGCATCTACATGAAACATGAAATCATATGATAGGATACAGGCAAGACAACCCTCCCTTCATGAATCCTGAAAGCAATGCCAGCGTTATATGAAATGTCTAGGTAAACTGTGTTTAAGCTGAAGAACTGTGGGATTCCTGAGATGGTGTCACTTTCAAAGAAACGTTGACAATCAAAAATCAAA
Source organism: Dasypus novemcinctus (assembly GCF_030445035.2). Taxonomy (NCBI): domain Eukaryota; kingdom Metazoa; phylum Chordata; class Mammalia; order Cingulata; family Dasypodidae; genus Dasypus; species Dasypus novemcinctus. Next base: position 17,317,870 of record NC_080675.1, read on the forward strand.
AAGACAAATTCTGGAAGACATGCCACAGGAGGAAGTGCCAACCTAATACACAGCAAATATGTTTAACCTTTTTCTCCCCAGGGCCCACCCTCTCAATATTCTTCACCCAGTTGATAGCCATCTCTGCAAATATTCCTCTCTCCTACTTGCCTCTTCTATTCTCCCCAAGTGCCCAGTGTCCCACGCAATCTTTCTAACCCCTCCATGCTTTCTTTTAGCAATCCATCATGTAGATAGCTTCTCTGCTTTCTTCAGTTTTAACTTTTTTTTTTTTTACCATATCTTGAATCCCCCTGAAAAGGGGGCTATAGGAACTGACCCAGCCAGGGAATTTCCTTCTGCCTTAGAAAGATGAGGTCAGGTTGGGGAGTGGGTGGCAGATTATGGACAGTAAAATGAATTACTTTGGTCTTTGTTATAAATGGAAGTAATATCTGTTTTTTTTTTCTTTAAATTTGGCTTGGCTTTCTTTAGAATATCCAGGAATTTTTAACACAATATTGTATTTCATGTTTTACCATAATGCATACATATGTTTTTAAATGTGTGTAGTTTTATATGTACTTATACATATGTATGTGTTTGAATATGTGTAAGTATCTATTCTCCCCTCTGTACTTCTATAATCCTATTCTTTTAAGTACACACACACACACACACCCTGGATGTCCTATAGGTTTCCAAAACTGAAGTTAGCATCTTCCCCTGGGACGTTTTCTCCTTCATGTATATTCTATCCTGGCTATTACAGACCCAAGTCAGAAGTTTCTCCCTCTCCCTCTCCATCCCCATCCAGCTCATTTGTCAAGTCTTGCTGCTTTACCTGGGCCATGTTTCAATGTTTCACCTCTCCGTCCATTGCTGCCCAGTTCAGACCTCATTTTCCCACCTCACAATTCATTCAACAATTAACTTCTGAGCAGTTACCACGTGCCAAGCTCTCCTTCAGGGGCGGGAGAGACGGGCGGTGAACAGAGCAGACAAAAATCCTTTCCCCTAATGGAGCTTACAATAAACAAAGGAATAAGTGAAACGTATCATCTGCCATGTGGTGATAAGTGCTATGGGGGAAAATTAAACCGTGAGGAAGAATAGTGTGTGGTGGTGGTGATGAGGAGCAGCCAGTGCAAAGGCCCTGAGGTGGGAGCTGCAGGGGATGGAGAGAGACACTGTGTGATAAAGGAGATAGAAGCAGACACACAACTTCCGATGGAGGCCCAGGGCAGCAGGCCGCCTGGGTGTGAGTCCAGACTCCATCCGTTACTAACTGTCTTAGTTTTCTCTTGTTCCTGCAGGAAATCACCACTAACTTTCTGGCTTAAAACAACGCACATTTATTATCTTACAACTTGGATCTCACTGGGCTAAAGTCAAGGCGTCAGCGGGGCTGGTTGCTTCTGGAAGCTCTATACTTCCTTGCCTCTTCCAGCTTCCGGAGGCCGCCCACGTTGCACATTCCTCGACTCTTTTTCCCTTCTTCAGAGCCAGCAGTGGTGGCCTGAGTCCTTCTTGCGTGGAAATACTCTGACCTCTGCTCCGCCCTCACATTCTCTGACTCCTCTTCTGCCTCCCCCTTCCACTTTTCAGGACACTTGTGATTACGTAAGGCCCACCCAGACCATTCAGGGTACACTCCTGTCTTCCGATCAGTGGATTAGCGCCCTTAATTCCACCTGCAACTTTAATGCCCCTACGCCATGGAAAAGGACACTTTCACGGGTTCCAGAGACTAGGGTGTGGCATCTCTGGGGGGCCATCTGAATGTGGACACGTCGCCTCCTTCTCTGTGCCTCAGTTTCCTCATATGAACAGGGAATGATAATAGACCTCAGATTCATGCCTTGCCCTCCTCAGTTCCCTGGGTCAGCTCAGTTAGCTCCATGAAGAGCTCTGATAAGGGAAAGGAAGCAGGAGATGGAGGAAGCCAGGGCAGTTCTGGCTCCCCCTCAGGATCGAACACCCGGGCAGCACCTGCATGGCCTCTGTGGCTCCAGCTCCCACAGATGGACAGGCCCCTGAGCTCTGCTAACAAACCTTTCTTTGTCCCTCCAGCCTAGTGGTGACAGCGGCTCCCGGCAGTTGCTAATCCCAGGCTGCCACGGTTCTGTGCGGCTTCCTGCCAGCTGCCTTAAGTCCCATGGTGGCAGATGCTCAGAGTGGCTTCTTTTGTCCTGCCCGGGCCCTGACTGATACAGCTCCCTTGAGCAGGTGGGACTCAAATCCCAGAAGCAGAGCCCCCCGCCTTGGAAAACTGATCCAGAGGTCTTCCAGCTGGACCAGTCTCAGGGGCTCAGGAAGTGTTGGTTTGGGGGTCCAAAAAATCATCCATAGCTAAGGCTGGTGAAAAAGACTGTCTTCATTTGCCAGGGCTACCATAAAAAAACACCACAGACTGGTTGGCTTAAAGCACAGGAGTTTACTGTCTCGCAGTTTGAGGGGTTAGAAGTCCACAGTCAAGGCGCTGGAAGGGCCGTGCTTTTGCTCAAGTCTGTGGCGTGGTGGTGGCTCGTCAGCCAGCGTCACTCCACCTCCGCCTCCACCACAGGCCATCTCTCTCTCTCTCCTTCTGTCTCCCGCTCCTGACTGTGCCCAAGTTTCCTCTGTTTATAATGACGCCAGGCCTGTTGGAAGAAAGCCCACCCTGACTCAGTTTGGCCTCACGTTAACGAAAAGCATCTTCAAAAATCCTCTTTACAAATGAGTTCACATCAGCAGCCCTGGGCTTAGGGCTTGAACCTGTCTTGGCGGGGGACATGGCTTGGTTCACAGTGAGGACAGAGGACCTAATTCAGGGAAAGGGTACTGCTTGGGGTTAAAGAGCATAGCTGAGCTCTAGGGAACAGCACTGAGCCAGGTGGACCGTGCGGAGGGAGGATGCTGAGCCCCGAGCCACGTCCCAGCAGTGTGGCGGGACGACACCAAACCCATCGCGCCCTGGTTCCTCATCTGCCTCGTGGGATAAGACCCGCCTCGCAAGCCTGGGACAGCAAGAGAGAAGGTCGGTGGGCTGCTGTCTGATTCTCAGTGGATTTTTGCCAAAAGTAGATTGAATTGAGGCTGAGGTCGGATGGAGGCCAAAGGTGGACAGAGGTCCTGTCCTAGAGACAGGTGTTCTCCCTGCTCGGAAAGCCCTTCGCGGTGTGCACACGGCCAGCCAGGGTGCTGGTAAAGAGCCAGACACCAGAAGCGGACTTGGCCCAGTGGTTAGGGCGTCAGTCTACCACCTGGGAGGTCCGCGGTTCAAACCCCGCGCCTCCTTGACCCGTGTGGAGCTGGCCCCCGCACAGTGCTGATGCACACAAGGAGTGCCCTGTCACGCAGGGGTGTCCCCTGTGTAGGGGAGCCCCACGGGCAAGGAGTCCGCCCCGTAAGGAGAGCTGCCCAGCGCGAAAGAAAGTGCAGCCTGCCCAGGAATGGTGCTGCACACACGGAGAGCTGACACAACAAGATGATGCAGCAAAAAGAAACACAGATCCCCAGTGCCGCTGATAAGGATAGAAGCAGTCACAGAAGAACACACAGCGAATAGACACAGAGAGCAGACAACTGGGGGAGGGGGGAAGGGGAGAGAAATAAATAAAAAATAAATCTTAAAAAAAAAAAAGAGGCAGATACTGGGCCATCTCCCAGAGTGTCTGATTCTGCAGGCTTAGAGGAGGGCCCAGGCATCTGCATTTTTCAATGTTAAAAAACCTTTTTATTGTAGTCATATAAATACACCTCAAAACATCCCATTTAGCCACTCTCAAGTGTACAGTTCCGTGGTATTAATTACTGTGGCGGCTTGGAGCTATGGACCTCGGAAAAACCTGGTGTTAATCCATTCCTGAGGGCATGAACCCATTGTCAATAAGACCATCTGATAACCAAACTGACCGCAGGATGGATCTGATCCTATCACTGAAGGCCTTTACTCTAAGGCTGACAGGGAAGGCCGCAGAGAGGGAAAGACACAGCGAGCAGCCAGAAGCGGAAGGTAATGGAACTGAGAAGCCGGGAGAGGCCACCCTGTGCATTGCCATGTGACAAAAAAACAAGGATCACGGCTCTCTGGCAGCCAGCCCCAGAATGCCCCAGGCTCCTGGGAGAAGGCATAGCCTTGATTCTCCATATCTCAAAACTGTGGGACTCAAAACAATGAAATCCTCATTAAGCCAACCCATCATGTGGTATTTGCTTTAGCAATAAGGAAACTAAAACAATTACATTCACAACGTTTTGCTACCATTACCGATACCCATTAGCCCCAATTTTTTATCTCCTCAAACAGAAACTCAGCACCAATCAGGCTGTAACCACCTTTCCACTTGCCTCCTCCACAACTCCTGGTAACTTATACTATTGTTACCGGATTTTGTCTAGGTTCTTGGCTATGCTGCAGAAATAAATTTCGAGAGCACGTCGGGTAAATTAGGCCAGTAATTTATTCAGTCACGGAGGGAAGAGGAATGGGAGGAAATAACAGATCAGGGGTCCAAGGTAGAGAGGAAGGGGCTGAAAAGTGATAAAACAGGCTGATTTACAGGCTACAATTCCCCATTATAGGTTATACATCCCCAGGTTTACTTGCGTAGTGATTCAAGTGGGGGAGAAGGCAGCCAGAGTCAGGATCCAGAGGCGAGAGAGAGCTTAGGCCCAGTGTCTGCCTTTTTTTTTTTTTTAAGATTTATTTTTAATTTATTTATCTCCCCTTCCACGCCCCCCACTCCCCAGTTGTCTGCTCTCTGTGTCCATTCACTGTGTGTTCTTCTGTATCCGCTTGTATTCTTGTCAGTGGCACCCAGAATCTGTGTCTCGTTTGGTTGCATCATCTTGCTGCATCAACTCTCCGTGTTTGTGGCGCCATTCCTGGGCAGGCTGAACTTTTTTCGCGCTGGGTGGCTCTCCTTACAGGGTGCACTCCTTGCACGTGGGGCTCCCCCACGCGGGGGACACCCCTGCGTGACAGGGCACTCCTCGCGTGCATCAGCACTGCGCATGGGCCAGGTCATCACACGGGTCAGGAGGCCCTGGGTTTGAACCCTGGACCTCCCATGTGGTAGAAGGATGCCCAATCCGTTGGGCCAAGTCTGCTTCCCAGGTGCCTGCCTTTTTTTTTTTTAATGTTACATTAAAAAAATATGAGGTCCCCATATACTCCCCACCCCCCTCACTCCACTCCTCCCCCCATAACAACAACCTCCTCCATCATCATGAGACATTCATTGAATTTGGTGAATACATCTCTGTTGCTGCCTCTCGCCACCCCTCCTCCCCTTTCCAGCCGTCGCTATCTTTCCCGCCAGTCCCGCCCATATTGCCAACGTACAATCTGCCCTCTTCCCCGGTAACTGCTTACCTCGGGGCTGTCCATCAGCTTCAGCCTGTCCACTACTGCCCCGTAGCTAGCCCTCCCTCCATCTTACTCCTCCCTCTCAACCCTATATAACCTAGTGCACTTCCATAATAAAGCAGACCTGTTCTTGCGCTCAAGCGGTCTCCGTGGTTTTTTCCCCAACCACGCGTCCCCCACGCCTAGAGAACCGGTGCTCCCTTCGGGAGTACCCCCCGCCGGCGGTTCGGCAGGAGCGAGCCCCCCCCCTGACTCTTGGGCCTGAGCGAGGCTAAGCCCTCCAGCCCGATGGCACATCTCTGAGCACCGCTGCACCTCATGGTCAATGGTCCACACCATAGCCCACGCTCTCCCACAGTCCACCCAGTGGGCCATGGGAGGACATACAATGTCCAGTAACTGTCCCTGCAGCACCACCCAGGACAACTCTAAGTCCCAAAAATGCCCCCACATCACATCTCTTCCTCCCACTCCCTACCCCCAGCAGCCACCATGGGTGCCTGCCTTTTTGAACTGTTGATTATCCCACCCCTTTGCTAATGGTAGGGGAGGAGTTCCAGCTGTTTACCATTTTGATTGCTTATTTCTCCCATCAATTTTCCATGAGGGCCCAATGATAAAGTCCATGGGGAATATCCAGGGCTTCTCCTGGCTTCCAGAGGAAGGCTTTTACTGAGTGGCAGAATCTTCGGGACAGTCTTCCAGTGGCCATCTCAGGGTTACTGATGTCCGCGTGGACTCTCTGCCAAGTTCCAGATCCATCTATTGATTCCCTATCTTAGTAGCCAGCTTCACTATCTTATTTCTGTGAAATTTATTTCTTCTAGGTATTTCATATAAGTGAAATCATACAATATTTGTCTTTGTGTGTCTGGCTTATTTTACTCAACTCGATGTCTTAAAAGTTCATCCACCTTGATGTTGCTTTTTTAAATATATACTTTTAAATTTTAAAAAGATACATTATATAAATACTACATAAAAATATAGGGGATTTCCATATGCCCTACTTCCTACCCCTCCCATATTTTCCCACATAAACAACATCCTTCATTAGTGTGGTACATTTATTACAATTGATGAACACATTTTGGAGCATTTTAACTAAGTGTGGATTTAATTTACATTGTAGTTTAAACTCTGTCCCACACAATTTTGTAAGTTATGACAAGATATATAATGGTCTGTATCTGTCATTGCAATGTCATTCAGGACAATTCCCAAGTCCTGAAAATGCTCCCATATTACACCTGTTTTTCCCTCTCTCTCCCCTCAGAACCTTCAGTGGCCACTGCCTCCATCCACATCAGCGATAAAAGTTCTTCCATTGCTAGAATCACAATAAATCTATAGGAGAATACCAGTAAGTCACACTATTCTATCGTTCATTCTGCAGTCCTGGGGATTCTGAGATGGTGATGCCCACTCTACCTCTAATTGAGAGGGGGCTTAGAGCCCATGGGGTAGATGGATGGGACTGTCTTGCTTGCAGTTGCAGACTCTCTCTGTTCCTTGGGATGGTCATTGTTCATCATTATCTCCTTGTTAGTTGTCCTGGGTTGAGTCCAATGAACTGGAGAGTAGGTATTGCAACTCTGTTGAGATTCAGGGCCCAGCTGGCACATGGACAGCCCAAAGATTTAAGTCTCTTGGACATACACTTATCAACTCTAGTACTAGCAATAGTTTCAGATAGATGGGGCAGAAGAGCCATGTGTAGGGAAACCACAACTGAGTCCAACTCTGTCACACTGGGGAGCATAAATTCCCAGGTAGGGTGCACTGGCAGGGTGCCAAACTCCTGAGCTAGCTACCCTGATTATAGTGTCTGGGTGTCTCCAGGGCCCTCAGGAGTCCCACTATTTGAGGCAATATTTACTTTGGCAGTCAATGAGTTCCTGCTGAGATGTGCATAAGCATAAGGTCTGGAATGACCTCCCGACTCACTTTGAAGTCTCTTAGCCATAAAAACTCATTTGTCTTTACCCTTTCCCGCTTTTGGTCAAGGTCTTTTTCCAGTTGCATTACTAGTTCCACCTTGATGTTGTAGCATGCATCAGAACTTCATTCCTTTTTATGGCTGGTAATATTCCATTATATGGATATATTACATTTTGTTTATTCATCTCTCTGTGGATACTTGGATTGTTTCCACAATTTGGCTATTGTAAATAATGTTGTCATGAACATGAGTATGCAAATATCTGTTTGAATCCTTGCTTTCAATTCTTTTGGGTATGTCCCTAGAAGTGGCATTGCTGCATCTGCATTTTTAACAAACACCCCAGGCACACATGGCAAACTGAGGAACAAAAATAGATTCCCAAACCCTAATGGTATGTATCCCCCAATTTGAAGACTACCGTGGAAGTACGTATACATGGTAGATAAATAAATACACCTATAATGGGATTTGGTGCTTGGCATTTTTTTCTTTTCTTTTTTTCTTTTTTCTGATGGGGTGAGCCATCAAAGAAGTTTGGAGACTTTGGCGGCCATCGGAAAGGAGGACGTGGGAGTACAGCTAAGGCAGCAGCAATTGTGATGCACATATTTGGACCTAAGTGTGAAAGCAAAGTCTGCAGTAAGGGCCAGGAGCACTCAGTCATGGAAGCTGGGATGCTGGCAGAAAGCAGGGCAGAGTAGGGCAGACAGTGACAAGGTGCTGGGTGCTCAAGACATGCTTGGCTGAATGGATGGCTCCTCTCCACCCAAGGTAGTATGAGGGACACTGGCTGGGAGGCAGGGACCTGAGGGTAGGTTCCTGCCTTTTCCTATCTACTGTGTGACCTTGGGTAAATCCTTTTCCTCCCTGGGCCTCACTCAGTGTCCTTATATTTAACATAATAATATGTTAGAAAATAATATTTTAGAAATATTTTAGAAACAGCCTGGCACTGCCTCGAAAGTTAAACATAGAGTTACCACATGACACAGCAATTCTTCTCCTAATTAGGTATCTACCAAAGAGAAATGTATTAGTCAGCCAAAGGGGTGCTGAGGCAAAGTACCAGAACTTTGTTAGCTTTTATAAGGGTAGTTATTTGGGGTAAAAGCTTACAGTTACAAGGCCCTAAAGAGGCCAACTCAAGGCTACTTTCTTACCAAACTTTGCTGCCATGTGTTGAAGCAAGATGGCAGGCGACGTCTGTGAGGGTTCAGCCTTCCTCTTCCCTCTTTGGGCTCTGTGGGTCCAGCTTCTTCCCATATCATCTGTAGGCTGGCATAGGCTCATCTCTCTTCCTGGGGCTCAATTCTTTTTGGGATCAGCTGTTCTGGTCTCTTCACAAGGTCAGCTGTAAACTATCAGGTGAATGACTCATCTCTCTTCCTGGGCTTCTGCCTGTCTATGGATGTCTCTCTTCCTTTGTTTATCTTCTTTGTGAATCTACTTCTGTGTGTTTCTTCTTCTGTCTTCTTGATGGAGTGTCCATTTATATAGCCACTGTATTAGTCAGCCAAAGGGATGCTGATACAAAATACCAGAAATTGATTGGATTTTATAAGGGTATTTATTTGGGGTAGGAGCTTACAGATACCAGGCCATAAAACGTTACTTCCCTCACCAAAGTCTATTTTCATGTGTTGGAGCAAGATGGCTGCTGACGTCTGTGTGGTTTCTCCACAAGGCCAGCTGTAGACTGTTGAATGAATGACTCTCTCTCTCTCCCTGGGGCTCCAGCTTAAGATTTCCGCATCAAACTCCAACATCAAAACTCCAACATTAAAAGCCTCCAACTCTGTCCTTTGCCATGCCTTTTATCTGTGAGTCCCCACCCACCAAGGGGTGGGGACTCAATGCCCTAATGACATGGCCCAATTAAAGCCCTAATCAGGGAAGTGGATTTGGCTCAACTGATAGAGCATCTGCCTACCACATTGGCCCGTGTGGTGAACTGGCCCACGTGCAGTGTTGATGCATGCAAGGAGTGCCATGCCATGCAGGGGTATCCCCTGTGTAGGGGAGCCCCACGCACAAGGAGTGCACCCTACAAGGAGAGCCACCCCGTGTGAGAAAAGCACAGCCTGCCCAGGAGTGGTGCCACACACATGGAGAGCTAATGCAGCAAGCTGATGCAAGAAAAAGAGACACAGATTCCCTGTGCCACTGACAAGAATGCAAGTGGACACAGAACACACAACGAATGGACACAGAGAACAGACGATGGGGGGGCGGAGAAGAGTGGAGAGAAATTTAAAAAAAAAAGTCCTAATCATAACTCAATTATGCCCAGGTAGAGACCAGATTACAAACATAAACCAATATCTACTTTTGGAATTCATAACTATGTCAAACTTCTACAGCCACCAAGGGGATGGGGACTCAAACCTGCCACCCTACTGACCTGGTTGAACCAAAGCCCTAATCGTAACATATTTTAAACATATTTAAGCTGAGATGTCAGCTGAATCTAATACAATCAAAGGGTATCATGCCCAGAGGAACAGACCAGTTTACAAACAACCTATATCTCTTTTTAGAATTCATAAATAATATCAAACTGTCACAAGAAATGAAACCATATGTTCTCACAAAAACTTGTACATGAATGTTCAAAGCAGGTTTGCTTACAATAGCCAAAAGGTGAAAACAACCCAGATTCCCCCAAAGTGATGACTGGATAAATGAAATGTGGTATATCCATACAATTGGATGTATTTGTCTAAAAAAGGAATGAAGTACTGATACAGGCTATAACATGGATAAATCTCAAAAATGCTATGCTGTGCCTGGGGCAGGGAATGTGTGAGTGCTCATCTCGTCATATTGTGCTATGTCAGTGGGTGGAGACACATGCAATGAGTGGAACAGTGTTGTACCCCCATCCTGGGGAAGCTTAATGTTCTCAAACAGAGCAGACGGTATCTCTCGAGAGCATGGGTGGCCCCCAATGGGGGAGGACAGACTGTGTGTCAAGCCCTCAGCATTGTTGTAAGAATCTATGAATCTTGTCCTTCAAGCAGTGAAGCTTGGTTGTTACTGTGGGCCCTGAGGGGAGGGGGAGAGAGGAATAGAATAGATGGAAGAGGGGGCATCTGGAGGGCAATGGAAGTGTTCCCCAAGATTGTGCATCAATGGCTATAAGCCATGTTAAATTTCACCAAAAAATTCATAAAATACATAGTCTAAAATATAAACCATAATGTAAGCCATAATGTAACCAAAAATGTATGAAAGCATACAGTCTAAAATATAAACCATAATGTAAGCCATAATGGAACCATGGTTAGTAGCCATGTTTCAATATCTGTAAATCAGCTGTAGCAAATACAACATCCACATGTAAAAAGATCTTTGCTGGGGAAGGGGGAATAGGGTTTGATGTTGAGTATATGGGAGTCCTCTATATTGTATATGTGACTTTACTGTGATCTGAAACTTTTTAGAAGACAAAATTTAAAATAAAAAAAAAAAAGGATGTAAACACTGAGAAGGAATGGAAGAGATTGCCTTGCCACTGTACATACAGGGCAACACCTATTGCTATGATGAAAGGCAAAACATCAAAAACAAAGTTTTATGATATTCTTAATTTTTAGTACTCTGATTTATTTTTTTTATTTTAGTTTTTCTAAATTATTATGTATTCTATTTCTAATCTTTAAACCTGTCAATACTACTTCATTTTCCTACTAACTGAATTTGGCAATATATTAGGCTTCATTTTTGAAGACGTTTTGGATCACAGAGGGGTTAAACTATGGCAGGCGAGGAGCACTGATGTGGGGTGTCATTGATGGGGGATGCATGGGTGGGAGGGAGTTCTCCAGGGCATGCATATAGGGTATATATGTATGTTCAGATGTTCATTGAGTATTGTCATAGTGGATACAGTTAACACATGACAACTGAGGGAGTGCTGAGTTCCCATCCTGAGGAGCTCTGTCAAATTACCTGATGGAACAGCAACAATCCCCCAGGTGCAAGGGCAAAGACCAATGAAGAAGAATGGTCCAATGATGGGCCCTTGATGCTGATGACTATGCTTATGATCCTGTGTGCTTGAAATTTCAATGAGGCCTAGAGCTGCAGGGTGCTTAAGAGTTACCTCCTGAGAGCCCCTGTGTTGCTCAAATGGGTCACTCTCTAAGCCAAACCCAGCATGTAAATGCATTACCTTCCCCCCGCAGCATGGGACATGACTCCTGAGGATGAACCTCCCTGGCACCAAGGGATTACTACCAATCACCAGCTAGTGATGCAACTAGAAAAAGACCTTGGGTAAAAGGGGAAAATGGTAAAGACAAAGTTTATATGGCTAAGAGAGCTTCAAAATGAGCTGGGAGGTCTTCAGAGGGGTCGTGCTTACACATGTCTAAACAGGATCCCAGAGACAGTCAAAGTAGATACAACCCCAGGTACTGGTGCTTCTGAGGGCTACAGAGACACACAGGTTCTACAGTCATGACAAATAGTTTTGGGGTTCATTGTCTTGCCAGTGAGCCCTACTTTGGAATTTGTGCTCCTGATTGTGATGGAGTTGGACTCAGATGTGACCTCTCTACACTTGCCCTGTCTGTCACTTTTACTGAACCTGTGATTGGCGCTGGGGTTCATGTATGTTCAGGAGACTTGAAACTCTGGACTATCCATGTGCCATTTGGGCCCTGAGCCTCAGCAGAATTGCACCACCTACTCTCTAGATTGTCGGACTTACCCAGGTCAGCTGACAGGGAGGTGAGAATGGTCAACCACCACACCAGAGAACTGAGAGTGTCTACAAATGCAGGCAGGAGAATCGCATCCATCGGCCATGTGGGATCTAAGTCCCCTCTTGATTTAGAGGTGGAGTGGATATCGCCATCCCAGGGTCCACAGGATGGAGGAATATAATATGGATTAGAGTGGACTTGCTAGTATTCTACTATAGAACTGTTATGACTCTAGCAATGGAAGAAATTATATCATTGATGTGGAGACGGTGGCCATGGGAGTTGCTGAGGGCAGGGAGAGGGAGGAAGAGGTGTGATGTGGGGGCGTTTTCGGGACTTGGAGTTGCCCTGAATGATATTGCAGGGACAGATGCTGGACATTGTATATCCTGCCATAACCCACTGGATGGATTGGGGAGTGTGAACTACAATATAAACTATGGTCCATGCAGGGTGGCAGTGCTCCAGGGTGTATTCACCAAATGTAGTGACTGTGACTTACTGATGAAAAGGGAATGTTGATGTAGGAGGAGTGTTGGATGGTGGGGGTGGGGAGTGGGGTATATGGGAACCTCATGTTTTTTAATGTAACTTTTTTTTGTGATTTATCTTTAAAAAAAATGACAATGAAAACAATTTAAAACAAAAAGAACCTTATGCTGTGGGCGAAAGAAGCCATTTATATGAAATGGGAAGAATATCCATAAAGATAGAAAATGGATTGGTGTTTTCTAGGATGGGTCTCGGGGGAAATGAAAGGTGACTGCTAATGGGTATGGGGTTTCTTTCTGGGGTGATGAAAATGCTCTAAAGTTGATCATGGTGACGGTTGCACAACTGTACGTATGCTAAAAACCCCACTGAAGTGAGCTCTGTGTTATGTGGCTTCTATCTCAATGAAGCTGTTGTGCAATGGTGATGAGCAGAGACGGAAGCTAGGCTGCCCGGAAAGCCCCTGCTTGCCCTCACATGGCACGTCATGGTTAACCCTGGGCATGGCCTTACCATCTTTAGGTCTCAGTTTCCTCATCTTTAAAATGGATTTAATAATAGACCCCAATCATAGGGTTACTTTGAAGAATAAATTAGGTGATATTTGTAAAGCACTTAAAATAATGCCTGGCCCACAGTAAGCATTACATATGTTTTGCTAATTAAAAAAAAATTTTAAAGGTGAGGCATTTGGGGAAAATGATCTAAGGTCTGATAATCTGCTACCAAAAATGACCCCGAGCTTCAGCGCCCAGGGTGCTCTGTGTGGCTGGGGAAGGTGGATGAATGGAGATCCAGTTCCCTGAGGAGGTGGGCGGGGCTGGGAAACAATGCAGTTCGGTCGAATAACCAGCAGAGGGCGCCACACAACCAGAAAGTGCGCAGAGCCCTGCTGCTCCTCCCGAGATGCCTGGGTTGCAGATCTCTGCCCCTTGGCTTCCAAACTGCGCTGGAGCTCTCCCCCTGGACGCTCCTTGCTCACCCACTTCCTGGGGCTGGCCCACCCTCTTCCTCACCCTGGTCCTCTAAGTCGTTTGGCTGGGAAGCCTGGCAGCTGGTCTCTATCAGGTTCACGCCCTGGCCTTCAGGACACTGCTCCTGGACTCCGCTCTCTGGGGGTCGCCGTGGCCACCCTCTGTGCCTCTGGCCAGGCTCCACCTGGCTGGTCCACCGGTTCGAGAAAGAGACTGACATCGCCCTTACTACTCGTGGTGCTGGGACTGGACCAGCTGCTTGTCACCGGATCCCCAATTCAGCCCCTCCTCGTTTCTGTCTCCCATAGGCACAGGCTCCCCAGAGATGACTGAAGCCAAAGACTTCAGGTTCCGCTGAGTTCCCACCGGCTAGCTCCCTGCACGTGGGCTCATCTGATTCCACAAGCCGCTGTGAGATTGGTGTGTTATCCCTGCTGGGGCTCAGGGAGGGGAGGGGACAGTGGGGGGCCGTCCAGCCTAGGGGAAGCTTGGTCTGACGCAGAGGTTCTGAGCCCACGGTGCAGCCCCAGCTCTGTTTTTTCTTTTCCCCAGTCCTTGATTCCAAAACAGTGATGTCTCAGTCTTTTTTTTTTCCTTCCCCATTGCATTGATCTCTCAAAACAGAGACCCAAATGGAATAGAAAACAGCAAGAGAGAAAAAAAGTACGAGTGGGACTCAATCTTAAGAAATAAAACTAAAAATTATGACAATAACCTCTAACAAAGTTTAAGTCACAATGAAATCCCTGCATGAATTCTAAGAACAAACAAAGAGTGAGCCAAGTGTTGAGTTTTAAAATTCTTTGTTTTTCAGGAGGTTCTGGGGATTGAACCCGAGACCTGTACATGGGAACAGGTGCTCAACCGTTTGAGCTATATCCACTTCTCTGATTGTTTTGAGGTGGCTTTTTCAGAGTAATTTTTCGGATAAGCTTGTAGGAGAGCAGGGTACCAAATCTTTCACTTCCCAATTGATTTTCACGGCACTTCCTGATTGATTTTTATGGTATGATCAGAAAGGTTCTTTTAGCAAAAATATCTGGTTGCCTCTCTGAATTCTCACAGGCGAATCGTTGCCTTTTGGTATGTCCACCAGCCCCCTGTGGAAGTTCTTGTCTTGGGTGTTAACTGGTCTGCGCCTGCCAGAACCTCCCTGGGCTAGACTTTTACTTGTGATGTGAGCAGATCTTCAACCTCACAGTCACGGATGCCCCAGGATCCGTGGTTTCACTGCACTGGGTTTGCATTGGACGGCAACACCAGACATTCAGCAACTGACTGGGGACAGAGATACCTACCTGTTGGGGTTGAGTGGAGACTGGGTTCGCAAGGGCTTAAATCATTAGGAAAACAGCCACTTTCTTCCCTGGCCTGGGAATGGTGGTCACTGGGTCACAAACGCTGGCTGGCAGAGTAAAGACGCCACCGGCCTCTTGGCTGAGCCCCTCCGCCAGGCTTTGCGGGCCATGCCGCCAGGGGATGGGTCTCCCTGGAGTCTCCTCTTAGTCCAGAGCAGGGGTTCAGAGCAGGGCTTTTGTCAGACCACTGGGGCTCACAGCCCAGCATCTTGACCCCCCTGGCTGGGTGACCTTGGGCAAGTCACTTGACCTCTTTGTCCTTTTCTGTCGAATTAGGTTTTACAGCAGATAATGCATCGGAAGCCCATGGCATAGAGCTTAGCACATAGTCAGCACTTATTAGACATTTTAGGACTCAAGTCCCTTCTTCAAACCTCTAGCGGCCCATTTCCTCTCATCTTCTCTGTACAATCACAGAGAACTGCTTAGCAGCTCCCCCAAGGCACTGTGTTTATTTACTCCTCTGTAGGGGAGGTGGATGGAGACACTTCTGGCTGTTTCGGAAGTTAGGTAGAAACCCCAGAGGTGAGAACAGCAGACAACAAGTCCTGCAGGGGCTAAGGGAGGTGCCAGATGCGCCTGCACCCCTGCAGGGCTCTGTCCTAGCGACTCCCACCAGAGAGGAGGGAACACGTGGGAGCAGCATGTGCTTTGGATTCTCCCTCCCCATCCCAAGCCAGGTGAGCGAGACCCCAGGGGACTCAGCCCTGCAGACGGGGCTTGCTCATGTCTTGCTTCCAGGCTGTAGGTTTGCTAAGGTTCAACCACGCATGGGCACAGGTTGGAGCACAAGGAGAGTTATTTTGGCGGGAACTTGATGCACATCCCTGGAGGTGGGGGACCCACGCGGACATAGCGATTGTTGCTGATCTCACTGGCAGAGGGCGGCATGGCGGGGGTAGGTCAGTGCGGCAGCTGCTGGACAGCTCCGGGGCAGCTCCGGGCTGCGCATGCCCCTTGCTCCACATGGACAAGGGCATGCTGCAGAAAGGAGCTGACTCGAGCTCTCAATAGATCCGGACGAAGAGGCTGTCTGCCAGCAGGAGGGAACCCCAGTGGGGAAAGTCCGTGTGGCAGACCCCCAGGGGCACGGCTGGGGAGCCATGAGAGGTCAGCTGGAGAACGCGACAGGGCAGTTGGAGGTCCCCAGGGGTGGCCTCTGCAGAACCCCAATGCATGTCACTGGCCAGCTCCGGTTCCGGCATTTGCGGTCCTCAAAATGGGGTGGTAGCAGCGCTCCCCTGGGGAGTATTTGGAAGCACAGGAGGGGGTGTTTGCAGTGGCTACCACAATTGCGTGGGGGCCCTGGCATTTAGTAGGCAGGACCGTCTTGCGATGTGTGGAACAGTCCAACACCATGACCAACGGCCCTTCTGAAAGGCCAGGGGCCCCCAGGGAGGAAATCTGATTCAGTAACAGACTTTGTAGCTTCTCCTCTACCCCCTCCTCCCCGAGCCCTGACATCCAGGCGCTGGGAGCAGCAGGGTGGGGGGGAGGTGGGGGGGAGGAAAGATGTCGCCTCTGAGTTGGGCAATGGGAGATGCTCTGTCCCAGGATTTCATCAGAGTGAGCCTTCCAGAACCAAGACTGTCCTTCATACTAAAATGACCCAAAGTGTTCGTGTTTGCCTAAGAGACCACCCAGGCGTGGGAAGGAGGATTCCACAAGGCCTGGGCAAAGGTGCAGGTGGAGAACATTTCTTGTTTGAAGGTTCCCTGAGTTTACCACTTTTTTTTTGTTTTAAACTCCCTGAGTCTGCCTGGAGGCCAAGAGAGATCAATGTGAAGTGATTTTCTTTTTCCAGATTTTATTTATTTAGTTCTCCCCCTCCCTCCTTGTTTGCACACACTGTCTGCTCTCTGCGTCTGTTCGTTGTGTGCTCTTCTTTCTAGGAGGCACCAGGAACCGAACCCGGGACCTCCCTTGTGGGAGAGAGGTGCCCAAAGGCTTGCGCCACCTGTGCTCCCTTAGGGCTTTTAGTAAGCCCATTATCCACTGATTAGTTCAGTATTCACCAAACGCCTCCTAGGGGCCAGGCACCGGCACCCTGAGGAACACACACGTTCATGCTTTGGTGGGACAGACACTCTGGTGTTGTGGGAAACTCGCTCACCTGTTTCTTATTGTAAATGTTACACCTGTTCTATGGTAGATGTTGCGGTTGTTAAATGTTGCATTTATTCCCTATTATTGTAAATGATGTTGCAGTTCTAATAGCGAACAGCTGCTTGGTAGTTTCCAATAAATGCGAGGTGGAAACTAGGGTCGAGGCTCTCAGTTCCAGAAGCTGTGAGTCCCCTGGTCCCACTTTTATCTCCTCTCTTGTGTGTGTCTCTTTATTCTTTTATTTCATAAAGTTCTGCGTTGCCTTCCCTTCAAGCCAACCTATTGTGAGCTGATTGCAGCACTCGTCAGTTTGCATTTCATGCCTCTGTGCCTTTGCACAGGCTCTTCCCTCTACCTGAAGTTCCTGGCTTTCTTCACCTTCCTTTTTCCCCATGAGAGGAGCTTCTTCCAGATCCAGGAGCTTCGCCTCCTCCTGGAAGCCTTCCCTGTAGGGAAGCCGCGGGGGAGCGGCAGGAGCCCCCTCCTCCCAAGTGCCTCCGCTATGACAAGTACCGCCCTGCTCTCTTATCGGCTTGTGTCCCAGGCCCTCCTAGCCTGACTCGGTATCCCCAGCGCCCTGCAAGGTGGCTGCACATGGGAGGCGCTCAGTAAACACAGGCAATGAATCAGTAAAGAAAATCCAAAATGACTAAGGGCCTGGGAGAACCTGCTTCCCTTTAGCCACTGCTTTTTGCAGAACTTCACACAGTGACGCTCTGAGCATGCCACCCCCCACCTGGAAACCCTGGGCCTCGCTTTCCCGCCTGCGAAGTGCGCTTATAAGCCTTACCTCCTGCACAGGTGCTGCGAGGGTGAGATGGAATGGGATGTCTGGAAAACTGGTTCTAGCCACGGCCTGGGCAAGACCCTCACTGAGCAGTTACTAATGGTTTCTGGATCATCCACCTAGTTACAAAGTTGGACTCTGATAAGCTTGGAGGCATTCTATAGTGCTTGCATATTTATGAATTGACTGCTCCTACGGGATTATTATTGTTATGTATCTCCTCTCCAATTGCTTCTCCCGTGATTCTTTGTTTTGCAGCCCGTTTGGACCAGTTCTTGTTTCTTATACATGCCCTGGGATTCCCACCTCCCCACCTTTACTCATACTTCTAACTCGGTTGCTAGCTATTGAACTCCTACTCAACCTTCAAGACCCCCCTCAAATGCCCTCTGTCAATAAAGGTTTTCCTGATTCTCCCAGAAGGCTGTGCTCCCACCTGCCTTTCTTAGAGACTTTTCATTCATTGACTTAATTAGGGAGGTTGTGTGTGCCTCACCCCTTTTGTGAGCCTGGAGGTTTCTAGATTGAAGGGACCATGTCTGTTTCCTGGGACCTGTGCCTGGCCCAGTGGCTTATGTCCGGAGAAAACGTAAGGGACTTCCTAGAAAATAGAACTGAGTCCCCGGGGGGGGGGGGGGGGGGTACCTGGGTCCTGGGACAAGAGCGGAGCAGCCCCGCCCGAGCCGGCCTCTGCCTCTTGTCACAATCTGCCTGCGCCTGGCTTTGCCTGGAGCTTGCCCACCTCGTGCCCGCAGAGCGGCCTGCGGTACTTGCCCGTGCATTCCCGCAGGCTGCCCCCGACCCCCAGGAGAAATCAGCTGTGCGCCCAGGGTAGCCCACGCGGAGGTAAGAGTAGGTGCAATTTGTTAGCGGGTGTGTTCTTCAAATGTCAGAACTGGGCCTCCTCTGATCTTGGCAGAGCCTTCCTGATGGAGCCAACTCCCTGGGGAGATGCAGCCGGCGACAAGTCTCTGTAGCATTTTAACAGCTGAAAAGCCAGCTGCCGGAAGGAGTCCAGCCCAGCGGCTGCCAGCACTGTACCGACTAATTAATGCAATCTAATTGGGAGTATTAACGGTTAACATCATTACCCAGGTGTGCCAGCCCTTCCTGCCAGACACAGAGCAGAGGAATGCAGAGCACGGAGAGACCGGAACTGGCTTATGCAGCCAAGGTGGACAAAGTCCTGCCAGTCAGAGAGCTGCCCTCCAGACCTCCAGCTTCCTTCTCCAGCTCTGCATCATCAGCGGCATCATGGCAGAGTACACGCCCACTGGATCTCAGTTTGTTGGTTGGCGTGAAGCATTTATTGAGCACCTACTGTATGCATGGCACACTGGCTAAGGAATTAGAAAACCTGGCCGTGTTATTTGTGGGATGACAACCAACGCTGTCTCTCTGGGCTTCGTTTCCTTAATTGTGAAATGGGGACAACCATGTTGACAGTGATGGGGACAGCTTCCATTCGATGAGCACTTGGGATGTGCCAGGCTGTGTGTTAAGTGCTTTCCATCCTTGACGGTAATGGTTAAGTTCATGTGTCACCTTGGCAGGGTTATGGTGTCTGGTTTGTTTGGTCAAATAAACTCTGGCCTGATTGCTAGTGTAAGGGTATTTTGTGGACGGCTTTGCCTCTATAGTCAGTTGATTGCATCTACAATCAACAAAGGAGACTGTTCCCAGCAATGAGGGGAGTCTTCTCATCCAATCAGTTGGAAGTCTTAAAGCCAGAAGGGAGGCTTTTAGAATTCAGAAGGAAGAGTTTCTATCTCTACTTCATCCAGCCAGCTTCTCCTGGGGAATTCACCCTCACTTTATTTGGAGTTCCCAATTTGCCACGTGCCCTATGGAATTTGGACTTGCCAATCCCCATGGTCACGTGAGCTGAGTCCTTTAATATGCATCCTGTTGGTTCTGTTTGTTTGGAGAATGCTTACTAATGCAATATCTCACTCAATCCCCAAAACAATCCTATGATATAGAACCTATTATCAGCACCATTTTGTAGATGGAAGAGAAAAACTGAGCTCAGTGAGTTAAAGGCATTGCCCAAGTCTGCACAGCTGGGAAACAGCCCCTGGGATTCCAAAGCAGACTTTCTGGTTCCAGAGCCCCAGAGACTAGCAATTACTCTACATGCAATGAGCGAGTTGTGCAATTCAGTGCCTGGTGCACACCAAGGGCTCAAGAAGAGCTCACTGCTGATATTTTTTTTTTTTTTTTTCATTTTTTATGGGAAGTTTTTTTTTTTTTTTTTTAATTTTTTTATTTTTTATTGACTTTGTAATAATATTACATTAAAAATATATATGTGAGGTCCCATTCAACCCCACCCCCCCACCCCCCCTCTCCGCCCCCCCAACAACACTCGTTCCCATCATCATGACACATTCACTGCTGATATTGGTACCAACTATTAACCTGCCTTCTCTCTCTGTTCTGAATACTTCACAGGGTTGATGGGAGAATAAGATAATGAATGTGATGATGCCTTTTATTTTTTATTTATTTATTTATTTATTTATTTAATTTCCCCCCCTCCCCTGGTTGTCTGTTCTTGGTGTCTATTTGTTGCGTCTTGTTTCTTTGTCTGCTTTTGTTTCTTTGTCCGCTTCTGTTGTCGTCAGCGGCACAGGAAGTGTGGGCACCATTCCTGGGCAGGCTGCACTTTCTTTTCATGCTGGGCGGCTCTCCTCACGGGCTCACTCCTTGCGCGTGGGGCTCCCCCACGCGGGGGACACCCTTGCGTGGCACCGCACTCCTTGCGCGCATCAGCACTGCGCATGGCCAGCTCCACACGGGTCAAGGAGGCCCGGGGTTTGAACCGCGGACCTCCCATATGGTAGACGGACACCCTAACCGCTGGGCCAAAGTCCGTTTCCCGATGATGCCTTTTAAACCTTTCAAAACCAAGACATCTATGCATTATTATGACCATCATTAATGTCATCAGAGATAAGGAGGGGAAGATAAAAGTTTTCACAACCCATTGCAGTATATTCGATCAAAGCCACCCCAGTTTATCCTGATGAGAGAGACGTGGGCAAGCAGCAAATGGGCTGTCCTCTGGAGAGAGCTTGAGATTTTCCTGCTGTTTCACGCATGTTGCCAAAATGCTACCATGTACCAGGGAAGAGGGAGAGCAAATGGCCTCAAATCCCCACCCTCCCTGAAGCCACACCCTTTGCCATGTGCTTTGCAGCCCCCTCCCTGCCGTGGGTGGTGAATATTTCCCTGTCCCTGACTTTGGGTTGGCCCCATGGCTTGCTTTGGTCGGCAGAACGAGATGTACGTGATGGTGTGTGGAGAGCTTTTGCATTTCCACCTGCCCGCGTGTGCCTCTGCCAATGCTGTCACCGGGAGAAGAATGTTCTGGAGCAGCGCGTGGATCCTGGGGAGGCTGAGAGACACGTGAAGGAAGCCACCCCACCGAGACCAGCTGCAGGCGGGAGCGGGGGAAGTGCCCCTTGTTGGATGCCATTGAGGTTTGGTGGCCGTTTGTGATGCACTGTTATCATAGCAAAGACGAACTGATGTGACTCCCAACGGCTTCCTCCTTTACACTTCCAAGTGCGAGCGACGCTGTGCTCACCCGGGCCAGGACACACGGTGAGACTCGGTGGCACCTAATGACCGTGTGACCTCAGGCAGCGTCCTTAAACCTTCATGTCTCAGATTTTCATCTGTGAAATGGGAATACTAATATATTCTCCTTAGGATTGCTCTGAGTATTAAATGGGATAAAATATAAGAAAGGATCTAGCACAGTCCTTGACACATAGCAGGTCTCAATAGAGGTTAGCTCCTTAGCAGATGGAGGGGGTGGAGGCCTCACTCGGACTAGAGGTTAGTACGTGGGTGTGGCGGCGTGTCTGTCTGTCAGTATGTGGGTGTGGCGGTGTGCCTGTCTGCCTGTCTGTCTGTCTGATAGACCTTTCCCGCAGGAAGGCTGGGGTCTGAATGCGGGCTGTTTGCCTAGACATCTACACGCCCTTCCTACAAGTCCTCAAAGAACTTGCCCATGATTCATGATACAAGTTTCATGCCACGTCATAAGGACCTCAGAGGACATTTAGCAAGGGGTGGGCGAGAAGAGCGGGTTTGAGTTGCTGCCCTGCGATTCGGGAAAGGTGTGACCGCAGGCCAGCTAATGAAGCTCCCCGGGCCTCTGCTTTCTCTGTAAAATGCAGGGCATTCCATCCACCTCCTGGTGCTGGCTGAGGGCCAGCGACGTAGTGAAGAGAGGGTTTTAGGAGAGCACCTCCTGTCCTTAACAGCTGAGAGCCAGGCCAGGCCAGGGGCTCTTCCGTCCTGAGGTCTGACCCAACCCCACTCACCTGCAGGTCGCACCTGGTGGGAGCAGGTCCGCTCTGGCCACTCCATCTCACAAGAAGGAAGAGGGGGTGGGAGCTCTGTTTTGTCTTCAACAGCCTCCCCTTCCTCCTTGGCAGGGCATTCCCTTTAAAGGCGCTTTGTGAGCAGGGAATAATCCAGAGAAGAACGAGACTGAACCCTATGCTCAAAAAGCTCGTAATGGAGGGAAGGAAACGAAGTGCAAATATAACTGTAAGAAAATGATCGTGGGCTACCTTTTTACTGAGCTCTTACTGTGTGCCTGGCCCTGGACTAAACACCTTCCCTGCTGGATCTCCCTGAATCTTCCCACAACCCAGTGACATGGGTGGTGTCCTAACTATGATGGATGAGGAAACTGAGGCTCAGGGCAAAGCACCACAGAGGCCTGAGGGAAGAGGGGAAGGAGGAGGGGGGAAGAGGGTCACTTCTGGTTGATGTTGGTGGTGGGTAGGGCTGGGATGATCTCAGGAAAGACAGAATTCTTAGTGTGACTCTCTTGAGGATGAATATCTATCTATCAATCGATTGATCAAGGGACCTTGTGCAGGTGCTTCAGACACTCCTGCCAGCCAGGAAGAAGCAGGGTGACACAGGGATGACACTCAAGTCACAGACCCAAATGGCTTCTTATCTGGAGGGGAATTTTCCAGTGGAGACAGAAAGAGCTGTCTTGTGCTGTGCAGCTAAAAAGAGAGATTCCTTTGGGCTGTAGTAACACTTTATCATTTATAAAGCACCTGTTCTATCAATAATAGGTAGTAACGTGTTAACAACAACAGCTACCTCTGTCGAGCGTCCCCCCCATACCAGGCACTATGCGGACCCTTCACACGGTCCATGTCTAATCGTCACAACAAATTGGAAGGTAGGTCTTATCGGTCTCGTGTTCCAGATGAGGAAATGGAAGCACAGGTGGGCAGGTAAGCGGCCAAGTCACACAGCGGTGAGTGGCAGAAGCAGTTTCCTGACATTCAGCAAACAGTGACAAAGGATGGCCAGCATTTGAGCAGGTAGAAAATCACATCCACCACCCTGACCCCCCAGACCTGTGTGGGGCCCAGGCCAGGCTCCCATCAGTCCTCTCTGGGTGGGGCTTCAGGGTCCCAAGCACCAGTGACTGGGGACTGGCCAGGATCCCCCTGAAGCGCCAGCTGACCCTGCACTTGTATTCAATAGGTGCCTCCACCTATGGCTGCTTCTCCACCACCTGCAAGGGCTCCCGCCTGTGTCCTTCCGGCTCCACACTCCCAGGGTCACTGCTAGAAACCTTTCTTGGTTTTATTTTTTTAAATATTGCTGCTAACCAAAGTATCTTACATTGGGTGTATTTTTCCCCCAACCCACCCTATTACAATAATTATTTTTTATATTATTTATACGTGAACATACACAAACAATAAGTATGTAGTAAAACTTGTGAAGTTACAGAGTAAACATGCATAACACCATCCTGTGGTCCCAGGCATCACCCCACCACCAATCCCTTGCATTGTTGTGAGACATTTGTTACAAATTATGAAAAAATATCATCAAAATCTTACTACTAACTATAGTCCGTATCTTACATTTGGGTATTTCCCCCCCCCCCCAACTCACTCTATTATTATTTTTTAAAATATATTTTTATTACAGAAGTTGTGAACTTACAAAACAATCATGCACATGTGAAGAATTCCTGTACAACACCCCTCTATCAACACACCACACTGTGGTAGAGCATTTGTTACAGATATAAAGTAATATTAGACTATTACCACTAGCCATGGTCCATAGAGTACATTTGGCACACTTTTTCCATACTCCCCCATTATCAGTACATCTTTGGCATAGATATATGAATATTACAGTATCGCTGTTAACCACAGTACATAGGTCAGTCCAATTGTATTTTCCCATGCTTCTCCACATTCCTACCACCCTGCAATAGTGATGTACATCTGCTGTAGTTCACAAAGGGCACTCTTGCATCTGTACCATCAACCAAAATTCTCACCCACCTCTGGGTTTACTGTGCTATTCAGTTCCTATATTATTCTCTAGCTTTCTTTCAATTGGCATTTACATCCTTAGATTGCCCTTTCCAGCCACATTCCCACTTTTAAACCAGCTGTTATTGTAATGTGTTACCATCAACTCTATACATTTCCACACTTTTATAATAAAGGTAATTAAAACTTCGACATACACTAAACATAAGTAGTCCATCTCAGTTCTCTCATCTCCTTTAAGAATCCACCACCTACCAATAGGTCTTGAAGATGTTTTCCTGCATTTTCTTCTAGAAGTTTTATGGTTCTTGCTTTTATATTTAGGTATTTAATCCATTTTGAGTAAATTTTTGTATTAGGTGTGAAATAGGGGTCCTCCTTCCTTCTTTTGGCTATGGATATCCAGTTCTCTCAGCACCATTTGTTGAATGGACTGTTCTGCCTGAGCTGGGTGGATTTGATAGGCTTGTCAGAAATCACTTGACCATAGATGTTTCTGATCCATCAATTTGGTTCCATTGGTCTATGCATGTGTCTTTTTTTTTTTTAATTATTTACATTTTCAGTAATTCAGTCATTCTTTTTTTTTTTAAGATTTTATTTATTCCACCCCTGCCCTCCCCCCCCATTGTCTGCGTTCTGTGTCCATTTGCTGTGTGTTCATCTGTGTCTGCTTGCATTCTCATTAGGCAGTTCCAGGAACTGATCCTGGGACCTTCCGGAGTTGGGTAGAGGCAATCATTCTCTTGTACCACCTCAGCTCCTTGATCTGCTGCGTCTCTTATCTTTTCTTTGTGTCTCTTTTTGCTGCATCATCTTGCTGCGTCAGGTCTCTGTGTGGGCTGGCACTCCTGCGCGGGGTGGCACTCATGCATGGGGCAGCACTGCACAGGCCCGCACTCCGTGTGGGCCAGCTTGCAACACAGGCCAGATTGCCCTCACCAGGAGGCACTGGGCATTGAACTGTGGACCTCCTATATGGTAGATGGAAACCCAATTGCTTGAGCCACATCTGCTTCCCTGCATGTGTCTTTATGCCAGTGCCATGCTGTTTTTACCACCATAGTTAGGTAATATGATTTAAAGTCTGGAAGTGAAAGTCCTTCAACTTTGCTTTTCCTTTTTAAGATGTTCTGGCTATTCAGGACCCCTTACTCTTCCAAATAAGTTTGATAATTGTGTTTTCCATATTTTCAGTGGAGTTTTTATCAGAATTGTGTTGAATTGGTATATCAATTTGGTTAGAATTGACATCTAAATGATATTTAGTCATCCAATCCATGAACATGGAATGTTCTTCCAATTATTTAGGTCTTTTTAAAATTTCTTTTAACAATGCATTGTAATTCTCTGAATACAAGTGTTTTACATTGTTGGTTAAGTTTATTCCTAAATATTTGATTCTTTTAGTCACTATTGTAAATGGAATTTTTTTCCTGATTTCCTCCCCAGATTGTGCATTACTAGTGTCTTTTTTTCCCCTCTTATTTCTCTCCCCTCTCCCCTCTCCATTGTCTGCTCTCTGTTCCATTTGTTGTGTGTTCTTCTGTGTCTGTTATATTCTCAAGGTGGCTCTGGAAACCCACTTTGGGACCTTCCAGAGTGGGAGAGAGGTGATCATTCTCTTGCTCTGCCTCAGCTCCCTTGTTTGCTGCGTCTCATACTGTCTCTTCTCTCTGTCTCTTTTTTGTTGCATCATCTTGCTACATCAGCTCTCTGTGTGGGCGGCACCACTCCTGGGTGGGCTGCACCCTTGCATGGGCTGTATTCCTTGCACTGGGGGCACTCCTTGCATGGGGGACCCCTACGCGGGGCAACACTCCCTTGAGTGTGGCAGCACTCCACATGGGCCAGCTCGCCACATAGGCCAGGAGGCCCTGGGTATCAAACCCTGGACTTCCTATATGGTAGGTGGAAGCTCTATCTGTTGAGCCATATCTGCTTCCCACCAGTGTCTTTTAAAGTCTATTTCATCTGATATAAGTATAGAGGCTCTGACTTTTTTTGTTATTGTTACTGCATATGTGGAATACCTTTTTCCATCCTTTCACTTTCAATCTATTGGTATCCTTGGGTCTAAGATGAGTCCCTTGCAGATAGCATATAGGTGGCTTGTATTTTCTTATCCATTCTGCCAGTCTGTGTCTTTTGATTGGGGAGATTAATCCATTAACATTCAATGTTATTACTATACAGGTAGTTCTTATTTCATCCATTTTGACCTTTGAATTTTATCTGTCATATTTTATTTTCACCACTCTTTTGAGATTTTTTGTTACTTTTACTGATAAAATTTTCATTTCTAGACTCTCTTCCAAGCCTCTCCCTCCAGCCTTTTCTTTTCGGACTATACACATCCTTTAGTATTTCCTGCAAAGCTAGTCTCTTGGTATACACTTTCTCAGTTTCTGTTTATCTGTGAATATTCTAAACTCACCCTCATTTTTGAAAGGCAATCTTGCTGGATATAAGATTCTTGGCTGGAAGTTTTACTCTTGCTGTATCTTAAATATATCGTACTGCTATCTTCTTGCCTCCATGGTTTCTAATGAGAAATCAACAATCTAATTGGGTATCCCTTATGTGTTATGCATTGTTTTTCTCTTGCTGCTCTCAGAATTCTCCTTGTCTTTGGCATCTGACATTCTGATTAGTATGTGTCTTGAAGTTGGTCTGTTCAGATTTATTCAGATGGGAGTACATTGTGTTTCTTGGACATGGATATCTAGGTCCTTCAATAGGGGTGGGGACTTTTTTACCATTATTTCTTCAAACATTCCTTCTGCCCCTTTCCCTTCTCTTCTCCTTCTGGGACACCCATGATACATACATTTGCACGTCTCTTGCAGTCGTTTAGTTCCCTGAGACCTTACTTGATTTTTTCCATTCTTTTCTTCATCTGTTCTTTTGTAGGTTTGCTTTTGGAGGCCATTTCTTCAAGTTCACCAATCCTTTCTTCTGCCTCCTCAAATCTCTGTTATATGATTGCAGTGTATTTTTAATTAATTTATTGCACCTTTCATTCCTGTGAAATTTTTCTATGTATGCTTTCAAATTCCTGCTATTTTTCTATGTATGCTTTCAAATTCTTCTTTATGCTCATCTAATGTCTTCTTAATGTCCTTAATCTCTTTAGCCATCTCATTGAATTTACCAAGGAGATTTATTTGAACATTGTAGCAGTTTGATGTAGTCATGAATTCCAAAAATAGATATTGGATTATGTTTGTAAACTGATCTATCTGAAGTTCCACATTTACTTAATTAAATTATGATTAGGGCTTTGGTTGGGCCATGTCAGTAGGGCATGGAGTCCCCATCTCTTTGTGGGTGGGGACTTACAGATAAAAAGGCAAAAGAGAATTGGAGTTGTGATGTTGGAGTTTGATGCTGGAGCTTTGAGCTGGAGTCCTGGAAAGTAAGCACACAGAAGACCTTGGTTGTGAGGAAAGAGAAGCAAGCCCCAGGAAGAGAGGAACGCTGGGCTCAGAGAGAAGTAAGACCTGGGATGAGAGGAACCCAGGAAGCCTGAACCTTGGCAGATGTTTGCAGCCATCTTGCTCCAAAACATGAAAATAGATTTTGGTGAGAGAAATAACTTATGCTTTATGGTCTGGTATCTGTAAGCTCCTACTCCAAATAAGTACCCTTTAAAAAGCCAGCAGGCTTCTGGTATTTGCATCAGCACCCCTTTGGCTGATAAATGCAAACATCTATGATTAGTTGTCTCAACTCCTTTATGTCATCTGCAGGCTTAACTTATTCCTTTAACTGGGTCATATCTTCCTGTTTCTTGGTATGGATTGTAATTTTTTGTTGGTGTCTGGGCATCTGGTTTACTATATGTATTTATTCTGGGTGCAGTTTCTCTCTTTAGTTTAGTTTAGTCGACTTCCGATTGTTCACTCTGTGCCAACTGAATGTACCTGCAGTTACCTGGAGAGGCTGGCGCAGGTCCCCCCAGCTTCCTCCCTGCCAGAGGTAGGCCTGAGGTCTAGGCTAGAGTTGCAATCCAATCTGAATGGAAAGAAGTAAGTTCCTACCAGCACTGTGATTTTCAGCCTGCCCCACTTCCCCTCTTGCTGGGGGCAGAGTTAAAATGGCGACTGGTGCCCTCTTTCTGACTTGGACAGGTTCAAACTGACCCGGACCCGCCTGTGGGCCAGGCCAATATGACAGGACATCTCCTGTCAGACCAAGCTCGGGGATCTAGAAACAAAGCAAATGACACAGAGACGGGGACAAGAGACACGAAGAATGGAGGCAAGACAGGATTCTGATCAAGCCTCGTTTATTGGGGGTAAAACACGGGGATATATAGAGAGGGAAGGGAACGTGTACATAGGTGATAGGCTGGTTTTGCGGGTGGCAGACGTCCAAGGAGGGTATTGGCTGAAAGTTCGTGCCGGGTCTGCAGAGTTTCGCGCCTTGCGCATGCGTATTGCTGTGGTCACCTGAGTTGCAGCGGGAAGGGGAGAACAAAGAAGCAGGGAGGAAGAAGAATAAGGAAATGACAGGGCAGATTTGTGAACTCCGCCATGTTGTGAGATCCGCCATGTTGTGAGAGGCTGTAAATAGGTCTCACAGAGGGTAGCTCCCTACACAAACTTTAGCTGTCCTTAGGATTATACTTTAGCTTGCTGAATTTACTAATCAGTAGCTGAAGTTGGTTCCCAACCAACTCTTCCTCTCCCATTTTTGGATGGTGGAGCTTCCAATTCCAGCCATAGAATAGCTCCTGAGGTGGCTTGTTCCACCAGTGGAGGATGGGCACTGGCCTCCTCAGCATGGAGTGCTCTACTCACAGATTTTCTCTGCAGATGGGCAATCTCTTCCTTTCATTCTTTCAAAGATGTTGCAGGATGCCATTCTGGTGTCCTGGAGTCCCCATACAGGTGCTTTAAATAGCTCTGGATGATTACTAACTGCCCTGCTGACTCCAGGAGTTCCTTATTCTGTCACCATCTTGCTGGTTGTCCCTTTCTTGATTTTCATTTTTATTTATTTATTAAAGCTTTTTAAAAAAAATTTATTTTATTTATTTATTTCTCTCCCCCTCCCCGCCCCCATGGTTTGTGCTCGCTGTCTGCTCTCTGTGACCACTCGTTGTGCATTCTCTGTGTCTACTTGTCTTCTCTTTAGGAGGCACTGGGAACTGAACCTGGGACCTCCCATGTGGGAGAGAGGTGCTCAATTGATTGAGCCACCTCTGCACCCTGCTTTGTTGTGTCTCTCATTGTGTTTCCTTTTTGTATCTCCTTGTTGCATCCATTCGCTGTGCCAACCCATCACACTGGCCCATCAGGTCAGCTTGCTGTCTTGCTTGTCTTCTCTGGGAGGCACTGGGAACTGAACCTGGGGCCTCCCATGTGGTGGACGGGCACCCAAATGCTTGAGTCACATCCACTTTCCCCTCTCTTGATTTTTAACAGAAGCTAGAGCTGAGCTGTCATCCCAGTCATCTCTGCAATGGGGCATTGTGGTTTTCTCAGACCAAGCAAGCAATCATCCATCCATCCATCCATCCATCCATCCATCCATCCATCCCTCCATCCATCCATCTTACATATGTTTATAGAGCATCTGTTATGTGCCAAGCACTCTGCTAGATTCTGGGCATACAGCAGTGAATAAGTCAAAGACCCCTCCCCATTGCAGCTCACATTCTAGAGGAGACAATGCAGAGCTGCACCGATCAATACCTAATAGCTAAGTAGGCAAAGGAGGGCCAGCTATGATCTATTGGTTCTCACCTCCATTTCCCAACTATGAAGGTGATGAAAAGGGAGATAATAGCTTCCATTTATTGATGGCTTACTCTGGGCTTGGCATTTTACCTGCATTAACTCATTGTGTCATCACAACAGGCCTATGAGGTTGTGCTGTTATTATCTCATTTTACAGTTGAGAAAACCAAGGTGCAGAGAAGCTGATAACTAGCCAAGGATTGCATGGCTGGTAAGTCAAGGACCAGAAATTCAAACCCAGGTTCCCTGGACCCCAAAGTTCTTATCTACCCACCCTCTCACCAATCTTTGTGTGACATTTCCCTTCTACATGCCTCTGAATATGCCCTCGACTTTGTGCTTTCTTATCTTGGTGGCTTCTATTTACAAAAAGTCTATTGAGTGCCAGGTAGCATCCAAATGTTGTAAGTGCATTGTTGTTTTTAACCCTCCCAAGAGTTCTTCCCCATATCTATCTTATAGATAGGGAAACTGAGTCTCAGAGAGGCTAAATAACTTGTCTCTGGTCACATGGCAAGTAAAGAATGGAACTAGAATTGGAACCTTGGTGTGCTTGACTCCAAAGCCTGTGCTCTTTAATGATCCTGCCTCTGGTGAACTCCTACACATCCTTCAAGACCCGGTCTAAATGTAACTTCATGGAGTCACCCCTGACTTTCTGAGGCATAATCCTGCACCCCCCCCCTTCTAATGCCCCTTTAGTGGATATTAGTTTGTAATTTTTGTTTACTTTTGCATCTTTCTCCTTAGTCAGTGAGCTCTCTGAAGGTGGGGCTTGCTTGGCTGTACTCCGTTAGTAATAATCTTGCTTCTTCCTCCAGCGATTGGGACTCTGCATTTAATTTCATATCTGATTTTAAACTAATTTAACCTGTTAATCTATTTATCCATTTATTTCTGCCATTTACTGCTAATCCAATTAGCATGGAATGAGAATGCAGTCCCAGTGGCACTAATAGAACAAGTGTTCCAAAGGTCAAGTCCAGCCCACAGCAACATTGCAGACTGCTTTCAGCCACTCCTATCTGAGCCAGTATTAATGCTGTCCCCTCCAGGTGGGCACTTCCGACTCTCTGGCTCTATCTTTCTCTCCTTATCAGGAACAGGGCTGATAAACATTCAAGGAAGCCTTGGACTTTGATCCTCAGGGATCTGCTTTCAATCCAGAACTCACCAAGAGTGCAATTTCCATCGCTGCAATGGAAGCAGGGCTGCAGTGTGACTCTCAGGGACCTCCTCCTTCACAACAATTAGTAAAAACCATATTTATAACTGAGTTGGTATAATGATAAATATAAGCCAGGATGGATTCTTTTTTCTTTCTTTCTTTTTTTATTAGAGCAGTTGTAGTTTTACAAAAAATCATGCAGAAAGTACAGGGTTGCCATATATGTTCCACCCCCACAGTTTTCCTTATTATTAACTTTGTATTAGTGTGGTATCTTTGTTACAATTGTTGAAATTAGATTATTATACTAATTATTATTAACTATAGTCCGTAGCTTACATCAGGGCCAACTCGGTGTTGTACAGTTCTATGGGTTTTAAAATTTTAATTCTGGTAACATAAATACAACTTAAATTCTCCCATTTTAATCACTTTCAAGTACACAATTCAGTGGTGTTAATTACATTCACAGTGTGGTGCTACCAACACCACCATCTATTACCAAAACTTTTCCATCACCCCAAACAGAGCGCTGGGCTCTGAAGACTTTGCATCAAGAAATGCCTTCTAAACATTGAGCCCAAATACCTTCCATTCAAGAACAAGACACTGTACACCCCAGAGCTGGAACTGAGCATGTGGGAGAATTGGGCAAAAATTTACCCAGAATGGAGAAGATAATTCTAGAAGTCCATCATGGTAGAGAAAGAATTCATTGATGATTTCAAAGAAAAGAAGAATATGAGATTAGTGGCAAAAGTTGTAAACGTAGCCAAACAGGCAAATACGAAGTTTAGGTGATTACAGTTGTCAAACGGATTTTCTTTCAAAAATGTAAGGTCTCTCTATAGAGACCAAATTATGGATACCACGCAAAGGGCCCGAGACCATGAAATACTGAATTCCATCTAGAAAAATTCCTGATGAAATATCCAGATGATTGAGGTGATGTAGTGATCCCAGACTCATTTATCCATTTTGTGGGACAAATTCTGTATTCCTTTCTGAAAGGCTATTCTTGTGTCATTCCACCAAGATCTCCTCGAAGGAGATGATTAACCCTGCACGTGCTGTAAAGGGAATGGTGAGAAGGCTGGAACCAGAGAAACCGGTGCCCTGAGGAACTATCTGGCAGATACAATTTATAATTTATAAAGCACCTTTCCTATAAATAATAGGAAAGGGCCACTTCTGGACATCTCCCTGCACTTTTGTTCAGGGAGGAACCAATGGGGGCCTGGCCCAGTCAAGGGCTGTTTATCAGCCTCGTGGGCTGTGTGTGGGAGGGCGGAGGCCGCTGAGGCTAGGTATACCACAACAGCTTAATTCATCTCCACACACCTTACTGGAATGCTGGACTCCAGAATTACCTGCCCCTGAGCTGAATGCTTCAGGAGAGTCATAGATGGTTAGGACTAGCCTGGTCTTCAAAGAGCTCAGTATTCAGTGGCAGAGATGGACAAATGGACTATTAGCTGGAGTGAGCTCGAGTGTGGGAAATAACTGCTGCAGAGATGGAAACAAATTGCTCTAGAACACTAGAGGAGGGAGACGTTAACTCTGCCCAGGAGATGGAAGTGGGGATAAGGCTTGAAGATAAGGGTGAGAAATGTATACTAGGTACTGTCAGGTATTTGAGATGATAAATCAACAAACATTTGTCCACGTAATCTTGGCTATCAGGGCCTGTACATTCTAGCTGGGGAGACAAGATCCAGACAAAACATGAAATCTGGAATTGTGCTTGCATCAGCTGTTGCTCAGAGCCCCACTACTGAGTGCAGAGCGTGAGACCCCTTTGTGTCAGAGTGATCATGGAACGTTTTCTGGAGCAGTTGGACCTTGAGTTGGGTTTGCAAAGATGAATAGGCCTGATAGCTGGGCAGGGAGCAGGAAGATGTTGCAGGAAGAGGAGTAGCCTGAGCAAAGGAACTGAGGTGGGAACCTACACAGCCTGAGAACAAGATACACACTAGTGTGCTAGAGTAGAAGGTTCACCATGTGATGGGGCTGGGTTTGCAGACGAGACCCAATCATAAAAGGCCTTAAATGTAATGCTGAGAGGGCATTTTATTTTGGAGGCAAAGAAAATACACTGAAGGCATTTTTAGGCAGTGGAGTACCATGATTTGCCCCCAGTGTGGGGATGGAATTGAGGCAGGTTAGTACAGGGAAAAGGGAAGATGAGCCCCGGCTGGGCCCTGGCAGAGAGCATGGCAGTGAGACCCTGCCTGGAAATCCCCTGACGGAAGGCTGCTACAAGAGCAAAGACAGAAAGACCCCACCGAGACCCTGGCCATAAGGTCCTATTTGGAACACTTTCCGGGATCAAGAGGAAGCCTGAATAACTCCAAACAGGCCTCATCATTGGCCCCTGAGAGCTAACAGGTGGGGATTGACAGGCAACCAGTCAGAACAGGAAACAGCTGGGGCCCCTCCCCAACATTAGGAAAAGGGGGGAGGGAAGGCCCTAAAAGGCTTACCTGGGGCCCCACGCGTGTCTCACCCTGCAGCACGCCTGCACCTGTGTCTGGGGTTGTGTACTATCTCTTTTCTTTGTTTCTTAATAAACTCTTCACTCCCTTGCCTAGCCTATGGTGTGTCCTTAAATTCCTTTATACAACATAGCCAAGAGCCTAGAAGCTCAGAACACAGAGCATCCACTAGCAGAAGGGAGGGAAGCCAGATGGATTAGGGGAGCTCGGTTAGGAGGACGCAAATGAGGGGATTCTAAACTAAGGCAATGGCTATGGGGTAGAGAGGAGGGGATGGATTCCCAACTGTGTTTGGGGTCCCCAAGACCACCCTCAGATTCAGTGATTTGGTAGGACTTGCCCAACTCAGAAAAGCTGTTAAAGGCACAGTGATGGTTTATTACAGCAAAAGGATACAGATTTAAATCAACAAAAGCAAAAGGCACACAGCGCAGAGTCCAGGAGAGACCAGTCACAAGCTTCCAGTTGTCCGCTCCCAGCAGAATCACATGGACGGCACTTAGTTCTAGAGGCGATGTGTGAGAGCCCGCCGGAGCACTGCCAAGCAGCGCTCACCTGAGTCTTGGTGTTGGGGGTTCTCCTGGGGGTTGGCCAGGCCGGCATGCAGCACCCATGTGGCTGACTTAGACACTCAGTCTCTCGCCCTCCAGAAGTCAAACTGCTCCCATGTGGCCCAAGGTCCCCACCGGGACTCATATTGCTAGCACAAACGATGAGGTGGGGCCCGAAGGTCCAGGGAAACAAAGACACTGATCAGGGAGGCTATTCCAAGGGCTTGGAGGTCATCTCGCAGGAGGCAGTCAAGGGCTGTAACATTTCTTTGGAACTTGTGGGGTTTTAACACCCAGAGCAGATATGGTGGGGGGTGGGGGTGGAGTAGGGCAGTCTAGAATGATTTTCAGGTTTCTGGGGGGATTGGGGTAGAGACAGAGAAGAGTGTTGTGGAGTGGACTTCTACTAGTAATTTACAGGTGGCCTGTTTTAATTCCCCCTAGATCATTGGCAGTCACTGAATAAATTAAGCATTGAAAAAATGAACAAAAACAGAGAAAGAAATGGCATCCATTGCCCAATCTCCCCATTCTCTCAATGCCCCACCCCAGGGGCATTCAGTTTATTGGATGGACCTAGTTTAACTGATATTCCTAGACCGGGAGACAAATATCTGCAAAGCAAACATGCCCTCTGCAGGCTGAGAATGCTTTGCGTTTTCTTACAGATAAGATAGTGACTTAAGTAAGGTCCCAGGGATCAGAAACAAAAGGCATGGGAGTGGGTGGGGGCAAACCCTGGAGAATGTTTACAATATGGACAAGGCAGAGGAGCCTTTGGGGGAGACGAGGAGGGTTTGCCCAGCAGAGAGGCCAGTGAGGGCAGTTTCTGGAATGCCGGGAACCACAGAGCCAAATACCGCCAGGAGACCATGCAGGCACGTACTGAAGTGTCCCTGGATTTGGCCACGTGGAGGCCATTGGTCACCTTATTTAGTGGAGTGGTGGAGGCAGAGGCCAGCTGCAGGAGGGTGAGGGGAGAATGGGCAGAGAGGAAGCAGAAATGGCCATTTTAAACCTTGTGTGGGGAAGCTTAGTTCTGCAGGAAAGGGGAGAGGTAAGGTGGTAAATCAAGGAATTTTTAATTTCTTATTTCATTTTTAGTTTATTTGCTTGTTTTACTGGGAATAACTCATGTCTAAATACTGCAGTGGTGAAATGCCTGACGTGTTTAAGTAGTTAAGGCTTTGTCCTCAGGCAGAGCCGCCTCTCAATTCCCCTAACCTCGGACATCCTTATCCTCTGCAATCTTGGACAAGATGTTTCTCTAGGCCCCAGCTCCTTTGTGAAACAGGGGTCATAATTGTTCCTATGTCATATGGTGTATTGGTCAGGGTTCCCTAGGGAAACAGCATCAACAGGGGACATCTGTCGATAGTAAGAGATTTATGAGAGTCTCTCATGCAGCTGTGGGGATGCACAAGTCCAGGTTCCAGAGCAGGCTGCAACCAGGGGCTCCGATGAAAGTCCAATTGACGAGTTCTGGGAGACCTTGGCTGTCCAAAGATGAGCTGGGAAATTCTCAATGCTGGAATCACTTCCCCTTTTAAGGCATTCAGCTGATTGGATAAAGCATCACTCATTGCTGATGGCAATCTCCCTGATTGATGTAATTGTAATCAGTTATGATTTACCACTGCAGTAAAGTCAATGGTGACTAAAGTCCATAAATGCCCTTGGATTACAGTTAGCCCAGTGCTTGCTTGACCAAACAACTGGACACAATTACCTGGCCAAGTTGACACAATAGCCTAACCATCACATATGGGTACTATAGGGAATTCATAAAATATTGTTTATAAGGTACTTAGCACAGTGCCTGGCACATAAGAACTCAGGGTTTCTCTCATCACAGAGGAAGCCAGCAGAAGAGACTGAGCACGCACAGGAGCAAGAGGCCACGACTGAGCCCAGTCTCTCGGCCAAATGCCTAAAGGGTCCTGTGTCTCACACAGAACCTAGAGATTCTGGTTGCCTGATGCCGACTCTTAGTTCATCTGCCCTGAGCGGATCATTTGTACCACGTGTGCTCAGAGAGGTGGAAGAACAGGAGCTGGGACTCGTGGTGCTCACGGAACAGGCTGTGGGAACTGGTGCTGGATAAGTGTGGATCTGTGGGGGGGAATTTGGCCTAAGTCTTGCTTTTGTTATTTCCCGGCAGCATGGTTTGGTGGGGTAACTAACCTGCTGGAGTTTTTGGTGTCATCTAGCCCAGAGAAGCTGGGTCAGGTAAGACACCCTGGAGACACCAAAAATGGGCTTTTGAAGCCAGGAGAGAAAAACGCCAGGAAATGAAGGCTTTGAACAAGCGGATGGGAGATATGAGGGACTGTGGGGTCTCAGCTGATTAAGAAGGAGGTGAAGTATGAACTCTAAACGGCTCATAATAAGGTGCATTTCTTTAGCTCCTAGTGTGTCTTGCAAACATAGGGGAAAGCATGGTGGCGCTTTCTACTTTATT
This sequence comes from Dasypus novemcinctus, assembly GCF_030445035.2. NCBI lineage: Eukaryota > Metazoa > Chordata > Mammalia > Cingulata > Dasypodidae > Dasypus > Dasypus novemcinctus. The sequence continues at coordinate 17,354,339 of NC_080675.1, forward strand.
TTCACTCTGTTTAGGCCAGAATCAGGCCTTCGGTATACTGCCACCACTGTTGGAAGTTTTGCACACTCTCTCTAATTGAAATTATGAATGGTCATGTGTGTTTTCAATATGAAGCCAGCTAAAGAACAGTTTTGCTTTTTAATCCACTGTTTGCAGCAGAATTACACATACATATATATGTATAGGAAATCCATTTTGGATAATCTGCATTTTTAAATTTGGAAATTGTTTTAAAAAGTAAAAAAGGAAAAGAAAGATATAAAGGTGGTATTTTTTCTGCACTTGTTACATATTTATTGCTAGTCAATATACCAGTTTGGTATACATCACTGCTATAACATTTACAATTATATTTGCAACAATAAGCTTTATATCTGTATAAAATGTAAGCCAACCTTTCTGTGAAAGAATTATCATATCACAACAATACCAAAAATGTGTAAAAAACCTGCATTAGGGAAATGGACTTGGCCCAGTGGTTAAGGCATCCGTCTACCACATGGGGGGTCCGCGGTTCAAACCCCGGGCCTCCTTGACCCGTGTGGAGCTGGCTCATGTGCAGTGCTGATGCGTGCAAGGAGTGCTGTGCCACGCAGGGGTGTCCCCCACGTAGGGGAGCCCCACGTGCAAGGAGTGTGCCCCATAAAGAGAGCCGCCCAGTGCGAAAGAAAGAATGGAGCTGCCCACATGGAGAGCTGACACAACAAGATGATGCAACAAAAAGAAACACAGATTCCCGTGCCGCTGACAACAACAGAAGTGGACAAAGAAGACAATGCAACAAATAGACACAGAGAACAGACAACAGGGGTGAGGAGAGAAATAAATAAATAAACCTTAAAAATAAGCTAAGCCTCTGATCTCATGGAAATTGTCTTCTTGTGGGAGGGGGAATGAATAATAAATAAACATGACCAAGTTATAAAAAAAACAACAACAAGAACCCCTGCATTATTTTGTAACTTTTTTTTTTTTAGGTACCCCGGTGGGGGATCTTGTATGTGGGAAGCCAGCTCAAACACTGAACCACATTGGGACCCCGAGTTGTTTTTTTGTGTGTTTGCTTGTTGTTTGTCCTTTTGTTTTCAGGAGGCACTGGGAACCAAACCCTGGACCTCCCACATCCGCTCCCTGTAACTATTTCTTCCAGGCATTTCATGGAAAGATTAGCAGTTAATAAAGCTATGTTTAAAAATTTGTCTTAGAGAAGAAGAGTTCAGGTATGGGAATGTTGTAATATCTGGCAAATCAACCATCTTCGTTTACTTAGCAGCAGGAGGCAAAAATTGCTGAGTGGCTGAAAAGCAACCAGCCGACGGACAAAAAGTGACCATGGGGACCCTTGCAATGAGCCAGTCACACTATTTAGACAAAGAAATTTAGCAAATAACTTAACAATGGTTGTCTAGTCTCCCTCACTTGGCTGCCCTGTGGCCCATCTGTTATATCTTCTATTCATGGAACAGCTGAGGGTTCTTTTTTTTTTTCCTAAAGATTTATTTTTTATTTATTTCTCTTCCCTCTCCCTGCCCCGCTTCCCCCCCGCCCTTGTTGTCTGCTCTCTGTGTGTTCTTCTGTGACCACTTCTATTCTTATCAGTGGCACGGGAATCTGTGTCTCTTTTTTGTTTCATCATCTTGTTGTGTCAGCTCTCCATGTGGGCAGCACCATTCCTGGGCAGGCTGCACTTTCCTTCGCGCTGGGCGGCTCTCCTTATGGGGCGCACTCCTTGCGCGTGGGGCTCCCCTACGCAGGGACACCCCTGCGTGGCAGGGCACTCCTTGCGCGCATCAGCACTGCGCATGGGCCAGCTCCACACCGGTCAAGGAGGCCCGGGGTTTGAACTGCTGACCTCCCATGAGGTAGACGGATGTCCTATCCATTGGGCCAGGTCTGCTTCCCTGAGAGTTCTAATGAAGTGTCCTCTGAGGTAAGGCTTTGAAAATGGAACTGACTAGGGGAACTTTGGTTAAAATTTTCTTTGAGAGCCTCTGGATAAGAAGCAATTGTCTCCACACTCCCAGTTGAGACAAGAGAATGGGTACACAAAACAATCCACGGGAAGCAAATCATCTGCATCTCATGATTCAACCCATCACTCATCTGATGAGGAAATCAAAATAAATGAAAGGGGAAGTATTTTGGATCAAAAGAAATAGGTGATTGTAACTGGATGTCCTTCCTTCAACAACTTCATATTCGAGAAAGATCTTTGACTACAATAGATAGTTCAGGAGTAATTAAAAATAAATCTTCTCACTTGTGAAGCTAATTAGAGATATTTATTAGACTAGGCAACAGGCCCTCTTCTCACGGAAGGGGTATAATTCAAACGGAAAGAATGGTGAAGGAATGTAACTTACCATTCTTCATAAAATATGAGAACTGGTGAATCCCCAGAATAATGGAGGTAGGAGAGATGAGAAGGCGGCATGGGAAGAGGAAGAGAGAAGCCAGAGTGAGGGTGTGTGCGCTTATGGGGGTCACACACCGCGCACCGCATATATGTGAACACGCATTTTAGGATCCATTAAAAACCCCCATTAACTTGACTAATTAGACACTCAGAACCAGAGCTCATCTGGAAAGCAGGAGCTCCCTTAGAATTCACAGCAATCTTGGGGTGGGGAGGGGAAGGCTTTGAACTGATCTTATTTAGATCTTAAGGGGCAGGGAAATCCTATCCGACTTCCTGATTCCACATGAACACCCATCTAAGCAGTTGGGATTGAATTATGTATACCCCAGAAAAACAGGTTCTTAATCTTAATCCTTTTCCGTGGGTGTGAATCCATTATGGATAGGACCTTTTGAAGATTTTGTTTGTTTGTTTGAATTAGTGGAGTTTTTAAATGTATTAAATTCAGATGTAGAAATAGCCACAGGAAGAAACCAGAAGTCAACAGAATCTGGAGGAGAAAGGAGAAGACATCGCCATGTGATAGAAAAGCCAAGGACCAAGCGTTGCTGGCAGTCGGCCCCAGACCGCCACGGTCTTCAGGAAGAAAGCATTGCCTTGCTGACGCCTTGATTTTGGGCTTCTCCCAGCCTCAAAACCATGAGCCAATAATTCCCGTTGTTTAATCCAACCTATGGTATGGCATTTGTTTTAGCAGCTGGGAAACTAATACATGAGCATCCGAGGCCAATCTTTTGATAAGCTCCACACGCTGGAATAAAGTCTGAAGTCTGTGACTCTCACAAGATCAGAACTGTGTCTTGTTCATCTTTTTGTCACTAATGCTCAGGGCAGTACCTGGCGGGTAATAGATGCTCAATAAATGTTTGCTAAAGGAACCAATGACTGAACTTAGCAGAGCATAAATTTGGTTCTAAAATGCAGACTCCAGCACCTACAATCTGATCTATTGGACTTACCACACTCAGCTAAGATGGAGTTGAAGAAGGACAACCACCACACCATGGAGCCTAGAGTGATTACAACTGAAAATGGGAGGATTGCATCCAGCATCCATGTGGAATCTGAGCCTCCTCTTGACATAGAGGTGCAATGGACACAACCAATCCAATGTCCACATAGAAGAGGTGGTATTGGATTGGGAAAAGTGGACATGGTGGACGATGGGTATGGGGAAAGGCAGGAAGAGATGAGAGGTGGAGGCGTCTTTGGGACATGGAGCTGCCCTGGATGGTGCTTCAGAGGTAATCACCGGACATTGTAAATCCTCACAGGGCCCACTGGATGGAATGGAGGAGAGTATGGGCCATGATGTGGACCATTGTCTATGAGGTGCAGAGGTGCCCAAAGATGTACTTACCAAATCCAATGGATGTGTCATGATGATGGGAACGAGTGTTGTTGGGGGTGGGAGAGGGGGAGTGGGAGGGTGGGGTTGAATGGGACCTCACATATATATTTTTAATGTAATATTATTACAAAGTCAATTAAAAAAAAAAATTTGGTTCTAAAATGATTGAAGTAGCTGCCGTAAAACCCTAGTGGTAAAGCCAGTCATTCCCACTTAAACCCTCTTTGGGCTTTAACTCCTAACAAATAATTTTAAACACAGGTCGGTGTCTCATTTAGGAGCACTGCCTAGGAGAGGCACCGTAGAGGGACTTGTCCAACAGGCGCTGTGACAGCTGAATTTAAGATAGGAGGGAGACAGCCTATGTCCACAAACACCATCTTCAAGAACAGAGTCAAAGTTTGTCCCTTTCATGAGTGCTTACCCTGAGCCAGGAAGTTCTGGGCATTTTACAGATTTATGTCACTTAAACTGTACAACTTTTCTGTATGGCAAACAATTATTTTCTTTCACGATGGTAAAAGTGAAGCTCAGAGAAATGAATATACCTGCTGACACTGAAGTCCAAAACTGTCTGGTTTTTCTACTATGTAACACTGAATCAATTTTATTTTATATTTTAATTTTAATTTTTGGATATTTAAAAAAACAGATGACTACAAAGAAGTAATTAACAGACAACCATATATCTACCGCTCAGAATTAATTACTGTTAGCATCTTACTATATTTGCTTCCAGGGTTTTTTCTTTTCTTCTTAAGGAAAATCCTTTGACTGGATTTGTAAAGATGATCCATGTTCTTTCAAAAGAATTTAAACAGTCCTGAAAACTCTAAAATTAGCCCTGAAATGACCATCATTAATATTACATGAACATAATACCAAACATCTTTTTAGGCATCAGAATATAGACAGAAAAATAGATGGATATATGGATGGACAGTGACTATAAAAGAAAAAACTATTGCAAAAATCAAATAATTCTATAGATGATATAATAAAGATGGTAATTAGAGTTAATTTTACTTGAAATTTTTACAGCTGGCTTTTTTGCAAATTTTTATTGAAATAAAATCCACATAACAGAAAAATCATTTAAAACATTTTGAAGTGTACAATTTAGTACTATATTCAATTTTTAGTATATTCACAATGCAGTGCAACCATCTCCGCTATCTAATTCCATAGCATTTCCATCACCCCAAAAAGAAACCCCTGTTAGCAATCACTCCCAATTCCCCCTTCTTTCTATCCCCTGGCAACCACTAATCTACTTTCTGTCTCTCTGGGTTTGCCAATTCTGGACAGTTCATAAAATGGAATCATATACGTGTGTGCCTTTTGCATCTCTCTTCTTTCACTGAGCACAATGTTTTCAAAATTCATCCAGGTTGTAGCACATGGCAGCACTTCATTGCTTTTTATGACCAAATAATATTCCATTGTATGGGTATACTATAGCTTGTTTATCCATTCATTAGTTGACAAACATATGGGTTGCTTCTACTTCTTGGTTATTATCACTAATGCTGCTATGAACATTTGTGTACAAGGTTTTGTGTGAACTTAAGTTTTCAGGGCTCTTGGCTGTATATTTAGGAGTGGCCTTGCTGGGTCATGTGGTAACTCTATGTTTAACTCCTTGAGGAACTGACAAATTGTTTCCCACAGAGGGGGCCCGATTTTACGTTCCTGCCAATGATGTATAAGTCCTCCAATATCTACGCATCCTCACCAACACTTCCTTTCTATTTAAAAAATATTATTATAGCCATCCTAGTAGGTGTGAAATGGTATCTCATTATGGTTTTAGCTGATTATATTGAACATCTTTTTCACGTGCTTGTTGTCCATTTGCGTATCTTCTTTGGAGATACGTCTATTCAAACTCCTTTGTCCATTTTTAAATTGGGTTGTCTGTCTTTTTTATTGTAGTGAAGGGGGACAGGGAGGAAAGAAGCATAGTTTTTGCAAATATATTTTTTTAAGATTTTATTTATTATTCCCCCCCCACCCCCACCCTGCCCCCACCGCTGACCGCTATGGGTTTTTTTTGCCCATTCTATGTCCATTTGCTGTGTGATCTTCTGTATCTATTTCTCTTTTTTGTCTTCTCCTCTCATCTTTCTCCTCTAGGATTCAGAGGGATTCGATCCTGGGGACCTCTGTTGTGGAGAGAGGTTCCCGGTCACTTGTGCCACCTCAGTTCCTGGTCTCTGCTGCACTTCACCTTGACTCTCCCCTTCATTTCTCTTTTGTTGCACTGGCTCGCCCCGCAGGCACTGGCTCACCATGCAGGCACTTTTTGTTGCACTGGCTCGCCCCGCAGGCACTGGCTCCCGTTCAGGCACTCACGTGGGCACTTGGCTCACCACGCCGGCACTCGCACAGACACTGGCTCACTGTGCAGGCACGCTTTCTCCTCTTCTTTTTCACCAGGAGGCCCCAGGGATCGAACCTGGGTCCCCCCATATGGTAGGCGGAGGCCTAATCACTTGAGCCACATCCACTTTCTGTAAATATTTTTTAAGAATTTTCCCTCCATTCCAAGGTAAGAGCTAGTGAAGCCCTCTCAGGTGGGGTGTTTTGGGCTATGTCACAAAGGATCTGTAGCTTCAAGGACCAGCACAGGCGAGAACAAACCCTCCTTTTCCAGAATGTCCCAGCTTAGTCGCCTGCCTTCTCTATCTTCCCTTTACTTGGTTGGTGCCCCGGGTGTTAAAGTTGCTTCTTGGCCCATCAGCCCTTACTGCTGAGCCTGCCGGCCTGACTTCTCCCTGCCGGCACCTGCGTTTCTTTGCCGAGGGCTCTCCCTGGCACCAGGAGCCTGCTCTGTCGGATCCGGGGGCCAGGAAGCAGTTCCAGGAGCAGCCCCAGCCAATCTCAGCGGGGGGTTGTGAATAAATACCCACTCTCACGGCCCTGAGGGTAGAGAGCCAGAGGGGAGTGTGTTCCACTGCCTTCCAGCGTCCCGGTGACCCTGCCTCCATCCCTCGCAGAGGTAACCTGCTGGACCTTTACGAACGGCCCTCTCCTCCCTACCTCACGGCACTTCCTGTGGGATTCCCTAGCTCACTATTCAAGTAAATGACTTGCCCTCGATTCTCGTCTGCTTCTGAAGGGGTCCCAACCCAGGAGATTCAGCTTGTGGGGGTCCTGGAAGAGGAGGGCGGGGTGCCCGCTGGAAAGAGTGCGCTGTTCCTGAAGCCTCACCAAATCCAAGGCAGGCATTTTATCTGTGACTGTCGCCAGCCCACAAAAGTGGCGATTCATAAACATTCGTGTGCTGAAAGGCTGATTCTTGGGAAGGAGAAGAAGACGCCTATAAAAAATGCAGGACCCTGGGTCTCACTCCGCGAGATTCTGGTTGAGAAGGTCTAGGGGAAAACCCCAGAAAGCTGCATTAAAAAAAAAAAAAACTCCCTTGGGCAATTTTGACGATTTTTTTTTCTTTCAGAGACTGGGGCAGGGGATTAAACCTGGGACCTTGTCAGTGGGAAGTAGAAGCTCAACCCTGAGCCATATCGGCTCCCCTGAGTTGTTTCTGTTTGTTTGTTTGCTTGTTTTGTTGTTGTTTTTCTTGAAGGCACCTGGAACTGAACCTGGGACCTCCCGTGTGGGAAGCAGGCACTCAACCACCTGAGCCATGTCCACTCCCGATTTTGCCAAAGATGGTACACACTGAATTCATAGCTCCCTCAGGGAGGTGATTCTCTAATGAGTCAAAGTCTAAGGCCAGATGCTGGAAGGCTAAACGAAATTCAATCAGCAAATGCCCTACGAATACACAAATCTTCTATCTAAGGACAACCATGGGGTGAGGATTTTTAAAAATCCCTTAAAAACAAAAACAAAAAAGCACCACCAGCATAAATCCAGGATCCTAAATCATAGCCTTCATTTAATAATTTCCTTGGAACATAATTTTCAGAGCAGTTATTTTGTAGTCTGGGTAATTCCAGCCAATCAAAACGGCTCTGAGAATCACCTCCCTGAGGGCAGCAGTGGTCATACTCTGATGGGGAGACAGGCTGTACCAAGGGATGGTCTCTTTCCCATCTTTTATGGCCGATGCTCAGAAATGTATTCATTATTGGAAAATTTCCAGCTCCACGAGTCCTGTTTTAAAATGCAATCATTACTGAGAAAGGTCATACAGCAAAGCTTCTAAAACTCTCTGGATCCCATCTTCCTAGGTCAAATCGAAGTCAATTTATTGGTTGCTACCAAGTGCCAGCAGGTGACAGGTAAAACCCAGTTCTTACTTTCAAGGAACTTAGAGAGTCAAAAAATAAACCCTTGCGATATTAAACAAGACCGTTGCAACAAAAGTCCATGACAACAATAAGTAGATCACCACAGGTCTGCGTAGGATTAAGGCAAGATATGCCTTAGGGTACAGTGGACCGAGAGGCAGGCGGTTGGCAGTGGGCCAGGTTGGTTGAATGCAAGCAGACTTCAATGGGGAGGAGGTTCCGAAGGGCAGGACAGAAGGCGCAGAGCTGGTAATGAAACCAGAATTTTGATGAAGGCTGCTTCTAGTTGTTTAGTGCTTCCCTTTTTTTCCATGTAGGCATATGTTTTTAACAAAAGTTAGACTTTTTAAGTACTTTTTAAGCCAAGTGATCCTCAAACTTTAGCATATATCAGAATTGCCTAGAAGACTTCTTAAAATACAAACTGCTGAGCCCCACACGAGTTTTTGAATCCTTAGGTCAGGTACGGGGTCTGAGAATTTGCCTGTCTAACAAGGTCCCAGGTGTGCTGCTGCTTGGTCTGGGGGCCTCAGTCAAAGAACAGCTGCTTTAGATCAATGACCCAGACTGGTTTAGGGCGTAAGAACTGAACTGGAATCATAAGTGTATACTTGAGTCAGGACATCACCATCCCAGACCCCTCAGGACTGGGGAGTGAACTACGGCCTAGGGTGAACTTACTGGTGTTCTACTGTAGACTGACTGTGATCCTAGCAGTGGAAGAAATTACAACATTGATGGGGAGACAGTGGCCCCGGAGGTTCTGGGGCAGGGAGAGAGGAAAACAGGTGTAACATGGGGACTCTTTCAGGACTTAGGAATCGCCCTGAATGACATTGCAACAACAGATACAGGCCATTTTATATCTTCCCATAACATGCAGAATTGTGTAGGAGAGAGTGTAAACTACGATGTGAACTGTGGTTTATCAGTTTCAATGAATGTGCCACGCTAATGAGGGATGTTGTTTTTGTGGGAGGGTGTGGGAGGTGTGGGGAGTGGGGCGTATTGGATTCCCTATATTTTCTGTGCATCATTTATGTAATCTAAGTATCTTTTAAAAAATAAAATATATTATTAAAAAAGACTCAAGTCACCTGTGAAATCTTTGAAAAAAATGTTTTTGGTTTTTTCACTTTTTCTTTTAAGATAGTTTAAAACTTACAGTCAAGTGGCAAAAATAGTACAGAGAGTTCCTGTATATACTGTTGTGCTTTTTTAAGATTTATTTTTTATTTTTTACTCTCTCCTCCCCCCATCCCCCACCATTGTCTGCTCTCTGTGGTCCATTTGCTGTGCGTTCTTCTGTATCCGCTTGCATTCTTGTCAGTGGCACTGGGAATCTGTGTCTCTTTTTTTTGCTGTTGTTGTGTCATCTTGCTGCATCAGCTCTCCATGTGTGTGGCGCCACTCCTGGGCAGGCTGTGCTTTTTTCGCAGGGGGTGGCTCTCCTTGTGGGGCGCATTTTTGCACATGGGGTTTCCCTACACAGGGGACACCCCTGCATGGCAGGGCACTCCTTACACGCATCAGCACTGTGCGTGGGCCAGCTCCACAAGGGTCAAGGAGGCCTGGGGTTTGAACCCTGGACCTCCCATATGGTAGGCAGACACTCTATCAGTTGAGCCAAATCTGCTTCCCCTGTATATACTGTTTTACCAACTTTACCTTATGCTAACATCTTACATAACCATAGAACCATTATCAAAACTAAGAAGAATTCAACCTTGGTAAAACACTATTAACTAAACTACAAAGTGTATTGGATTTCACCAGTTTTTCCACTAATGTCCTTTTTTAAAAAAAAGATTTATTTATTGCTAAAAGCTGCTGGGTTTTACAATATGGAAATGGGCTGGCTTTTACAATAGTGATTTATTAGGTTAAAAGCTGTCAGTTCTGAGGCCATGAAAGTGTCCAAATCAAGGCGCCATCAGGAGATGCTGTCTCCCCGAGCTGCAGCTGTGGGCGATCAGGCACCCGGTGTCATCTCCTTATCTCTTCCCTCCCCTCCAGGCCTCCTTACTTTCAGCTTCTGGCAAAAGTGGCTTCCTCTCAGCATCTGTGTTCCATTGATTTCAGCTTGTGGTCCCTGGGCCCTTTCTCTCAGGTTCTTCTCTGTCTCTGCAGCTTTTTTGTGTGTCTGAAGCTTTTTATTCCTGTTTATTGAGGACTTCAGTAAGAGGATTAAGACCCACCCTAAGTCATGCAATCTAATCAAAGACCCTTAACTGAAGTAATTCAGTCAAAAGTTCCCACTTACAATAGGTTTACATGCACAGGAATGAATTAGCTTTAAGAACAGTATTTTCTGGGATCCACAAAAGTTTCAAATGGCCACACTCTAGCCTCTGGACCCCCAAAATACATGTTCTTTCTGTTCCGGGGTCCCACCGGGCTACTACTACACATTTAGTTGTCATGTCTCTTTCATCTCCTCTGGTTTGTGGCAATTCTTCAGACTTCTCTTGCTTTTCATGACACTGACAGTTTTGAAGAGTATTGGTAAGGTATTTTGTAGACTGTTCCTTGGTTGGGTTTGTCTAATGTTTTTCTTATGGGCTTTGGGAAGAATATCACAGATTGTGAAGTGTCCTTCTCATCACATTATCTCAGAGGTACATGCTATAAACATGACTTATCATTGACGATGTTAAGCTTGATCATCTTGCCAAGGTAGTGTTTGCCAGGTTTCTCACTATGAAGTTACTTCTCCCTCCCTCCTTCTGTTTCCTACCTCATGAAAACAAGTTGCTAAATGCAATCTGCGATTAGAGATGGGGGCAGGGAATAGAGCTCTACCTCTTGGATGGGGAGCATCTATCTATCTATATTAATTATCTGAAATTCCTCTGCAAAGAAGATTTGTCTCTTTTCCTCTATTTTTCTACTCAATCTTTTGCTTATATCAGCATGGACTTATGAATACTTGTTTTATATTTTTGTTATAATCTAATGCTACATCATTTATTTTGCTGCTCAAATTGTTGTTTTGGCCATCGGGAGCTCTTTCTGATTGGCCCTTATGTTGCTTTGGCAAGGTGCATCCTTTTGTTTTTTGACCACTTCTTTACTTTTTGGCACTACAAGATGCTCCAGGCTCATCTTGTATATTTCCTGCATCAGTCCTAGAAGAGTAATTTCTCTAAGGAGCCTGCTTCCTTTTACTGGAGAATAATATTAGAAACAAGATCTGGGCACTGGCTATTGGGGTGTCATTGCTTCTGGCTCTCTCAGTGGACAGATCTAGGAAATATAACCATATTTCTACAATTTTTTTTCTGTACCTATCCATCTGTATCTGAATTAAGCTATGAGTTCATATTGATGTCTCCAACTCTAATCTAGAACCACATGGGTCCTTGTAGCCTTATCCCATTGCTTAGCTGTAACATCCTTCTTCAGCAGTGAGAAATAGAGCTCTCATCCATTTACTTATTTCCTCAACCCCAGTATAGAAACATTTTTAGTTGAGTTATTATTAATTTATTTTCTTATTATTGAGTTTTAAAGGTTTTCTTACATATTCAGCATACAAGTCCTTTATCAAATATGTGATTTGCAAATATTTTTTCCCAGCCTCTGACTTGTCTTTCATTTTCTTAACAGTGTCATGTCTTTCACAGAGATGAAAACAAAGTCAAATTTATCATTTTTTTTTTCTTTTATGGATTTTGCTTTGGTATTGTATCTAAAACTCATTGCCTAACTCAAGGTCATGCAGATGTTCTGTTTTTCTTCCAGGAATTTTATAGTTTTACATTTTACATTTAGGTCTATGATCCATTTTGGGTTAATTTTTGTATAAGATGTGAGGTATGGGTTGAGCATGGTATAATTCTCTATTTATGACTTCTTTGATTTATTTTATTAGTGTTTTTTTGTTTTCAGCATACAGATTCTGAACATATTTTATTATATTTATACCTACCTAATTTTTTTTGGTGTGAATGCAAATAGTATTGTTTTTTTGCGGTCACCCCTCGGGCTGAAGTGTGGTTTGCTGGCCTGGCGGGGGAGCAGCTGCGGCAGGCCAAGCCGCTGCCCCCATAATAGGGTGGCTGGTCGGACTCACCGCCACCCCTGAAGGGAGCTCGGCATGGGCGCAGAGTGCCCTCGGGTCTCCCCTTCTCGGCAGCCATGCTTCCGCGGCCGCCCCTCCTCCCGGTGGCGCCACACGATGCCTGTGGGGCGGCACCCTTCTTCTTCTTTCTCCCTGCGCAGGCGCAGGGCGGAAAATTCCAGTCTGCCCTTTTCCCCTCCCCCGACAGCAGCAACAGCCAGGCGTGGGCTGGAAACTCAAGTCTGCCCTCCACTCCAGCAACAGCAGCCACCAATCCCTAAACCCTACCCCTTCCCCCAGCAACAGCGACAGCCAATCCCTAACCACCACCCCTCCCCCGTCCAGTACCGCCCACTGACCTTTCGCCGGCAACCAATCAGAACAGGGCGTGGCTTCGACCAATCAGCCTTCCCCAGCCCCTATAAAACTGTTGCCTCTCCCTCAATAAAGTGGACTTGCGTGTTTACCTTGTCTCCGGGGTAGTTCTTCTGCCATGCGCCCTCCAATCCTGAGAGCCCCCGACAAGGGCCTGGCCTCCCTTGTCCCCAGTTCGTCGCCTGCTTCTCCGGGCGACCTCTTCGTCGCCGGCTTTGCCGGGCGACCCCGTCAGCCAAACCGCGCAACCCCTGTGAGACCGACCCCTCGTCCCAAGTGGGACTGACCCCTTGTCCTAAGCTGGACCGACCCCTCGTCCGCAGCCAGACCCCACCTCTACCGACCGAGCAAGCCGCCGCATTTTTTGACATTTTGAATTCCAAAATTTCATTGCCAATATATGAAGTTTTTTAAAAAACTTTTTATGTTAAAATAAAATAGATTTATAGGAAGTTGAAAAGGTAGCACAGACAGGTCTCATGTAGCATTCATCCAGTTTCCCCAATGGTGACATTTTGTGTGACTCTAATACAATATTAAAACCAGGAAACTGACATCCATTCAATGTGAGAGCATAGTTCTATGTCATTTTATCTTGTAAATAGATTTGTGTAAGGTCCATCACTACCAAGATAAAGACAAATTTGAGTGAAGTGTAGAAACTACTTCTCTCAAAGTCCCTTTACCTTTCCCTGTTTATAATATAATAATCTTAAATTTCCTCTACATAACAGAACCTATCAGGCAATTTTATATTTTTGCATCAAGCATCAACTTAGTTTAGAAAACTCAAGAGAAAGAACATCTATTGAAATTACCCGTATTTTTGCCCTTACAGCTTTCTTCCTTTTCAATATTCCAAGATTCTTTTATCAATTCTTAACTATTTAGAGAATTTCCTTTAGACATTCTTTAAAGTAGGTCTGCTGACAACAAATTTTCTTAGTTTTCATTAATTGAGAATGCTTTAATTGCTCCTTCATTGATGAAGGATAATTTTGCTAAATAGAGAATTTGGGGTTGACAGTTTTTGTGTTGTTTTTTTTCTCCTTTCAGCACTTGAAAAATGTTGTGCCACTTTTTTCTTAGCCTCCATGCTGTCTATTGGGAAATCCACTCTCATTCCAGTTGTTTTTCCTTTAAGGGTAAAAATCTCTACTTTCCAGATTTTTCTTTGTCTTTAGTTTCCTGAATGTTGATTATGATGTGTCTTGGCATGGAATGCTTTGAGTTTATTGCTTGGAGTTTGCTCAGGTTCTTGAATCACATAGGCTGATGTCTTTCACCAAATTTGGGAGATTTTCAGCCATTAGTTTTTCAAATACTTTTTCAGCCTTACTTCCTCCTTCCTCCCCTTCTGGGACTCAAATGGCAGAAAAGTTAGATCTTTTGTTATAGCATCACGGGTTCCTGGGGATCTAGTTAATGTTTTCAGTCTGTTTTCTCTCTTGTTCAGACTGCGTAATTCCTATTGTTCATTGATACTGTCCTTAGTTCTCCCCATTCTGTTGTTGAGCAGATCCATTGAGTTTTTATTTACTTTATTGTATGTCTTTGTATTTCATTTGTAATTAATTGTTAAAGCACTTTTATATGGTTGTTTAAGAATCCTTGTCAGATAATTCCAACATCTATATCCTCTCACTATTGGCACCTGTTGACTGTCTTTTCTTAGTCATGTTTTGATTTTCCTGGTTCTTGGTATGCTAGATTTTCAATGACGTCCTGGACATTTTGAGCATTATGTTACAAGATTCTGTATCTTATTTAAATCCTGTTTTAGCAGGCCTCCTCTGATGCTCCACTCATGAGGGAGAGAAGTACCATGTCATTATTACTTGCTGCAAGTCAAAGTCTCAAGTTCCCCATTTGGCCTCCTTTGACATGGTGGTGGGATGAGTAGGGTAGACTTGATTTTTATACGCTGACTTTTTGTTCTGCTGTATGGAGATGGGATTTCAGGCTCCTCACTCTGCCCTGACTGTACCTCATTACTACTCCCCACATGGCCTCCACCACCACCACATGGTGTGGGAGTAGAAATCCAGGACCCCTCTCTTTGTCTTGGATACTGGTAGTGATGGTGGGGGATGAAAGTCCCAGCTCACCTCTTGGTCTCCTCTGAAACCATCGCAGCGGGGGTGGGGAGGAGTGGTTCCTTACTGCTAGGTGAGGGTGGAAATCTAGCCTCTTCACTTGGCCTTTGTTATGTGGGAGTGGGGCTGCTTTTTTTTCCTTCCATGATGTTTGGCTAGAGGTAGAGTGGTAATTGTCTAGAAGTTTTTGTCTTGCTGGGTTGCTCTTTTCTGGAGAGAACAGGCTTTACTGTTTCTTTTTTTTTTTAAGATTTATTTTATTTATTTCTCCCCCCGTGCCCCCCATCCCCCCTGTTGTCTGCTCTCTGTGTCCATTTGCTGTGTGGTCTTCTGTGTCTGCTTATATTCTCATTAGGCAGTTCCAGGAACCAATCCTGGGAACTTCCAAAGTGGGAGAGAGGCAATTACTCTCTTGTGCCACCTCAACTCCCTGTTCTGCTAAGCTTTCTTATTTTCTCTCCTCTGTGTCTCTTGTGTCATCTTGCTGTGCCAGCTCTCCACATTGGCCGGCACTTCTGCATGGGGTGGCTTTCCTGTGCTGGGCGGCATTCCTTTGCAGGGCTACATTCCTGCATGGGCTGGGAATCTGTGTGGGCCAGCTTGCCCTCATCAGAAGGCTTTGGGCATCGGACCCTGGACCTCCTATATGGTAGATGGGAGCCCAATTGGTTGAGCCACATGCATTTCCCATGAACAAGCTTTTCTTGGGGCTGTTTTTGTCTGCTCCCATTGGTGTTTCCAGGTTTCTGGTTTTTCCAGCACCCATTTTGGGATATATGAGCCATAAAGAAAATCAGAGAACTTACCACACAGTCATTCCTTGTTTCTTGAGATTTCTAGCCAGTCTATCTTCTTCCTTCCATCTTTCAGAGTCTTCTTATGTTTGTTAAATATAGAGTGTCCTGGTATTTTTGCTGTACTTAATGGGAGAAATAGGGAAAATTTCATCTACTGCATCTTGGTCCAGGGCTGGAAATGGAAATACAATTGATTTTTTTTACTACATAATGTGCACATATTCTAATTACTCTTATTTGAAGGTCCTTATTTTTGGAGAACAGCAAGGTATTTTATTATCCACTCTTTCTATTCTTTAAAGGCTCCTTTGGGTTTGGCAGATATATCTTATCCTCATGACTACATTTCAGAGTTACTCCAGGTATGTCAGCTGATTCACCATGTATCTACCTCACCAGCACTTTGTGTCTTTCTACAATGCTGAAGCCAATAGAATCCTGCAACTGGCATAGAGGGATGGGACAAAGGTTTGGAGGGTGATAGTCAGCTCCTTCAAGTGGCTGGAGCCTTGCATGAGGCATGAGAGCCACTGGCACTCCAATTATATGTCCAGTCTCAGGGGTTAAAATCTTACAAGATTGAAGCTGCAAAATATTAGTGATTTCAGAAATACAATAGTTAACAAATACTGAACAGTCAGTTGAAGGTATTTTCTGGAACACCTTCACTTTCCTTTCATAGCATGACCTGTAAAACTCATTGGCTTACCTGATAAAGCTGAATATCCCCACACCATCTGTCAAAGAGGCTTGTCCAAAGACCAAACTCCAGGAGTCTCTCTGGTAAAGATCCATCATTGTTACCTCAGAACGGAGAAGGCATTTCTAGGTTTCTATTTTAAGAACTCGAGGGTTCCCCCTGCCACGAATGTGTAGGTTTTGTTTATTATCATTGATAGTAAAGGAACAGTTCATTGCGGAAACAGGAACCAGTTCTAGGAGTTTTACTGTCAAGCCATAGAAAAATGCTTCATAGTAATCCCTGAGACATATGAAATATTCTTCACTGAAAATTCTGGTGTTCCCTAGAGATCCAATGGACTGTATATAAATATAGCCTTTCTTTAGAGGGGTGTCTTTCTGTTAGGGTCATTGAAAAACTGTTCAACGTCTTGGGGGAGCCTCAGGATGGGAGGTGATCCAATCTGGTGCAAATGCAAGATCGCTGCCTGGCTGGAAGGCTTTGGTGCTCAAACACCACTACCCAGCATCTAAGTTCTCATACTGTGAGACAAGTTCTGGGGTCCTTGAGGTGACAGCTGTTTTTAGTGTCTGTTCAGAATGCCTTACTGCTTGCATAATGACAGGCCTCTTCCATTCGTACTGTGTTCCTCTGCAGAGCTTTCATCCTTCCCTTTGAACGCATCAAACAGCTGTCCTACCACAAGCTGTTAGGGACAAAGACTCCCATTGCAGTTTTTACCTTACAGGACTGGCATGTCTGGGCCTGGCCGTAGAAGTGGTATGCCAGGCCATCCCCCTCCTCCTGCCTTCCCCCCACAGGTCTCATCACCACCCACCTCCCCTCCTACAACTGATTTTTATACATTGACTTCTTAACCTATGAGCTTGCTAAGTTCATTTATTAAGTTTGGGTGCTTTTTTGTAGATTTTGTGGGGATTTTCTAATAGACAATCATGTCATCTATGAAGAAAGAGTTATATTTCTTCTTCTCTGATCTGAAAATGATCTTATTTATTTTCTTTCCTTCTTATACTGGCTAGGACTCAAATAGGAGTGGTGAGAAATGATATCCTTGCCTGTTCCTGATTTTAAGGGGTAAGCTTTTAATCCTTCACTATCAAGTATGAAGGTAGCTGTAGGTTTTGGCAGATTCTCCTTATTAGGTTGAGAAGGTTTCC